>NC_041384.1:394114621-394204895 GCF_002162155.2 Triticum dicoccoides
GTGCGGTGGGTCGTCGGCGGTGGTGGAGCGGGGGAGGGTGCGGGGGGTCGTCGATGGCGGCGTGGGTCGGGGCAGCGGGAGGAATTAGCTAGGGGGCGAGGGAGAGGGATGAAGGGGATCTGGCGAGAGGGAGGGAATTAGCTAGGAGGAATCTTACTAATGGCGCACCAGAGGGCGGTGCGCCGTTAGTAATCTTTTTTTTTTACATAGCAATGGTGCACCGGGCAGAGGTGCGCCATTAGTAATCTTTTTTTTTACATAGCAATGGCGCACCAGGCAGAGGTGCGCCATTAGTAATCTTTTTTTATATATAGCAATGGCGCACCAGCCAGAGGTGCGCCATAAGTAATTTTTTTGTTGCATGTAATTTTTTAGAAAATGAATATGAATATGAAACAATAATATTTTTTTATAAAAACAGTAATAATTGTGGTTTAACAACAATTGTAGTCTACACTTTTTTATTATTTTTTAAAAAATGAAGAGGGGAGAGGAGGCGCGGGTGGGATCGAGATCGAGATGGAGGGGGAATCGAGATCGAGATGGAGGGGGATCGAGATCGAGTGTCCTCATGAATATTCAATATTTTATCATATTGAATATGAAAAAATATCATCAAATTTGAAAAAATATTCATGAATTCAAAAAGTGCCCATGAAATTTAAAAATATTCATGATATCAAAAAGTTCCCATGATATTTAAAAATATTCATGATATCAAAATATATACTAATGGCGCACTTCTACAGGGTGCGCCATTAGTAGTTTAAACTAGTAATGGCGCACTGTGAGGCGGTGCGCCATTAGTAGTTTTGCAAAAAAAAGAATAAAAAAATTTCAATACTGGCGCACTCCCTGTCTGGTGCGCCATTACTAGTTAGAACTAGTAATGGCGCACTTCGGTAGGATGCGCCATTAGTATGTATGTAAAAATGAAAAAAAATTATCACTAGTGGCGCACCTGTTTTCTGGTGCGCCATTAGTGTCTGCCACACTAATGGCGCATCACCAACTGGTGCGCCATTAGTATATAGTAGTGGCGCACGGCCTCCCTGGTGCGCCATTAGTGTCAATCCTATCTATAGCCCTTTTTCTAGTAGTGTGAAGCTAAAGCCCAAGACATCATTGAGCTTACAGCCCTGCCCACTCCTGGCAAATATTATGAACCAGGTTGTCAACAACACCAGAATGCTTTGGAGAGCATTTTCCAGAAGCCTGAGCCTAACATGAGCCAAATGCTGAGCATGATGAAGCCTCTGCCACGCGACGCTGAATACCCAACGGAATTCTTTGTCGAAGACCTAGAGTATCTGCCCCGTACCATTTACCATATCATCAAGAAAACTCTATGGCCTATCAAAGGACATTCATCTGCAGCGAAGCTTGAAGGAGCAATGAAGACTTTGGTTTTCTATATCTTTAATGGCATCAGCTTCAATGCTCAAGACTTCTTCATCAGGCAGTTGGCTGCATCTGGCTCCGATATCTTTGGTCTGAAGTTCTATACTCCATGGGTAATGCGTCTTATCAAGCTTCACTCTGCCTTCAACTATCAGCCGTCTGCGCGCAATCATCTTGTATTCTTGCCAGAGGTTGATCTGTCTGTTGAAGCCATTTACCCAGAGCATGCAAAGGATCCAATTTATCTTCACAATGTTGATCGTCAAAGCTTCACCCAGCTCATTGAAGGAGTTCAGGCCGTCTCTCGTGTTTATCCCTTGGCTGGCAACACACGTGCCCATCGCGCCCAAACTGAAGCCACTGGAAGCACCATTGCCCAAAGTCCTCGGAAGCGATCTCGTGTTCTCAATGAACAAGAGCTTCTCGTCGCTCTACATCAGAAACATGATAAGCATCATGACTGGCTTAAGTGTCATATGCAAAGCCTCTTGGTGGATGTCAATCACATTCGCAATCTTGCCACCAAGAATGCCTTTGTTACACATGAAACCTATCGGGGGTCCTGGAAGAGTTTGACATTGCTCACTGCCGAAGCAGATCTTCAAGATGATGGCTTCACAGAAAGATTCAGGTTTGACTCCACTCCTCCAAGGAATGCTCACTTGCGTCAGACTCCCTCACTTGAAGACTCTGACTATTCTTCCTCAACTGCAACGGTGAATGCCAGAGTCATAGATGATCAAGATGATCCACTTCACCACCTCCACCTTCAACATGTATCGACACTGCACCAAGTTCTTCTGCACCACCGGACCTCAACGACGACCCTGCTGCTTCGCCTACTCCTCATGGGAATGAGTAGAAGCTCTATGTATTCAAACCTTTTTGGTCATTACTGACAAAAGGGGGAGAAGCATATGAGTTGATAGTCTTCAAGCGGGTCCATATGGGTAGTTGCTTTACTTTTGCTACTTTTTCCAAGAGCTTACAACTCTCGCTTTTGATACATTTGGTTCGTTTTTGAGTTGTAACGCTTAAACTTGATGGTCGTCTGCTACCTTTTCGACACTATGTGATGCGATGATAAATTCCGCATGTGCGACGATAAATTCCGCACGAAGTCATTTTGCACACGTCCATTTCTCATTATGCATGTCATTATCTTCGATATATCCTTTCATGCATGATGAATTGTCTTCATAAAGTAGAAGAGGAGCTCCACAAGTACAACCTGCCATGTGCATTTGCATTCAAAAGCAAATATTTATATGCACATCTTCAGGGGAGCCTTTCTGCTACTTACGAAGACAATACTTAAATCCTTTACAATTTCACATACTTCTATCCCCGTTGAAAACTTCAACCAGTTTGTCATCAATCACCAAAAGGGGGAGATTGTAAGTGCATCTAGTGCCACCCCTAGTTGGTTTTGGAGTATTGACGACAAACCTGGTTGAGGGACTAATGTGTTTGTGACAATTGCAGGATAACACAGGTAGAAGTCCCTCATTGATTCGATTTTCCTACCGGAGATGACCCCTAAAAATGTATGAATACATTGAACACAAAGGTGGTATCTGAAGACATTCACATTGAAGACTATGACAAGAGAAGACATCGCGTGAAGACTATGGTGCGTGAAGACTTAGTTGTTTCGTCGTTTCCTTTTCTTCTTTGTTGAGTCATAGGAACCACCGTACTGTTAAGTGGGGTCCAAGTGAACCAGTCAGAATGACTGAAGTGATGCTTAACCAAAATCCTATGTCTTCGAGCGAAGACAATGAGAGCACATCTTATCTAGAGTTGGATAAGTCAGCTTTGCTTGTAGCCCAAGTAAAGTTGCCGTGTGTGTTTGAAATCTAACCGTTGGAACACGTGTCAGTTCCTTAGTGACCCAGGGTCATTTCAGACAAATCAGGTCGGGTTACCCAGTGGCTATAAATAGCCCACCCCCTACACCATAAATTGGTTGGCTGCTTAGAGTTAGTGCACGACGTTTGTCGTTTGAGAGCAACCCACCTCGAAGCCTTTGAGAGAGAAATCCTTGAGAGGACAAATCCCTAAACACCCATAGGCAAAGAGTGTTAGGCATCACAGAAGTCTTCCTATATGTGTGATCTGAAGACTTATTACACTTGAGGACTGTGAATCCTCCAGCCGGTTAGGCGTCGCGGTCTGAGCATCCAAGAGTCATTGTGGATCGCCGGTGAACGAAGTCTGTGAAGGTTTGGAAGTCTACCTTGAAGACTTACCAGAGTGATTGGGCGAGGACTGGGTGTCCTTAGCTCAAGGGGAATAAGGTGAAGACACGGTCTTCTGAGTTAAATCTCAGCCTCCCTAACCAGACATACAGTTGTCTGGAACTGGTCCAACAAATCATTGTCTTCAACGAGCTACTGGTTCTATCCTTCCCATCTCTTTATTTGCAGTTGGTCCTTGTGAAGTCATTGCCTGTCTGCATTATCTTTTGTGTTCACTGAGTGACTGCTTGTTCTGATTGGCTTCATACTATCTTCCATCCTGATCCATACTGCCTAGCTGCTATTAGTCTTTGTTCTTTCACTTCATTGAATACTTGACTATGGCTTGCCTAGTGTAGTCTACCTTCCGCTGCATGGTAATAGGTTTATTTCTATCGTTTGTCTTCGAAACTTCCATGTTTTGAAGACTTTCATAAAAATTGCCTATTCACCCCCCTCTAGTCGATCACTAGCACTTTCAGCAGGCAGCTGTGGCAGGCAGGAGCGGGCGGAACCGACGGGGTGGTTTGGTTTGGGCGGCTGGAGGAAGAAGACAAGAGATAGAGATACACAACATATGTTGGATGCGAATCCAATGCCTGGTAGGCATAATCGTTTGTTGAGTAGTAATTAAGTCGAAACCACCTTGGATAGGCTTTTTCCTCGTGGGTCCCAAATGTCAGAATCCAAATCAGTCACGGTCTTGCAACCTTTGTTATAAAAATTTACAGGCCATTTGGTGTGCTAGTTCAAAATAAGTTGGTGGGTGCTGGTGGGGGCTAATCACTTGGGTTCTGTAATGCATAGTGAGCTCAAGTAGCCGGTGAGAGTGATGTTATTTCCCTTGGTTGGGATTTGTTACAATATTTCACTCTTAATTAAACAAATGGCAAGCCATTTGCCTTGTTTCAAAGAAAATATGACAGTCACAACCGAGTTGGGAAGGGCAACAACATCTAACTCCAACTTACAAACTGTACAAAAGCACGAGGGTTAATTGTTCATCAGGTTTAGACAAAACCCAGACTGAAATGGGCAACAATGTCTAGCTCCAGCATTGTTTTCGGCAGTCACAGTCAAATGGATCGGTCGGGTCCATAGAATGAACATCCCGGCTCGTAAAATTTACTAGATTATGACCACAAGATGTTTTAAATAGAAGCCCGACACGTTCAGAAGCCCTTTTGTCCACCTGAAACTCCTTTTTTTGCTCTTCGACATACCCATCCGTCAAAACCATGCTGCTGATAAACTTAATCCTGATGGACAATAGTAACCTCGCATTCAACAAGAAGAATGTGAAAAATCTAGTGTTTGCATGGTTGGCTACATATTGTTCCAGCGTTATTGTCTTTAATCAAATGTCATGAGAAGTGAGAAAATCCCGGTGCTTATGAATCCACCGATTGGCTATAGCTTTCTTACCCTGTCCTGTTGCCTTAATAGACATGAAGATTGAAAACAGTTAAGGTCTAAAAAGAGTATCGAAAGAGCAACAGCTGGACGGTTAATTCTAGTACACTATATGCGGGCTTCCAATGTGTGTGAAATTACCACCTTTATATACAACTTCTCAAGACATGGAAAGCATTGCATCAAGTCAATTCTTATTCAGATCAAAACTATTCATTTGGATATATAAGATCCTGACAGCATCCAACACCATTGATAGGCTATCCATGGAGAAACTCTTCATTGAGCATAGAACATAATATTAGTACAAAATGTGTACTCCAAGATGATATAGAACTTATCTGTAGAAATTTAAAATGCATCTTATGGTTACAAGTGTAGACGATAATATACAGTACCTGAAGAACTGTGGATCCAAACACAATCTTGAAATGAGCACAGAGATCATGTATTACACCCAAGGTCTCTATTTTAGGCGCAAAGACGACAGTTATTTGCGATGGTGAATAACTAGAATCAACGATCAACCTTTGAAGTGAAGGGGCATCTTTGACGATGAGCTGCCTTCTGTCAAAAGAAATTCCAATTCTTACAAGGTTAGGCGACTTTATTTGGAGACAACCGATTCTAACTATGAAAACAAGCACCAAGCACTCCAGGGCAGGGCAACCGGAGTGGATGATGCTGTGCAATGAGGCCTTCGATATACGAACCCGCACAAGTGAAAGTTTTTTCCAGAAATGGGAGTCGAAGGTTTAGTACCAGATTGGCTGGTAGGTAGCACAATGCAAAGGTGGTGGTGTGGACAGAGGAGGAAAAGCGCGAGATGGACATCGATGCTGAGGGCACAAGTACATGGCGTTCGGTATCTGGTAGGTGATTTCCTGGGGAATGGTGGAACTCAAGAAACTGTAGTTATGTGAATTCAGGGGATTTCAGCCAGGCGTCCACCATGCAGGGCATGCAATGCTTGCTCAGGGTAGCATGAAGGGATGCAGAGGCTTTGAACGGAGCCCTGGTGGGAGGAGATGATGGCTTTGGGGAGTTCAAAATCATTAAAAATAGATAGCTGTCGATAGTCGAGATTAAGGGGCGCGTCACACCATAGAGGGCACCATCGAGTTGAGAAGGCTTGGGTGCGACAGCAATCCTTGGTGGGGAGAAGTGAGATGATCTCCCCAAGGATGGCGTCCGGGAGATTGCTGATGTGGTCCACTCGAGATTCTACGGGTTCCTGGGATCCGGCGGAGGCGGGCTCCCCGCTTCTCCCCGCGCTGCCGGGTGTAGGATCTACAACACACGTCGCTGCTGGCGGGAGCCTCATCTTCTTGGCGCTGGGGTCGGCCGACTCCATTTTCCTCGAGGGCATTGCATCGAGCTCACGAATTTGAGCGGAGTAACGAATGACGAGCCTAGTTGTAGTGCGAGTGAAGAAGAAGGGGAGCTGGGGTTTTCTGTAGAAGTGAGGAAGAAGGGGAGCTGGGGTTTCTGTAGGAGTGAGCTGAGGAATTTGGGGGTACTAGTGGAGCGAGTTGACGTGAGGTGGGTGGGAGTGAGGAGGAAGAAGAGTACCCATGTTTTTTGGGGGGCGGTGTGATGGGTAGCGCCTCTCATTAAGTAAATATATGGGCTTTTGAATTGATTTTATTATTTACTAGGGTGGATGGGTTGTTTTGTCTTGGGCCCAGAGAAACAATTACTACCAATACAGTGGAGACACTCTACAGCTACCTAGAAAGACAATTACTACTAGTACAGTGGATACACTACCACTTATGGCTTCTCCGAGGTCATCGAAATGTCTCCCTCTACTGAATGTTGTTTTACTTTGGTTCACTGACATGCGGGCCATGAAGCGTGCATGCCCAAATGCCATCCACCAAATTGGAAGGCGGTATGGAGGCAGAGAGTCACCCCGGTCGTAGGGCGGCAGTAACGAGCCATCATGTCACAAAACCCCATCTCACTCTTCGCTAAATCCCCTTCTCCCTCACTGTCTTCAAGAAAGCCAACACTCGCATCTTCCATTGTGCTTCTCTCCCAACGAAGGGAAGGCAAGAAGATCCGTGATGTTGGTATATTTTCTTTCAGAAAAAAAGAACTTTTGCAAAGCAGTAACCGATCATCGCTCTCTTTTTTGTTTCATTTTCATTGCGATTGTGTTTTCCTTTCAGTTGTCTCCTAGTATTCGTCAGTTTCATGATGGACCAAGGAGAACTAGGCAAAGATCTGCCAATGTTGGAGCGGACATGGGAGGCTGGTCCCCACGAGACAGAGAGCTCCAAGAAGATGGAGGCAGCCACTGAGTCGGCCCCAGATACGCTCACAGCCACTACTAAGATGGTCAACGCCCCATTTGAGGTTACAGCCCCCATGGCGCTGCAAGAGCAGTTTTTCCCCTTCAAGGATGTGTCCCCCACCCCTCGCTAAGCTGCCCAAGGCGATTTTTCTTCTTTGCCAATCTCAATTGTGGTTTTTCATCTAAGTATGTGGTGATAAATAATGCAAAATTTTATTAGCTTCGATGCCATGATACCTTCCCTGTCATGCATACTTTTGACTCTACATAGTGGTTTAAATAACTTGTGTTTCTTATATTGGAAAGTAATCCATAATTCGTTTCTATTTCAATTAGAGCCATGATGCACCCAAGGATTGTGTGGTTGTACATGTCACTCGCTATGAGGCGGATGACCTGAATATACGCACTAGGGAAACAAAGTCCTTATGTTGTTGGATCCTGGAAGCCATTTGCATTTATACCAAAGTCGATATGTATTCCATCCTCACCGTTGTCAGGCGTGTTGTCTAGTGTGTACTAAAGCACAATAAGTTCAAAGCTACTCCTTCGTTTGTGAGGCATACTATTCTTCTCAAGCTTGCACAGGAAGATGACGTGGCATGCCTCCACAAACAAGTTTATGAGTGGCAATGTGCTACTTCTTGAGCTTGCGTTGGTTTTTCCCTTGAAGAGGAAAGGGTGATGCAGCAAAGTAGAGATAAGTATTTCCCTTAGTTTGAGAACCAAGGTATCAATCCAGTAGGAGACAACGCACAAATCACCTAATACCTACACAAACAATCAAACAACTTGCACCCAACGCGATAAAATGGTTATCAATCCCTTCACGATTACTTGCAAAAGTGAGATCTGATAGAGATAGATAAATGACAAATTAATATTTTTGGTATTTTTGATTTATAGATTGGAAAGTAGAAGATTGCAAAAATAGTAGATCGGAAACTAGTATGATGGAAAATAGAAACTTATATGATGGATAGACCCGGGGGCCATAGGTTTCACTAGAGGCTTATCTCATGATAGCAAATAATACGGTGGGTGAACAAATCTGTCGAGCAATTGATAGAAAAGTGCAAAGTTATGATGATATCTAAGGCAATGATCATGAATATAGGCATCACGTCTGTGTCAAGTAGACTGAAACAATTCTGCATCTACTACTATTACTCCACACATCAACCAACTCCTGCCTGCATCTAGAGTATTAAGTTCATAAAGAATGGAGTAACGCATTAAGTAAGATGACATGATGTAGAGGAATTAACACAATCAATATGATAAAAACTTCACCTTTTTATCCTAGATGGCAACAATACAATACGTGCCTTCCTGCCCCTACTATCACTGGGAAAGGACACCGCAAGATTGAACCCAAAGCTAAGCACTTCTCACATTGTAAGAAAAACCAATCTAGTTGGCCAAACCAAACCGATAGTTCGAAGAGAATTACAAAGATATCAAATCATGTATAAAACAATTTAGAGAAGATTCAAATAATATTCATAGATAAGCTGCTCATAAATCCACAATTCATCGGATCTCGGCAAACACACCGCAAAAAAGTATTACATCGAATAGATCTCCAAGAACATCAAGGAGAACATGGTATTGAGAATCAAAGAGAGAGAGAAGAAGCCATCTAGATACTAGCTATGGACCCGTAAGTCTGTGGTAAACTACTCATGCTTCATCGGTAGGGCAATAGAGTTGATGTAGAAGCCCTCCGTGATCGAATCCCCCTTCGGCAGGGTGCCGGAAAAGGTCCCTAGATGGGATCTCATGGGTACAGAAGCTTGCGGTAGTGGAAAAGTGTTTTCATGGATGCCTGGTGGTTTGGGGATATTTGGGAATATATAGGCAAAAGAATTAGGCCAGGAGGGTCACGAGGGGCCCACAAGGGTGGGGGCGCGCCCTACCCCCTGGGCGCGCCCTCCGTCCTTGTGGAAACCTCTTGGCTCCTCCGACTAAATCTCCAAGTCTCTTGGTTGTGTTATGGTCCAAGAAAAATCATCGCGAAGGATTCATTCCATTTGGACTCCTTTTGGTATTCCTTTTCTGCGAAACTCAAAAACAAGGAAAAAACTGAAACTGGTACTGGGCTCTAGGTTAATAGGTTAGTCCCAAAAATAATATAAAATAGCATATTAATGCATATAAAACATCCAAAATAGATAATATAATAGCATGGAACAATCAAAAATTATAGATACGTTGGAGATGTATCAAGCATCCCCAAGCTTAATTCCTGCTCGTCCTCGAGTAGGTAAATGATAAAAAACAGAATTTTTGATGTGGAAAGCTACCTAACATATTTATTCATGTCATTTTCTTTATTGTGGCATGAATGTTCAGATCCATAAGATTCAAAACAAAAGTTTAATATTGACATAAAAACTATAATACTTCAAGCCTACTAACAAGGCAATTATGTCTTCTCAAAATAACATGGCCAAAGAAAGCTTATCCCCAAAAATCATATAGTCTGGTTATGATCCATCTTCATCGCACAAAATATTCAAATCATGCACAACCCCAATGTCAAGCCAAGCAATTGTTTCATACTTTTGACGTTCTCAAACCTGTTCAACTTTCACCCAATACATGAGCATGAGCCATGGACATAGAGCTATAGGTGGAATAGAATATGGTGGTTGTGGAGAAGACAAAAAGAGGGAGATAGTCTCACATTAGCTAGGCATATCAACAGGCTATGGAGACGCCCATCAATAGATATCACTGTGAGTGAGTAGGGATTGCCATGCAACGGATGCACTAGAGCTATAAGTTTATGAAAGCTCAAAAAGAAAACTAAGTGGGTGTCCATCCAACTTGATTGCTCATGAAGACCTAGGGAAATTTTAGGTAGCCCATCGTTGTAATATACAAGCCAAGTTCTATTATGAAAATTCCCACTAGCATATGAAAATGTCAACATAGGAGACTCTCTATCATGAAGATCATGGTGCTACTTTGAAGCACAACTGTGGAAAAAGGATAGTAACATTGCCCCTTCTCTCTTTCTCTCTCATTTTTTATTCTCCTTTCTCTTTTTTTTGGAGACTCTTTTCTCTTTTTTTGGAGACTCTTTTGGCCTCTCTTTTTATTTACTCACATGGGACAAATGTCCTAATAATGACATCACACTTCTATTTACTTACAACTCAAGAATTACAACTCGATACTAGAACAAAATATGACTATATGAATGCCTCTGGCAGTGTACCGGATGTGCAATGACTCAAGAGGGACATGTATAAAAATGAGGAAAGGTGGCTTTGCCACAAATACAATGTCATGTACATGATCATGCAAAGCAATATGATAATGATGAAATGTGTCATAATAAACGGAACGATGGAAAGTTGCATGGCAATATATCTCGGAATGGCTATGGAAATACCATAATAGGTAGGTATGGTGGCTGTTTTGAGGAAGGTATATGGTGGGTTTAAGGTACTGGCGAAATTTGCGCGGCACTAGAGAGGCTAGCAATGGTGGAAGGGTGAGAGTGTGTATAATCTATTGACTCAACGTTTGTCATAAAGAACTCACATACTTATTGCAAAAATCTATTATTCATCGGAAAAAACTACTACACACATGCTCCTAGGGGGATAGATTGGTAGGAAAAGACCATCGCTCATCCCTGACGGCCACTCATAAGGAACACAATCAAAAAATATCTCATGCTCCAACTTCCTTACATAACGGTTCACCATACGTGCATGCTACGGGACTCACAAACCTTAACACAAGTATTTCTCAAATTCACAATTACTCACTAGCATGACTCCAATATCACCATCTTTATATCTCAAAACAATCATAAGGAATCAAACTTCTCATAGTATTCAATGCACTTTATATGAAAGTTTTTATTATATCCCTCTTGGATGCCTATCATAATAGGACTAAATTCATAACCAAACAGATTACCATGCTGTTTAAAGACTCCCAAAATAATATAAGTGAAGCATGATAGTTTAATAATTTCTATAAAATAAAACCACCACCGTGCTCTAAAAAGATGTAAGTCAAGCACTAGAGCAAAATTGCCTAGCTCAAAAAATATAAGTGAAGCATATAGAGTATTCTAATAAATCGCGATTCATGCATGTACCTCTCAAAAGGTGTGTACAACAAGGATGATTGTTGCAAACTAAAAAGCAAAGACTCAAATCATACAAGATGCTCCAAGCAAAACACATATCATGTGGTGAATAAAAATATAGCCTCAAGTAAAGTTACCGATAGACGAAGACGAAAAAGGGGATGCCTTCCGGGGCATCTCCAAGCTTAGGCTTTTGGTTGTCCTGGAATATTACCTTGGGGTGCCTTGGGCATCCCCAAGCTTAGGCTCTTGCCACTCCTTATTCCATAGTCCATCAAATCCTTACCCAAAACTTGAAAACTTGAAAACACAAAACTCAACAGAAAATCTCATAAGCTCCGTTAGTATAAGAAACTAAATCACCACTTTTGGTACTGTTGCGAACTCATTATTTACTTATATTTGTGTAATATCTACTATATTCCTATTTTTTCACGGTTCATACCCCCCGATACTACCCATAGATTCATCAAAATAAGCAAACAACACGAAGAAAATAGAATCTGTCAAAAACATAATAGTCTGTAGCAATCTGTAACTCTCGAATACTTATGTAAATCCAAAAATTGTGAAAAATTACAACAACCTAAGCAATTTGTTTGTTAATCTTCTGAAAAAGAATCAATATTTTATCGTGCTTCTGTTAAAAATGAGAATTTTTTTCCTGAGCGCAAAAGTTTCTATTTTTCAGCAAGATCAAATCAACTATCACCGTAAGCCATCCCAAAGGTATTACTTGGCACAAACACTAATTAAAACACAAAAACCACATCTAACCAGAGGCTAGATGAATTATTTATTGCAAAATAGGAACAAAAAGCAAAAACAAAAATAAAATTGGGTTGCCTCCCAACAAGCGCTATTGTTTGACGCCCTTAGCTAGGCATAAAAACACGAATAGATATAGGTATAATCGTAATAATGATACGGCAAATCTCGAAAACTTATCTCATACTCCATTCGTTCA
The DNA here is from genome assembly GCF_002162155.2 of Triticum dicoccoides. Taxonomy (NCBI): domain Eukaryota; kingdom Viridiplantae; phylum Streptophyta; class Magnoliopsida; order Poales; family Poaceae; genus Triticum; species Triticum dicoccoides. Next base: position 394,127,056 of record NC_041384.1, read on the forward strand.
GTAGCTAGTTTTCTTTGTGGTAAGCAAAAGTAATCAGAAGGGCTAAATTTAATAGGATAAGAACCCCCAAGATCAAGTTCGGGAGGAATTGGTTCCTCCTTTGGCCCCTGGTATTGTATGACCAACTCATCATTATAAGCATTCTTTTGGCAACAAGTCAAGATCTTGTGTCCAAGAGAGATACCCAATTCGTTGCTTTGTATAGTAGAGTTATCATTAAGCTCGGAAATCTTATCAACTAAAACATCGGTAGGGACCCTCTTTCTTAAATTTTCGTTATAAGCAACATGATCTAAAGAACGTAAACGCATTATGTCCTCTTGGTTAAATAGAATTCCTTATATGGGAGGACGACCACCATCTACTTTATAATGCGCGAAAATTTCACTATGTTCATTCATAATAAATCTAAACTCATGGGCTAGAAATATAGTGGCGGCGCGCTTAATAGAAGAATGCTCAATAGTAGAAAACTCCTTTGTATGGATGGATGCATATGAACAAATTGTCTTTCAAGTTCAGCTACGAGCAAAGATATAGCATCCGCAAGACTACTACTTTTATGGAGAATAGATCCACCCAAAGTGGGAAGTGCACTGACAAGTAAACAAATCTTGAATAACCCCTTTTCCAATAATATTACCGCTTCCTATGTGAAGCTTTTTAGTATGTAGAACAGTGGATTCTTCATGAGGATTAGTATTAGCAAAAGCATCAAAGTTTCCCCCATCGATACTACTATCCTTTTCAGTGATAACCTCCCCAATTTCAGACATGGTGGCAGCAAACAAATTTAGCAAATGAGCAAACTACAAGTGAAAGAAAAACACGAACAAAAGAGCGGCGAAGAAAAGGCCAATCTTTTGAAAAAAAATTAGAGGTGGGGGAGAGGAAAATGAGAGGCAAATGGTGAATAATGTAATGCAAGAGATGAGAGTTTATGATGGGTACTTGGTATGTCTTGACTTGGCGTAGATCTCCCCGGCAATGGCGCCAAAAATTCTCCCTGCTACTTCTGGAGCTTGTGTTAGTTTTTCCCTTGAAGAGGAAAGGGTGATGCAGCAAACTAGAGATAAGTATTTCCCTCAGTTTGAGAACCAAGGTATCAATTCGGTAGGAGATAACGCACAAATCACCTAATACCTGCACAAACAATCAAACAATTTGCACCCAATGCGATAAAGGGGTTGTCAATCCCTTCACAGTTACTTGCAAAAGTGAGATATGATAGATAGGGATAGGTAGACAAAAAAATAAATATTTTTGGTATTTTTGATTTATAGATCGGAAAGTAAAAGATTGCAAAAATAGTAGATCAGAAACTAATATGATGGAAAATAGAAACTTATATGATGGAAAGTAGACCCGGGGGCCATATGTTTCATTAGAGGCTTCTCTCATGATAGCAAATAATACGATGGGTGAACAAATTACTGTCAAGCAATTGATAGAAAAGTGCAAAGTTATGACGATATCTAAGGCAATGATCATGAATATAGGCATCACGTCCGTGTCAAGTAGACCGCAACGATTCTGCATCTACTAATATTACTCCACACATCAACCGACTCCTGCCTGCATCTAGAGTATTGAGTTCATAAAGAATGGAGTAACACATTAAGTAAGATGACATGATGTAGAGGAATTAACTCAAGCAATATGATAAAAAACCCCATCTTTTTATCCTCGATGGCAACAATACAATATGTGCCTTGCTACCCGTACTGTCACTGGGAAAGGACACCGCAAGATTGAACCGAAAGCTAAGCACTTCCCCCATTGCAAGAAAAACCAATCTAGTTGGCCAAACCAAACCGATAGTTCGAAGAGAATTACAAAGATACCAAATCATGCATAAAAGAATTCAGAGAAGATTCAAATAATAATCATAGATAATCTGATCATAAATCCACAATTCATTAGAGCTCGGCAAACACACCACAAAAAAGTATTACATGGAATAGATCTCCAAGAACATCGAGGAGAACATGGTATTGAGAATCAAAGAGAGAGAAGAAGCCATCTAGCTACTAGCTATGGACACGTAGGTCTGTGGTAAACTACTCACGCTTCATCGGAAGGGCAATAGAGTATATGTAGAAGGCCTCTGTGATTGAATTCCCCTCCGGCGGGGTGCTGGAAAAGGTCCCCAGATGGGATCTCATGGGTATAGAAGGTTGCGGCGATGGAAAAGTGTTTTTGTGGATGCCTAGTGGTTTGGGGATATTTGGGAATATATAGGTGAAATAATTAGGTCAGTAGGGTCACGGGGGGCCACAATGGTGGGGGGCCCTCCGTCCTTGTGGCCGCCTCGTGGCTCCTCCGACTTCATCTCCAAGTCTCCTGGTTGTCTTCTGGTCCAAGAAAAATCACCATGAAGGTTTCATTCCGTTTGGTATTCCTTTTTTGCGAAACTCAAAAACGAGGAAAAAACTGGCACTGGGCTCTAGGTTAGTAGGTTAGTCCCAAAAATAATATAAATAGCATATTAATGCATATAAAACATGCAAAACATATAATATAATAGCATGGAACAATCAAAAATTATATATACGTTGGAGACGTATCACAAGGTCACAAGGTTATCTTCAGGAAGGTTCATAGGATTGAGCTACTGCCAGACGCCCTCGATGATGTTCATGGCAAGGTCCATCTTGTGTGCATCCCAAATTAGATCGAGGCATGAAATAGTTGCCCCAGCTAGTGTTTAAAAGTAGTTTGGATTGTGTCTAATTATCTGAACCTTGCCTATTATCAAGCAATCTGGGGCTAGTACTCTGTTTGAATCCGTCTATGGGAACTACTGCTACTTTTGTGTGCCCGTGAATCATGTGAGAACCATCCTAATTGTTGTCGAAACAGATGCGTCCTCACTAGTTTTTTCATGTAATATGGCATGGTAAGACATAAGTTGTCACGGTTTATCATACGAGCAGTGTGTGTTTGATGAAATAGAGTACTTGTTCGAGAAGTGTATGCCGACGTATACATAGGGTATGTAAGGCTGGTTAAGTAATTGTAAGCACTGTTGGTGCTACCCCACTTGTAAGCAGTTTTGCAAAACATGACACGTTGGCTCAGCTCACTTCAACACTAGAAAAATCGGCTATCGACCAACTAACAATCAATAATCTGCTGTCTGACATATAAGCATCTACGTATCTTCTTACAGTGGTTCATGCAGTTAACTGAGGCCACAATGTAAATTCCAAACGTTCACACGCTAGTCCAGCGTTCATGTGGAACATTCACATTAAACTCGGCTTCATAAAATACTTGAAAAGCATAAGTTAAGCAATTTTATACATCTCAATGATTCATAGAACATAACAAACATTTACTAGTTCACAGCAAAAGACAAAGTTGTGAGAATGCTTACGAATCAGGAAAAATCAAGCAAGGCTTCTCTGAGCAAAGGACCTCCCTAGGCAGGCTTTAATTTCCTCGAGTTCACTCTAGTTTTTCTTGTTGCCACCATCCAGGGTTAGGTTCTCTGATTCCAGAATAACCAATTATAATTGTGTTCTCAGTTGGAATGCTAAACCGAACCATGTAGTGTACTGACCATCTGAACTTCTTGTGCAGTTCCACTAAATTTAAGCACCACTATTTGCAGAAATAAGCAGACCACAATGCCTCTTGCCCGCGCACCTGTCCCAAAAACCTCCGTGCAACCATGCCAGCTAGTCCTCTGTCCATCCGTGAACTGGGAGAAAGTGAATTCCTGAATAGGATGCAGTTGTTTTTGCTCGTCCCTACACTGCAATCAGGAAGTAAAATGTATGAATCAGCTTCTTTTAGATTGCGTTGGTCATTCTACCTAGTTACTACCAATGTAGGAATACCTGGAATACGGGTGGTTAGACGACATCAACTAGGAATAGCCATCTCATTTTATGCAGTTCTATTAAAATTGAGGTGTGTACTTTTGATTGCGCAGATAGAAATAATATGGAGACAGACATCCCTATTTGCGCAAATATGAAATACGGTTATTTAAACAGTGAAAGTTATTTGTAGTGGCATATGATTAACAACAACATTTATCACATCATATCAACACTGCCACTAGATTAACATGCAGAACAATAGCATTAGTATTACTGTCATGAGAGTAGCACATGGTCAATAAATGTGCAATCAAATTTGTGCAGTTCCACTGGGATGAAGCAATGTTAGCGCTATGAGATTTAAGTGTAACTGCAAAAACACAATTCATGGGAAATAAAGCAAGACAAAAGCACTTCATAAAATGGTGGTGGCATTGCTTCAATTTATCGACGACACTAGTCCATTACTTAATAGTGACATTAGGTGGCATTGCTTGAATTTATTAATGGCACTAGGCCATTACTTAATAGTGACATTAGGTGGCATTGCTTAATGCTTCATATGATTTTACATTAACAGTACATATATGGGCGTAGGGACAGCAAGGGCATAAAGTGGTGAGGCAGATGTGGTTGCCAAGAGCGGCAAACACTCAGGCAGCATGTCTACATTTGTCCCATTTTTTATCTCCTTGATGACATTTTCCTATGTGAGCACAAGAAATCTAGACCTGCTCGTTCTCATTTGCGTTGTCCCCCAACACCCCTCACTTTCTTTCTTTTGTCAACCAAGAGACAGGTCCACTCCCCCCACCCTTTGCCATCCACCACGCTTTCATTGCCTTTTCAACCAAGAGACCAGTTGGGTAGCCAGTATCTACTACTTTCCCCCGGTTCCTCTTAGAACCAAGTCCTAGATTCATGCTACAACTTTCCCACTTTCTTCCCTGTTTTAACAAACTCTTAGATTCGACTCTATGAACTAGCTTTACCTCAAATAATAGTAGAAGTTTAGGTGGCTTTGGAACAGCCGACGGAAGTAGAAAAAGATCCACACACAACCATGTGGGGAGCTGGGGCAGTAGAGCAAGGAAAGTTTCGAAGGAATATATACCTAAGGGTATTTGGGATGTTGCAAAGACAGCATGGAGAGGCCGCATCTTAGCCACAATACCGCAGGGAGGAAGAAGGGGTTGGAGGCCCTCTTGAGCCGGCGTTGTCTCGGAGAGAACGGTACGACCACCGATCAGGATGCGCAAGCAACTGTTGGTCTCCTCCCTCGCTGCTGACGACCGCGTGAACAATGCACCTACACCCCTTCCCCGGCCTAGGTGGTCCGGCCGGATTTGTGACCAGCCATGAGCAGAGAGAGTGTGGCCTCCTATGTATTGCTTAGATCTAGAGAGCATGAGAGAGTGAAAGAGAGGAACCCTAGTAAAGCAAGCACCGAGGCTCCTGCTTATATATATATATATATATATATATATATATATATATATATATATATATATATAGTGGAGTGATTTTGTTGTAGTAGTCGTTATTAAATTGAATACGCGCAAACCACTATTTTCATTTAAAGTTCAAGTAAAAATAAAACTCGATCAATAATGTGCCACCGCTTCTAAGTCGCACTATCAAATCACCGCGTCCAGGATGCACTATGTACTGTATCATTCACGTGCGGTCCCCGACCCTCCATCAAGTTGAAAACTAGATTAGTCAAAATGTTAATTGGGATGCCTCCTTGTAAAAAATGTGCTCCTAGCTTACAAAATGCGCTCCTACGTGTACATGCGAGTGGGTGTGAGAGAACTAGTGCGTGCATGCAGCGCTTCTCTTTGTGAGAGTACAATATAGTACGCCCAAAGAATGTTCGCCACAAGAGTAATAGTATAAGTGGGTGATGTGCGAGTTAAAATAAACGGTGCACAGCGTCTTTTATTTTTTAGAAGTTTTGAGGGTAGGGTGTGAAGAGCAGATATGTGTGTGACGTGTTCTACAGATAGATGGTGGGTGCGACAGGACTTGGGATAGTCGTGACTCGTGAGGGTGCGTGTGTGCATGAGAGAGAAGGGGCACGTATCAATGCAATGCATGTGTCTGTAAATCATATCTGACAAACGTTCGCCACAAGGCATTTCCTGACGAACGTACTAAGAACCGTTAGATCTGCATCCGAGAGTGTCAATTTTGCCATGGCATTTAACAGAACAGCCACTCCTCCGACACACAAATCTTCCACGTGAGTGTTAGCAACTGTCGTATGCTCCTCCCTCCATTCCAAAATGTAGTGCATATATCTTTATTGAAAATTCGAACCTCGCAAACTTTTACCGAGTTTTCGTATACTAAAAGGCACATGTAGAATACCTAGTATATATCATTTCATTCATCTTCGAGAGGTAACTATAAAGATGGGGGAGGAGTGTACAAAGGAAGACCGTCGTATCACCTGCAACAATTTCAACCATCTTTTGGTGTGGAGGAATATCACAGGAACTCTATATGATATGATTTTATAGGATTTTTTCCTTTAGAGCCAATTGGTTCATAGGAATAGATTCATATACTCCACATTTCAAAGGAAAATAAACATGATATCATTTTTATAGCTTTAGAGCCACTTGGTTCATATGAATGGATTCCTATACTCCCACAATTTCAAAGGAAAATAAACATTAGCGTATATTCAATAGAAAAGTTCCTATGATGTGAACCAAATGACATCTCTTTTCTAATCCCTCCTCATAGGAACTGAGATACATGTCATCTCTAGATTCAATAGAAACGTTCCTATGATGCGAACCAAACGACATCTCTTTTCTAGTCCCTCCTCATAGGAATTGAGATACATGTCATCTCTAGATTCAATAGAAAAGTTCCTATGATGTGAACCAAACGACATATCTTTTCTAATCCCTCCTCATAGGAATTGAGATACATGTCATCTCTAGATTCAATAGAAAAGTTCCTATGATGTGAACCAAATGACATCTCTTTTCTAATCCCTCCTCATAGCAATTGAGATACATGTCATCTCTAGATTCAATAGAAAAGTTCCTACCATGTGAACCAAATGACATCTCTTTTCTAATCCCTACCCATAGGAATTGAGATACATGTCATCTCTTTCCCTACAACTTCCATATATACATCTTATATTACTAAATAGCTAGTGAAACCCACTAGTAGCTTTTTTCCTGGACATGCAACTATGGCACATGAACACGTTATGCAAGCAAGTCATAAAATCACATTGTTTTTGTACTCTATGCATGCAAGCACCACATCATCAATTCTTGCATATTACTCATAAGTTATTTCTTGCATTAGATTTTTATTGATAATGTATGTGTTGGTCACGTGCACACATATGTAGTTCACATTTTTGTTAGAAATGTCATTCTTTAACTGCAATTCATTTTTTCTCCTTGTATTACATTATCATTTTAAGCATACATTCACTTCCCATTAGTTATATATTTTTGGAGGAACTTTTATGCATTATTTTGAGTAGCAAATTTCTCGCGGCCACGGGTATATCAAAATGCGGGGCCCATGCGTCATTGCCTTTCGGTTGAACCTACGTCCACAATGTTTTGTACGTATATCTCCACTACTCCCCAAACCCAAAATGATGCCTCGTTCCCGTAAAACCAAGCGGCCCACCCGTATTATGGCATCAGCTCGAACTCAATCCCTCCCCCATTTACTACGGCATGGCCCCCCACACGGTAGTACTCCTGCAAACCCTACCCGCCGCACGCATCATCAGTTTTCTTCAAGAGGACGAGGGAGAAGCAGATTTGTAGTGGAGGCTCCTACCCTAGGGCGCCCTAGGTAGCTGCCACATGCATGATTGGTTTTGTTTTTTCTTTATGCTCTTGCGCCCTAGAGTGAGATGATGGTTGCTTCGTCCGTCCAGCTTAATGCGGGAAAGGTGGGGCTTTGTGATTTGACCCCTCATCGCTCATTTACTACTACTGCGGCAATACAACCAGGGTGCCTCCAAGTCCAACCGCAGCTCCAAACTATAATTTGGTGCATCGCACGTGGAACAAGATAGTGGATGGGCCACATGTCGGCCAAAGGGGCCATGTTAAGTGTGTCACCATTTCGTGTGCGGAATGACCCTGTTGAGTTGCTACGCCAACACGACAGGAGCAGCCTACCACTTGGTTTTGCTCCTTGGTGAATCCCGACTATATTGATCTGAAAAGATACTACTCCCTCCATCTCGGCTTATAGGGCATGCACATAGTTCTAGGTCATCCATTTGACTAACTAAATATGTGTTATATGTCATAAAAGGTAGATCATTGGATTCTTAAGCGAATGTAGTTTCTAAACATATATTTTCCATCACGTATAATACATATATAGCCAGTTAAATTATCAGCCTAGAATGACGTGCATGCCCTGTTCGAGACGGGGGAAGTAGTAAAAACGAGGTGATTTTACCGAGCAGTGGGCGGGGGAGCATGGACTGTCATGCAGTCCCACGTGTCATGATGTACCAAGGCGATGCGCGTCCCTCTTGAGGCAGAACAATGGCAGAAACAATATGCGCTTTCCTTCAAGGAGATGATGACGAAGCGGATTCAGCAAAGTGTGAAATAATGGTTGCTTCGTCCGTCTAGGGGAAAGGTGTGGCATTGTGATTTGACGTCTTATTGCTCATTACTACTACTGGGGCGCTACGACTGGGGTGCGTCCCCCCTTTTGTTATGCACTGTTATTTGGTGCATGACACGTCGACCCGGTTGCTATATGTCCCACATGTTGGAGAGAGGAAGTACAAAATTCATGAAAGCGAGCGTCTCCACTCTTTTAGTACGACGGAGGAGTACAAGTCACGGCTTGGTTTTTGCTGCTTCACGCGATCCATCGATACAAACCCGGACTAAAAAAGGCGAGGGCGGGTCTTTTCCCACACGACAGGCAGGTGACTTTGGCATAGTATGTTCGAGGCAACAAGGCGGAAAGGGAAAAAAGCAAATAAAGGTTGAGCGACTTAATTTTTGGAAAATCTGATTTTACGGAGTACGTACCCACTATGGAGGTAGTACTACTTTACTACTCCCTCCTTTTTGGTTTTATAGGGCTCATCTAAAAAAATTGTTTTTCTGTTTTATAAGTCTCAATTCTACTACTCCCTCCTTCCATCTATATAGGGCCTAATGCGTTTTTCGAGGCTAACTTTGACCAAGTGTTGGAGCAATAATATATGACATGCAAGTTACACAAAGCATACCGTCAAATTCGTACGTGAAAAGAGCTTCCAAGGATATAATTTTCACATTATGCATCTCAGGTATTATTAATCTTATACATAGTCAAAGGCGGTCTTGAAAACACATTAGGCCCTATATAGATGGAAGGAGGGAGTAGTACTTACCATCACATGTTTGGATTTCGAGGTGCATTAAATCACCCGATGCAGGCATTATTAATAGAAAACTCACCAATGCATCTAGAAGTTCATGGAAATTTAGTGGTCATGCATGCATTCGTTGTAATTAATGCATCGGTAAACATAAATTTTTGAGAAAAACGAGCATACTAATTAAGTACTTCTGCAAACTACGAAATTAATTCCACCACTCACTGTCTACCTTGGTTGGAGAGATTTTGAAATTGAGCAATAAACCAGAAAGGAGGGAGTAGTAACATAGCCTAGGGTAGCTTGCTGCACCACGGACTCCAAGGAAATTGTTGTAGTACTACTCCTATGTACCGCTGTACTACTCCTACTACTAAAAGACATATATTTCAAACAATATGATAATCTCTCTAACCAAGGTAGGGACGAGGAGTATATACGTCTAACGGAGGGAGTAGTAAAATTTTCTCCCCGTCCTGCGAGCCACCGCGCATGTGGGCGAGAGAGCGGGCGTACGCGTAGTAAGCAAGCTTCTCCTTGTCACGCGACTCTGCGGGCCACCACGCCCGTGGGCGGGGAAGAGGGCGTACTAAGCGAGCTTCTCCTTGTTCTGCGAGTTGACGGGACACATAAAAAGTAATACACAACATCTCCAGTGTATAGAGCCTTGCCTCTAAGGTAGGCCCCACATGGTTTGCCTCTTATGAAATGAAAAACTCGCAATGTATAGAGACTCTAACCAGCCTCTAAGGTGGTCCATAGCAAGAATTTAAAAAGTATTGATTAGCACCACATTTGTCCAATCAGTACTATTTATCTTGTACTCCTACTTTCTTATGCTTCCTAAGGCTGACAAGTGGGACCAGATGGATTGTTACATTGTTAGAGGAAGCCTCTAAGGTTAGACGCAATGCTAGCCAATTTTTTGTTAGAGACAGTCCATGCAATGTATAGAGGCCTGCCTCTAAGAGGAGAGAGAGGGCTTAGAGGAAACAAAAAGCATACATTGTGGATGCCCTAAGTGCCTACTTTCCGGTCTATATGACTCAATTTGAAATCCACAATGTATCCATAATAGATGCTGAGTGGTGGAATAAATTTATTACTTCCATAGTTCGCAAAAGTACTGAACATGTGAGATGGTGAACAGAGGGAGTACGATACCATTAGTACTACAGTTCTTTTGGAAGGGTTGTAGTAGTCCCTCCCATTCACATTTCAAGCTTCAATAAAAACATTGCATGCAAGGATTAAGAGAAACCTCGGCAATGCATGTACTCCCTGAATCCATATAGGGTCTAAAATGTCTTTTGGAGGCTAACTTTGACCACATGTTAGAGCAATAATATAAGATCCAACTTACACAAGTCTTACCAACAAATTTGTACGTGGTCATTATACTGCTAACACATGCATGCGTTGCAATTAGTACGTACTCCCTCCATTCCTAAATATTTGTCTTTCTAGAGATTTCAACAAGTGACTACATACAAAGCAAAGTGAGTGAATCTACACTCTAAAATATGTCTACATAAGTCTGTATGTTGTAGTCCATTTGACATTTCTAGAAAGGCAAATATTTGGGAATGAAGGGAGTACATGATACAGTAGTAAACACTCACTATCTAGTAGTACTAGTACTGTACACTACTACTACTATGAGGCCATCCAACTGTGTCCCGGCAGAAGACCGCGGGCACTGGTTATTCGTTCATATTTAAATATGTTTTCACACAGCAAAATATCATGAAAACAACACATGGCAAATTTCATCACAAACGAGGGGTTTGAATGTGCTGGGAGGGGGATGGAAGGGGCTGTTTGGATCTTGCCCGGGGTAGCCAAAATATTAGTGACCCTTTTGTCCACCCATGCCTTTGCCATCGATGAACAAGCAAGAGCTCGGGTGCTCATGCATCCTCCAGCACGCGCGTTGGAGACGAGCTCACACGAGCTGCGCTTTTTTGTCCCACCACGACGCCCGAGCCGGCCGTAGACCGACCGATGACCTGCAAATTACGCCATCCAACCGTAGATGCACACATTCTGACAGCAACTCAACCAACCGAACGGAATTCATGCGAACACGGTGATATTTCATGTAAACAATGACGGAATTCATATAAAATACCGGATTTTCATATAAACATGACGGATTTTACATTCAAATCAACTAAGTAGTGCTACTCCTGAACATCACCGGTATAATAATACCTAGCCTAAATGGTCGCCCGCGGATCCATTTGTCTTCCTCATGTCCGGCAGCACGATCACCGGACTGTTGGGAGCCCCGGAGCTATATGCTTAAGCACAAAGGATGTCTTGCTTCCCCACCACTCAACTGGCACCATTGGCTGATTCCCAAGATGGAGTCCGAAAGGGGCTTCTCTGCTTCTGTGGAGGCCATGCGGGGTTGACGAAGGTCCTCGCAACAGAAGGATCCGACAAGACAGTTGTTGTGTACGCTGGCGTCGCCTCGGCAGTGGCCTTCATGGGACCCAAGCGGCGGCGGCCTCCCGTGTCCTACTTCTCCTTGATGATGGCGGCGGATGCGGAGGCGCTGGTCATCGACTCGTCGCTCTCCACGCACCTGGCTTCTGTCTCTGCTTGCATGGCACGGCCGTAGGCATGGGAGTCTCGGCCACAGAAATGGGAGACACGGTCGCAAATACGGGAGGCGCGAATGAGGCGGCGGCGTGGACGACGGCGACGACACCCGTGCTCCCCGCTGTGCCGGCATGGAGCAGCTCCCTGCTCCTCATCGAGTTGGCCTGGAGCGGCGAGTTGATGAACCACGCGCCGGCTTGGGGCGACAACTGGCTCCGTTGGGCAAGGGGAGGGAGGTGGATCAGCGAGCTGCATAGCTCGTACCCGGCGGGCTCGGTGGGCCACCCAGCCAGCTTGGATGCCGGATAACTACTCTTCATAAGCCATTGTAAGAGCAGAGAAAATGGTGAAGGAGGATATAGGGGAGCGGCGGAGGTGTGCGATTCTTGGCCGGCGTCTCGCCTCATTTAAATAGGAGATTAAATAGACGGCGGACAGGAGGAGCTCGGTTGGCGTTGCATTTAATGTCGGCTCGGTCATGAACGGACGTGTGTCCAGAGTGGGTTTCCCGGCTTCCGCACGGATTTCATGGAGGCATTTGAATGTGGGAAGGAGGCGTGTTCAGCCGGGCGTGCAACGAGCGGCACCCTCGACCTTGATGTAGGACACCACGCTGTTCTTCCACTGACTTGTGGGCTCGTTGGGTACCTGGCCTACATGTCAGTGACCCAACGCATGTTGCACATGGCAGAGGACCTTTTGGTGGGCCAGGGCGGTGAGAAGTAGGCATTTCATAAACCGATGATTATTCATTGAGTGTGATGTCATCTAATTCATGTAGTTTGATAAGCCTACTATATGATGTAAGAGAATTTTAAAATTTTCATATATACGTTGATAGCCCGTTCGATGCGTTGTGATTCATAAAGACCGCTGCAAACGTGAATGTTCTGTTTGTCACAGATAAGATTGATTAATACCCGTAACAATCCATGTCCTTAACAAAGGGTGCATGCACGTATAGGTTGAGCGTGTGTCTTGCGTCATGTGTTGTGTGCATGTAGGCATGCGAGTGTTGCGTGCGTGCATGTGTACATTTCAGTGTTGCATGCATGTGTACCTGCATGCATGTGTTCGTGAGTGCATGTGTATGTGTCAGTGTTGCACGTCTACACGCGTGCGTGTGTTCGTGTGAATGTTACGTGCGTGCATGTGTACGTGTGAGTATTGCATGCATGCATGCGGGTGTTGCGGGCGTGTTTGTGCGCATGTGTGATGTGTTTGTATTCACCATAGTGGCTCGTACGTGCGTGCAATTAAAATGGTCGGCTCAGCATATCATCACAAGGCAATCCTTGTAAGTTGTGGTTAGAGCGCCCGGGCTGCCAACTAGAGGTCTAACGACTATGAATCCCCACTGTACACTAATTTATTACCATTTCTGTCTTTCATATACGCGCTGACAGGTGGGCCCTATGGTAATGTGCCTTGGTGAAAGTGGACCATTTGAATGGTCAATTTATCATGTCATCAACAAATTACGGAGCTGTATGGTGAGCCAGTGACCGTATGTTCACCATAAAATGTATTTTATTAACACAGACTCAAGCTACCATTTCTTTCTTTCATATACACGCTGACGGGTGGGCCCCATGGTTACGCGCGCCGATGGTGCAATACTAGTTGCGCCACGTGAAACGTTTGACTTGTAAATTGATCGTGTCATCAACAAATTACGGAGTTGTACGGGTGAGCCAGTGACCGTATAATCACGACATGTATTTTTTTAACACATTACATACGCAAGCGCTCGTATACACGCGCAAACACTCACCGCTATAAGCACACACACGCACACCCTATCCCTATGAGCACCTTCGAGAGAGTGAGCCAGCATATGATCTTGAGATTTTACAAAGTCACCATAGGTGCCTCGTAGTCGAGGGGAATGTCTCCTCCCACTGAATGCACATCACCGGAAAATACTGAAAATTAATCCAGGATAAATGCGAGCACCAGGACTTTAACCCTAGTGGGCTGGGGAAACCACTGTCCTCCTAACCATCCAACCACAGGTTGGTTAGCACCACAAAATGTATATTGTGACCGTGATGAGCTTATTCTGAAGTCCAATGACCATATCGTGCTTTCACTTCAAATACAATGGCCATAAGTGTCGTCAACAAAATACGGAGCACGCATTAAATACAATGTCCGTCAGTGTCATCAAGAGAATACGGAGACGTATCGTGAGCTAGATACCGTTTGATCACCACGAGAATGTATACGGTGACCGTAATGAGCATATTCTGAAGTCATGTGACCGTATAGTGCTTTCGCTTGAAATACAGTGACTGTAACGCGTGAATGTGTCAGGGGGATACTTTTAGAGGGACGAGAGATAGTTTGTGTGCGTACGTGAAAGTGGTGTAGAGAGAGGGGGTGTCCGGTGGAGACAAGGAGAGATATTCCCTTCGTTTATCTTTCCCGTGACTAATATTTTAGGAGAAAATATGAACATTCACAATGTAGAACAAATATTATTGGATGCACCATGCAATTAACTTTCATGTATAACTTTGTACTATTGTATATGCTTATTTTCTTAGTGGCCGATTGTGTGTGGGGTGTGGTGGGCACATAATTTCTAGGCGTGGTGGGTCAACGTGAGGACTCGTGGGTCGGTTCCATCCCGCGCCACAGAGGTTGGACCGGGACGCGTTATATGAAGACCCATGTGGAGGACTCGGCATACAAGATGAAGTTACCAGAGTCGTGGAGGATTCTATCCCCATTGATGATAAGCCGAATATATATGATTTGTAACCCTAGGTCCCGAGTATGTTATATAATCTAGGGGCTAGTTCGTCGATATTATACACACATGCACTATGCCTGGTATTCACGTGTACTTTGTACACACTAGTATCACAAATATACAGTACCAGGAGTAGGCTTCTTCCTCAACTGCAACGGCCCGGAATTGGGTAAAACTTTGCCTCATATTACCATTCAGCCTAACAGTCATGGATATCCTACCGAATGATCTGATGGAATCACATCTGCCAACTACTAAGAGAGAGGTGGGGGCAATGTGTGCGAGAGAGGCATAAAGATAATGTGCGTGCGGGAGACACGTAGGCACATATATGTGCCTATAGAGGGCTAGTAGAGACCGTGCTTGTGTATATATGCATGTGAGAGAAATAGTGTTCTCCAACTGAGATTAGTGAAAAGAGTGGTACATAGTAGTAAGAAAGAGAGAGGGAGATATATAGAGAGTGTGTGAGTGAGACACCCCGGGAGAGATTATGAGCATGTGTGAGAGAAATGTCGATGTATATAAAGTGTGTGCACTTATGCGTCAGATAGAGAGATATATAGTGCGTGTGTGAGAACGGGCCAAGGCATAGTGCATCTACGTGTAAAAGGCGGTTCTACGCATTAAATTAAAATATAAATGGCATTATTATTTTTGGATGAGATCATGAATTTTGCAATTTGCGTATGAACAAACATCGGTTTATCAGACACCCATAGTCTACTGAATTCTAGCATGTGCATGGGTTTATTTCATATTATCGATCCATAGAGTGAGAGTGGTTTGAAATTCAGACAATGCATTGCTTTTGCAATTCATATATAAACATTAATTAGTGCACTCCATGTTGTTAGTGTCAAGCACTTTATACATTTTTCACTTACATGGATACATTCCAAATTGCTAGCTACGAAATAGAATACATGTTGAATTCAACATAAGGGGGTTTCAAAGATTCGAATTCACACGAAGTGCATTCATCTATTTGAATCTGAGATAATGGCATTTGTAAATCAGATCTAAAAGGGGGCATCAATCTTTGTTGTGCGTTTGAACATGCTATATATTCATACGCATGTCTAACTATTTTTTTTGCAACCAAGGAGATTATATGTGGAACCATGCATGAATTGAGGTAAGTTGCATATTTTTTAATATAGAATCATGTACAATGTATATTCAAATGTACCCCGTCCATTCCAAAATAATCGTAGTTTTAGGATTTTCAAGAGTCAAGATTTGTAAAGTTTCACAAATCCTAAACGTTCAATTCAAGAAAACTGAAAAAGTTAATGCTTCTGCTCCCAAATATTGAATGAAGCGCCAAATAAGCCTCTGGTCACACGAAGCCGCACGAGACTAATGTTTGGTGGTAGGAAATTATTGTCCTGACTCTGACCCGTATAGCCTATCGGCCCCATGTCCAAAGTTCTAAACCGGGGTAGGTTTGTAACTTCACCAAGACGCCAGTCTCAACCGCCTCCGAGAAGCATTCATACGCCGTGGGCGCCTAAACACCCATGCGTTCGGCCGAAATCTATCCCGCCCACCATTTGGGACACCTGAGATTACTGTCCTACCCCCTACCCGCAATATGTCTGAAATTTTAGATGGGGGCAAAGTTTGCAACTTCCCCAAATTTCAAACACGTGCGCCCCGAACCGAAACATTATTCCCCCTTAGTTCCCCCTCCCTTGGTTTCCCCATTCATACTCCATGGGCGCCAAAACGTCCTCTCCACCAGCCGTGAAACCCCAACCTCTTCCGTCCTCCACCTCATCGCGCCCAATCCACCGTCAACCTCCTCCATCACGCTGGAGCCGGTACCCCAACGTCGTCGTCCAACACAACCGCAACCACAACGCCCTCAAGGACTTAGCAGCTGAAGCGGAGGCAGAGCTGCCTCCACGACGTCGACGCCGACACCGACGTGCGTCCTACCAGAACCACTTCGACCACGCCGTCCTGCGCCTCACCGCTGCTGCTCCACTATCGCGACCGTCCACCGCACTGCGGCTGTTCCCACTACACCATCGTTCGTCGCCTTGGATCTGGTTCCCCGCCACCGATCGACGGCCAGTGCACCACACTCAACAACTTGTCCATGGGTTTGTCCAATCCATCGTCCTCCACAGCTTCTCGTTTCCAGCAAACCACAAGAAGATCATTGGAAAAACAGAAGGAGGACACAACACTACCAGCAGAAAGAGGTACTCCCATTCCCTTATTCATGCAAATCTTACGTCTCTACTCACACCTTATTCATCCCACGAAAGAAACTAGTTGAGCGCTTCTTACTGCACCTTCTTCGTGATACTAAATGCACAAGGTTTCCTCCCATTTACTATTCAACCTTAGCTAGAGGTCAGTCGCCTTCCTGGATTTCAATTTAGGGCCAGTTGATTCACAACTAGAAGAAGCAGCACCCGCTTAGGCGCGCGGAGCACCTAGTCTGCTTGTTCGTCGGGGAAGTGGCGCATTAGTGTCTATCATAGGGGCATGGGGCGCAGAAGCTGCTTGCGCCCTATCTGGAGGTCGGCGGGGCTTGAAGGGATGGCCGGGGGGCGGTGCCAAGCACGGTGGTGCGTGAGGTCGAGGGGAGGGCGGAGGCAGGGGACTGGGCCGGTGGTCACTGGCGTTTCGAGGAAGATCATCAACACTGACTGGCTGGAGGTAGATGAAGGCGATGTGCACGTTCTTTGTACATCGGACGATGCAGAAAAAATGGACTGGCCTATTTTTTCAGTCGACTGTTATTTTCATAGGACCACACCTTGTGGTGTGCTGGAGGAGCATGTGCATTTCCCAGCCATCCATGTGCTCATATTTCAAAATCCTAGAATCTAGTAATTTCATGTGCCATGCATGTTGTAGAGCTATCATATGTCTCCCGTCATTTATTTCTCCCCCACCTGCTATCTGCT
The DNA here is from genome assembly GCF_002162155.2 of Triticum dicoccoides. Taxonomy (NCBI): domain Eukaryota; kingdom Viridiplantae; phylum Streptophyta; class Magnoliopsida; order Poales; family Poaceae; genus Triticum; species Triticum dicoccoides. The sequence continues at coordinate 394,144,564 of NC_041384.1, forward strand.
ACTTTAACACTATACTACTTGTGCACACACTTCACCCATACTCACACTATTGTTTTTTTATGCATGGGTATTTCAGACTTTGACGCAGTGCTGATGAATACACAAAAGAAAAGACAGAAGCCGATCTAGTGTAATTCAAAGATAAGCTCTAAGCATTTTAGCGCTCTAAAGGGTGTAGTGTCAGCAGACGGAGACAGTAAACGTAGCTCTGCAGTTGATGATCTCAATTTCCACACACAACCATCCTAGGTGCTTGCTTTAACTTCGAGCTGTCAAATGTGGTTGCATGTTGCATATGGTGTCTAGCTTGTATTGCTTCCAATTTGGTTAAATTGCATCTTCTTACTTTACACAATATAGCTTTGATAATGACATGCCTTCCTATTTTTGATACATACTACATATGTCTATTAACCATGTTCTTACATCAAACTAATGCTCTTTTGTATCCCTCATCAATCACTTATGATGAGACAGTCACCCCAGTGGGTTACTGTGAGACGCGCTACTTGTTTAAAGAGTGCAGTGTCATCCTCCCCACATGATTCTCAAGAAACAACAGGGCTAAATGAAGATAGTCAACATAGCTCTCTAGTTGATGACCGCAATTCCCCTACACCAACATCGCATGTGCTCGCTCTTACTTGGCAATGTGATAAGTGGTTGCGTGTTGCATATGGTGTCTACCTTGTAATGCTTCTAATTAGGGTAAACTGCATCTGCTTAGTTAACCCATTATACCTGTGAATATGACATGCCTTCCTGTTTTTGGTACATACTACGTCTTTCTATTAACCATGTTCTTCCATCAAACTACTTTTCTTATGTATCCTCATCAATCACTTCTGACGAGACATCTTCAAATTGATAGTGTAATATTGGTTACATCTTGCATATCATTTCAAACATGTATTGCCTCCAATTTGTTGAAATGCCACTTGTAATGAGACACTCCTAACTTGGTAGAGTGATTTTGGTTGGATCTTTCATATGGTGTCTAGCTTGCATTGCTTCCAATTTGTTGAAATGCCTTCCGCTTAGCATTTTTCGTACATATTCCATCCTCCTACAATGTGGTTGCCTTACATAAAATTTGTGTTTGTTAGTATCATACATCAACGTATTTGGGAAAGAAAATTTCATTCCTTTTTCTTGTGTGTTTACTTGACAAGGCAAAATCTAAAAGGACGAACGCATGGAATGATGGTGGTACTCTAGAGCAACAGAAACAAATGATCTCTACAGATTCTCCTGCTACTCCTACTGTAGTGCAAGTTCCAAATATCATCTCCCCTACTTCACAACCCCAGGTGCTTGCTCTAACATGGCAGTGTGATATCTGGTTGCATGTTGCATATGGTGCCTAGCTTGTATTGCTCCTAATTTGTTAAATTGCATCTCCTTAGCTTATGCATTATACATGTGAATATGACATGCCTTCATATTTTTTGTACATACTACATCTGCCTACCACACCATGTTCTTACATCAAACTACTGTTCTTGTGTATCCTGCATCTATCACTTATGATAAGACAGTCACACCCGTGGGTTAGTATGAGACGTGCTACTCCAATAAAGAGTGCAGTTTCATCCTCCCCACATGATTCTCTAGAAACAGCAAGTCGAAATGAAGATATTGAACGTAGCTCTTTACTTGAAGACCGCATTTCCCCTACACCACCATCGCAGGTGCTTGCTGTAACTTTGTAGTGTGATATGTGGTTGCATGTTGGATACGGTGTCTAGCTTGTAATGCTTCTAATTAGAGTAAATTGCATCTGCTTAGTTTACATATTATACCTTTGAATATGACATGCCTTCCTATTTTCGATACATACTACATCTATCTATTAACGATGTTCTTACATGAAACTACCTCTCTTCTATATCCTGCATCAATCACTTACGATGAGACACCTTTATTCATTGCATATTATTTCTAGCCTATTGCCATGTATTGCTTCTAATTTGGTCAAATACATTTATGAGGCCACCCTTTTAATTTGGCAGAGTGATATTGGTTTCATCTTTCATATGGTTTCTAGCTTGCATTGCTTCTAACTAGTTCAAGCACCTTGTGCTTAGTTTACACTTTACACATCATACATGTTAATATGTCACGCCATCCTGTTTTTTCATACATACTCCATCCTCCTATCATGCGGCTGCCTTACATGAAAGTAGTGTTCGTCAGTATCATGCATCAATGAGTTCTGAAGAGCAAATTTTATTCCTTTTTCTTGTGGGTTTGACTTGACAAGGCAAAATCAAAAAGAGGAAGGGAAAGAGTAAGGAAGGCGATGATGGTGGTCCTCTGCAGCAACGTAAACAAAGCATTTGTACGGATTCTCCTCGTACTGCTAGTGCATTACAAGTTCCAAGTCTCCTCTCCCATACTCCACCATCCCAGGTGCTTGCTCTAACTTGGCAGTGTGATATCTGGTTGCATGTTGCATATGGTGTCTAGCTTGTATTGCTTCTAATTAGTGTAAACTGCATTTTCTTAGCTTACACATGATACGTATGAATATGACACGCCTTAATGTTTTTGGTACATACTATATTTGTCTATCACACTATGTTCTTACATGAAACTACTCGTCTTGTGTATCCCACATCAGTCACTTATGATGGGACACCTTTAAGTTGGCAGTGTGATATTGGTTTGCGTCTTGAATATGATTTCTAGCATGTAGTGCTTTGAATTTGATGAATGTCACCTATGATGAGACAGTTTTAACTTGGCAGAGTGGTATTGATTGCACCTTCCATATGGTGTCTAGCTTGCAGGGCTTCTAATTTGTTGAACTGCCTTCTGCTTAGTTACCACATCATAGGTGTGAATATGTAAAGCCGTACAATTTTTCGTACATATTCCATCCTCCTATCATGATTTTGCCTTTCATCAGAGTAGTGTTCGTCAGTATCATGCATGAATGAGTCCTAAAGAGCGAATTTTATTCCTTTTTCTTGTCGGTTTGACCTCACAATGCAAAATCAATAAAGCGAAAGGAAATTGGTAAGGCATTGGATGATGGTGGTCCTTCCGAGCAGCTGAAACGGAGGGTCTCTATAGATTCTACTCCACCATCCTCCCAACAAGATTCGCAAGACAAAGCAAGGCTAGACAGTCAACATAGCTGTGTAGATGATGAGCACATCTCCCATACTCCACCATCATAGGTGTTTGCTCTAACTTGGCACTATTATATGTGGTTGCATGTTACATATGATGTCTAGCTTGTATTGCTTCTAACTTTGTTGAATTGCATACGCTCACTTTACACATCATGCCTGTGAATCTGACACGTGTTTTTACATACTATATCTGATCACACCATGTTTTTACATCCAACTACTGTTCTTGCATATCCCGCATCAGTCACTTATGATGAGGCACCTTTAAGTTGCCACTTTGATATTGGTTGCGTTTTGCATATGATTTCTAGCATGTCCCGCTTCTAATTTGTTGAAACGCCACACCGTTTGAACTTGGCAGAGTGATATTGGTTGCATCTTTCATATGATGTCTAGCTTACAGTGCTTCTAATTTGTTGAAATGCCTTCTTCTTAGTTACCACATCATAGGTGTGAATATGTCACGTCGTCCTGTTTTTCGTACATATTACATCCTCGTATCATGTGTTTGCCTTTCATCCGAGTAGTCTTCATCAGTATCATGCATGAATGAGTTCTGAAGAGTGAATTTTATTCTTTTTCTTATCGGGTTGACTTCACAATGCAAAATCAATACAGCTGAAGGAAATTAGTAAGGCAGTGGATGATGGTGGTCCTTCGGAGCAACTCAAACAGAGGGTCTCTGTAGATTCTTGTAGCGACCAAACCTCAAATGGTCCAATCTCTGTGCTCCGGTGTCATCCCTAGATCAGTAATGCTGACACCACACAGTACTCGGAGGATTTATAACAGAGTAGCAATCACACACTTATTACATCGAATGTCTCAATAGAGAACTTATTACAATAAATATGGCTTAAGGCCATCTAATAACGATAACAGCGGAAGGCTTGGAAGATAAGTGAGTCCATCAACTCCAACGGCATCACTAAGTATAGAACCACGACCTAAAAACTCCTTAATCATCGTCTGAAAAGTCTGCAACATTAACGTTGCAGCTCGAAACGGGTCAGCACATGGAATATGCTGGCAAAGTAACACATAGAGGGTAATGGAATGAAACTGCTATACTATATGCATATTTGGCTGGTGGAAAGCTCTATGGTTACATTTTTGCGTAAAGCCAATTTTTCCCTACAACAAAGGAATAAATTTTATTTACTATCATGGTAGTTGTTAAACATTGAGAATGGTTGACAGCATCCTCAATCCCAATTAAAGTAATCATCATTAAACAAAACCCAACAAACTTAATTTAGAGTAACATGTTGAGATTCACATGATAATCCAAGTACTAGATACTCAAAAAGTCCATCACCGGGGACATGACTAATCATGATTAGTTTATTACACTCTTTAGAGGTTTGCGCACTTTTCCCCACAAGACTCGATCGCCTCCGTTTCATTTCTCGCACTACATGGTGTTTGAGAAGACGGATGAGGGAGACATAGTCTTTCAGAAGTGCTAGCACCTTACGATGGATAGACCGTTACACCTACTTTCCCCTACATCTGCTAGTCTACCCTGTAAGAGTTCGCACGACTTAATCAACTATGCCAGAGCCCATAATGGCTTGTGGCTGCACACAGAAGTTTCTAGTATGAATAATCTCATGATCCCTTTGAGCCTGGGTGGCGGTCCAAAAAGAAACAGGCAATCCTGGAATACCCAGGTACCTCAATCCACCCAGATGTGTATTTAAGTTGCCACCTTAGATAAACCATTAATTAACAAACTCACATCTGTCATGGATATCACTCACCCAATCCACGTCTACTAGCATAGCATGGCATAATGGCAAACGTAGAAGTAACTCCCAAAGGTTTGATAATAAAACAGGTAATAGGTACTACCTCAACTACTTCCCATCCCACAATTTAGTTAGATCCTAATCATGCAATGTGTGAGGATTGATCTAATGCAATAAAACTGGGTAGTAGGAAAGGTATGATCAAAGTGTTACTTGCCTTGCTGATGATCCGCGAAACCTAGAGATTCGAAGTAACAGGCGGCGCACTCCGGGTATTCTATCACAGACAAACAAACAAGCATACAATAAGCACTCATCTAATGCACAGGTAAAACTCAAATAAGAGATCTAACCAGAAAGTTCAACTTAAGAACTCCGGTTGGCAAAAAGAATCAAATCAAACGAAGCAACGAAAGTCAAACAGTGAAAGAAAACAACTTCATTCTACTAATCTGGATATAAGGCAATTTTTACAGTAGAAAAAACTTGTTTAAGTTGGTTAAACGGATAGAGGGTTTCGAGACGAAACTCCAGGCGCTTGAATCGCCTGAGTCCGATAAACGAGCGAAAAGTTATACTAAAACGAAAATCGGATCAGAAATCGCGATCAGAAAATAATCGCGGAAAATCCGAGAAAAAGAAAAACGACGAACGTTTGCTAGAACGAACGGACGAACGCTCACTAATTAAATAAATCGGAAAAACCGATCTATTTAAAAAAACTGAAAAAAAACCGACGGAAAAACCGAACGGTTTTTTAAAAAAACGGCGGCATGGATTTCGAGGCGACCTCGGGCGGCGGGCGGCGGCGGCGGCTCGGGCGAGGCTGGGGCTGGGGCGGCTCGGGGCTAGGGTTTCGGCCCGGGGGTGGGCCGGCTTATAAAGGCTAGTCAGGTCGGAGTCTCGGTCGGACACGGCCCGTAGGTCGGTGCGATTTTTTTTAAATAATTACGCGCAGAAGAAAAATAAAAAGAAATACTAAACAGACTCCAAAAATCCCGAAATAAATTTTCCCGGGCTTCTAAAAACAAGCCGCACAAGGTGAACATTTATTTGGGGCCTAAATGAAATTTTTAAAATGCACATTTTTCCTAAATTCAAATAAAATAACGAAAAACTCTGAAACAAAATCTTATTTGATTTTATTATTAAATCCTCAATATTTCTTTATTTTGGGAAAGTCATTTTATTCCCTCTCTCATATTTTTGTAATAGAAATAATTGATGATAAAATAATTAAAATCAAATGATCCTATTCTCAAAATTTGAGAAAACTCAAATATGAAAATAACGAAATCCCCAACTCTCTCCGTGGGTCCTTGAGTTGTGTAGAATTTCTAGGATCCAAACCAAAAGCAAATAAAATATGATATGCAATGATGATCTAGTGTATAACATTCCAAATTGAAAATTTGGGATGTTACAAACCTACCACCCTTAAGATGAATCTTGCCCTCGAGATTCGGGTTGGCTAGAAAATAGGTGAGGGTGGTCTTTGAGCAAATCTTCCTCTCGTTCCCAGGTGGCTTCATCCTCCGTGTGGTTGCTCCACTGAACTTTGCAAAACTTGATAACCTTGCTGCGAGTGACTCGGCTGGCAAACTCGAGAATCTTAATTGGTTTCTCCTCATAGGTCAAATCGTTATCCAACTGAATTGCTTCCAATGGCATTGTGTCTCTCAAGGGTATGTCAGCCATCTCCACGTGGCACTTCTTCAACTGAGAAACGTGGAACACATCATGAACTCCTGACAATCCTTCGGGCAATTCCAACTTGTAGGCCACTTCTCCTATACACTCCAAAACTCGATATGGTCCTACAAATCGTGGCGCTAACTTTCCCTTAACACCAAAACGCTTTGTTCCCCGAAGTGGAGATACTCGAAGATAAACTCGGTCTCCGACTTCGTAAATTGTCTCCTTGCGTTTAGAATCTGCGTAGCTCTTCTGCCTGGACTAGGCTATCTTGAGCCTATCGCGAATCAATTTCACCTTCTGTTCAGACTCTTTAATCAAATTAGGCCCAAACAACTGGCGGTCTCCAACTTCGTCCCACGACAACGGTGTCCTGCACCTCCTTCCGTACAAAGCTTCGAAAGGGGCCATCTTTAAACTGGTTTGGTAACTGTTGTTGTAAGAGAACTCTGCATATGGAAAATTGTCATCCCAATTAGATCCATAATCTAGCGCATAAGCTCTCAGCATATCCTCTAAAATCTGATTGACTCTCTCGGTCTGTCCATCTGTCTATGGATGAAAAGCTGTGCTGAACTCTAGCCTGGTACCCAAAGTTTCATGCAACTGCTTCCAGAACTTTGAGGTAAACTGGGTTCCTCTATCTGATACGATACTCCTCAGAACTCCATGCAGACATACGATCCTGGTCATGTATATCTTTGCCAACTTAGCACTGGTGTAAGTGGTCTTTACTAGGATGAAATGAGCTACTTTCGTCAACCGATCGACTACAACCCAAATCGAGTCATAGCCTGAACAAGTCCTGGGTAATCCCATGATGAAATCCATGCCTAACTTATCCCACTTCCATTCGGGTATCGGCAATGGTTGTAACAATCCTGCAGGCTTCTGATGCTCTGCCTTTACTCTCTGACACACATCACAAACTGCTACATACTCCGCAATATCCTTCTTCATTACGGTCCACCAGAAAATATCCTTCAAATCCAAATACATCTTGGCATTTCCTGGGTGAATCGAACATGGTGAATCGCGTGCCTCTTGCAAAATCAACTTCCTGATCTCCGGGTCATTAGGCACATAAACACGGTCTTTAAACCATAGGGTGTCGTGCTCATCCTCACGAAATCCTTTAGCCTTTCCTTCGCTTATTTTCTCCTTTATAGAGGCAATCTCCTTGTCAGTCTTCTGAGCTTCTCTGATTCTATCCATCAAAGTTGACTAGACTCCAATGCTGCTACATAGCCTCTCGGAACTATTTCCAAACATAACTCTCGAAGATTTTTGGATAACTCCCTTGGTATTTCTCCCGTCATTAATGTATTGACATGGCTCTTATGGCTTAATGCGTCAGCTACTACATTAGCCTTTCCGGGATGGTAATACAATCTCATATCATAATCCTTGATGAGCTCCAACCATCTCCTTTGTCTGAGGTTTAACTCCTTCTGTGTGAAAATGTATTTCAAACTCTTATGATCCATGTACACCTCACAATGGTTTCCAATGAGGAAATGTCTCCATGTTTTCAATGCATGCACTACGGCTGCTAATTCCAAATCATGCGTAGCATAATTCAACTCATGAGGTTTCAGTTGTCTTGAGGCATATGAAACAACTCTCCCTTCCTGCATAAGCACTGCTCCAAGTCCTCGACGTGAAGCATCGCAATACACCTCATAGTCCTTGGTCTGATCTGGCAAAATCAACACTGGTGAACTAACCAAGCGTTTCTTCAACTCCTGGAAACTAGACTCACATTCCTCAGTCCATTTGAACTTGGTATCCTTCTTTAATAACTCTGTCATAGGCTTTGCAATCTTGGAGAAATTCTCAATGAATCTCCGGTAGTATCTCGCGAGTCCAAGAAAACTCCGTATCTCTCCAACTGTGGTTGGTGCTTCCCACTTGGTCACGGTATCAACCTTGGTGGGATCTACTACTATTCCTTCTCCGAATATAACGTGTCCGAGGAATCCTACTTCCTTCAACCAAAACTCACATTTGCTGAACTAGGCATACAACTGATGTTCTCTGAGCTTACCAAGTACCAAACGCAAATGCTCCTTATGCTCCTCTTCATTTTTCGAGTAAACCGGGATATCATCAATGAACACCACGACGAACTTATCCAAGAACTCCATAAACACTTTGTTCATCATGTTCATAAAATATGCAGGTGCATTAGTCAGACCAAATGACATAACAGTATACTCGTACAACCCATACCTGGTGGTAAAAGCTGTCTTAGGAATATCCTATTGTCGAATCTTCAACTGGTGGTATCCTGATCGCAGATCGATCTTGGAAAATACCTTAGCTCCTTGCAATCGATCAAACAGATCATTGATCATTGGTAGTGGGTACTTATTCTTGATCGTTACTTCATTCAATCCTTGATAATCAACAACCATCCTTAACGATCCATCCTTCTTCTCCACTAGAAGTACTGGCGATCCCCATGGCAAAGAACTTGGGCGAATATATCCCTTATCCAGCAACTCTTTAATCTGCTTCTTAATTTCCACCGAATCCTTTGCAGGCATCCTGTATGGTCTCTTTGATATTGGCCCTGTGCCTGGCAATAGCTCAATCAAAAACTCAATATCTCTATCCGGTGGCATGCCTGGTAACTCCTCTAGAAATACTTCAGGGAAATCCCTTACCACTGGTACTTCCTCCTGCACAACTCCTGTTAAACAATTTACTTGAGTCCCTTTTGGCACATGTCGGGATACATACTTGATCCTTCTCCCTTCTGGGGTGGTAAGCAAAATTGTCTTACTGGCGCAATCGATGTTTCCTCCATACATCGACAGCCAATCCATACCCAGAATTACATCCAATCCTTGTGATTCCAAAATGATTAAATCCAATGGAAACACATGCCTACCTATACTCAATGGCACTTGAAAACATCCTTGACTGGCCATATACTCCACTCCTGGTGATCTTACTAGCATAGGTGTTCTAAGAACCTTAGTGGGCAGGTTATACTTATCCACAAATCCCCTTGATATGTATGAATGTGATGCACCAGTATCAAAAAGAACGAGTGCAGTAAATGACTTAACCAAAAACTTACCGATTACGGCATCCGGCTGCTCTTCAACCTCCTCCACGTTAACGTGGTTCACGTGTCCCCTGTTGAAAGGGTTCGGCTTCTTCCCAGAACTTCCATCGCCATTCTGGCCTTCAGGACATTCATTGGCATAATGTCCGGTCTTCTGACACTTAAAGCAAGTGACTTGGCTCAGGTCTTTCTTGGCTGGGGTTGATGGGTTGGTACGATTCTGGCTGTTGCTTCCTCCATTGCCATTACCATTCCTGGTGCCATTGTGATTGTGCAAGCTACCTCCTCCATGGGTATACTGAAAATGTCCTCCCGGTCTAGGGGTAAAACGTGGCTTCTGCTGAGCTCCTGAATTGTACTTTCCTTGTCCATACTTCCTCTTGCGGTTCTCAATTTGCTGTTGCTTGCCTTCAATCATAAGAGCACGGTCTACCAACTCCTGGTAGTTGTTGAAGGTTTCTACCATCAACTGCATGCTCAACTCATCATTCAGTCCTTCCAGAAACTTCTCATGCTTGGCTGCATCCGTAGCAACGTCATCTGGGGCATAACGTGCTAATTTACTAAAGTCCTCCAGATACTGGCCAACTGTCCGTCCTCCTTGGCGCAAGTTGTGAAACTCACGCTTCTTCATGGCCATAGCTCCTGCTGAAGCATGGGCAGTATGAAAGGCCTGCTAAAACTGGTCCCATGTGACAGTGTCGACAGGGAAAGTGGCTGTGAAATTCTCCCACCATGATGCTGCGGGTCCTTCAAGCTGATGTGCGGCAAACTTCACCTTCTCCGCATCTGTGCATCCTGTTGTGGTCAACTCTGTAGCTGTCTTGCGGAGCCAATCATCTGCTACTATCGGCTCGGTGCTACTGGAAAACACCGGCGGATTCAGCCTAAGAAAATGGGCTAAGTGATCAACAGGTGGTGGTGGTGGTGGGTTGTTGTTGTTCCCCTGATTCTGATTCTGGACTAGCAACTGCATCAATGTGTTCTGCTGCTGGATCAACTGGGTGAGCTCCGGTGGAAATGTAAATCTGGGGTCACATCTCGGAGGCATCTGAGGGTTTAGAAAAGATGAGATGTAAGAATAGAGGGGGTCTAAAGAGAAAACACTACCCATATACACATGAGGCAAAATCAAACAATTCACTTCATTCAATCAAACAAGGGCATACAATCGATCTAACTATCGCAAAAGTGCTCGGACTAGTATATTTACATGGTGGACTACTACTACTGATGAGGTGGTCTACTAGAAATATTCTTCGGTTGTAGACTCCATGATATCTGCTCCAGCTTCATCAACATAGTCATCATCGCTATCATCTGGGTCCGAGCCGGTGTCGTCGATGATGATGTAGTCTTCCGGGCGAATCTCCTTGGGTTCTTCGTCTTCATCTACTGGTGTAGGGCCTCCCATAAATATTGCTAGCTTCATTGTTAGGTCGGCATTCTTATCCACTAGTACTTCAATTTCCTCTTCATAATCTTCACGTGTAGCCTTGAGTTCTTACTCCAGTTCCTAGATTCTTGTCCTTGCCTTCTTCAGGTCTATCATGTCGGCGCACATCTGGTTCTCCTGTCGTCGAATGTGATGGTTTAACTCCTGGATAAAAGCTGCAACTGATCTATCCTTTCTGGTGCTGATCATCTCCCAGTGCTCATCTCGGCGCCCACAAATCTGGTAGATAGTATCCTTGAGATCATTGCGGTAGACTTCTCCAATGCGTCTCATGGCGATGTGAGCTACCATGCTCTTTCCTAGATTCCAAGTTGGTGCATCAAAAGAAAACCCTATGGGCTCGGTGACTGGCATGAACGTCCTTCCTGGGACTTGAACTTGAATCATCCAGCTCTCTTCTTCAGGTAAAGTGGCGTTGTAGGTTTCGGTGAAGCTGGGTACTCCTATGTTCAGGTATCTCGTGACTTCCTTCAAGTGACGTCCAAAGGGTGTATCTTCATCTGGTTGTGTGAACTTGTTCCTTGCATCCGCCATCCTAAAGAGTAGAAAAGATGAGAGGTTAGAAGAGAAGAGAGTGAATAGTGATCTAGGTCTTTAGCTTAGTGGTCGTGTCCTACAGTCAGCGTGTGCTCTGATACCATCTCTGTAGCGACCAGACCTCAAACGGTCCAATCTCTGTGCTCCGGTGTCATCCCTGGATCAGTAATGCTGACACCACACAGTACTCGGAGGATTTATAACAGAGTAGCAATCACACACTTATTACATCGAATGTCTCAATAGAGAACTTATTACAATAAATATGGCTTAAGGCCATCTAATAACGATAACAGCGGAAGGCTTGGAAGATAAGTGAGTCCATCAACTCCAATGGCATCACTGAGTATAGAACCACGACCTAAAAACTCCTTAATCGTCGTCTGAAAAGTCTGCAACATTAACATTGCAGCCCGAAACGGGTCAGCACATGGAATATGCTGGCAAAGTAACACATAGAGGGTAATGGAATGAAACTGCTATACTATATGCATATTTGGCTGGTGGAAAGCTCTATGGTTACAGTTTTGCGTAAAGCCAATTTTTCCCTACAACAAAGGAACAAATTTTATTTACTATCATGGTAGTTGTTAAACATTAAGAATGGTTTACAGCATCCTCGATCCCAATTAAAGTAATCATCATTAAACAAAACCCAACAAACTTAATTTAGAGTAACATGTTGAGATTCACATGATAATCCAAGTACTAGATACTCAAAAAGTCCATAACCGGGGACACGGCTAATCATGATTAGTTTATTACACTCTGCAGAGGTTTGCGCATTTGTACGGATTCTCCTTGTACTGCTAGTGCATTACAAGTTCCAAGTCTCCTCTCCCATACTCCACCATCCCAGGTGCTTGCTCTAACTTGGCAGTGTGATATCTGGTTGCATGTTGCATATGGTGTCTAGATTGTATTGTTTCTAATTAGTGTAAACTGCATTTGCTTAGCTTACACATGATACGTATGAATATGACACGCCGTAATGTTTTTGGTACATACTATATTTGTCTATCACACTATGTTCTTACATGAAACTACTCGTCTTGTGTATCCTGCATCAGTCACTTATGATGGGACACCTTTAAGTTGGCAGTGTGATATTGGTTTGCGTCTTGAATATGATTTCTAGCATGTAGTGCTTCGAATTTGATGAACGTCACCTATGATGAGACAGTTTTAACTTGGCAGAGTGGTATTGATTGCACCTTCCATATGGTGTCTAGCTTGCAGGGCTTCTAATTTTTTGAACTGCCTTCTGCTTAGTTACCACATCATAGGTGTGAATATGTAAAGCCGTACAGTTTTTCGTACATATTCCATCCTCCTATCATGATTTTGCCTTTCATCAGAGTAGTGTTCGTAAGTATCATGCATGAATGAGTCCTGAAGAGCGAATTTTATTCCTTTTTCTTGTCGGTTTGACCTCACACTGCAAAATCAATAAAGGGAAAGGAAATTGGTAAGGCATTGGATGATGGTGGTCCTTTCGAGCAACTGAAACGGAGGGTCTCTATAGATTCTACTCCATCATCCTCCCAACAAGATTCGCAAGACAAAGCAAGGCTAGACAGTCAACATAGCTGTGTAGATGATGAGCACATCTCCCGTACTCCACCATCACAGGTGTTTTCTCTAACTTGGCACTACTATATGTGGTTGCATGTTACATATGATGTCTAGATTGTATTGCTTCTAACTTTGTTGAATTAAATATGCTTACTTTACACATCATGCCTATGAATCTGACACGTGTTTTTACATACTATATCTGATCACACCATGTTTTTACATCCAACTACTATTCTTGCATATCCCGCATCAGTCACTTATGATGAGTCACCTTTAAGTCGCCACTTTGATATTGGTTGCGTTTTGCATATGATTTCTAGAATGTCCCGCTTCTAATTTGTTGAAACGCCACACCGTTTGAACTTGGCAGAGTGATATTGGTTGCATCTTTCATATGATGTCTAGCTTACAGTGCTTCTAATTTGTTGAAATGCCTTCTTCTTAGTTACCACATCATAGGTGTGAATATGTCACATCGTCCTGTTTTTCATACATATTACATCCTTGTATCATGTGTTTGCCTTTCATTCGAGTAGTCTTCATCAGTATCATGCATGAATGAGTTTTGAAGAGTGAATTTTATTCTTTTTCTTATCGGGTTGACTTCACAATGCAAAATCAATACAGCTGAAGGAAATTAGTAAGGCAGTGGATGATGGTGGTCCTTCGGAGCAACTCAAACAGAGGGTCTCTACAGATTCTTGTAGCGACCAGACCTCAAACGGTCCAATCTCTATGCTCCCGTGTCATCCCTGGATCAGTAATGCTGATACCACATAGTACTCGGAGGATTTATAATAGAGTAGCAATCACACACTTATTACATCGAATGTCTCAATAGAGAACTTATTACAATAAATATGGCTTAAGGCCATCTAATAACGATAACAGCGGAAGGCTTGGAAGATAAGTGAGTCCATCAACTCCAACAGCATCACTAAGTATAGAACCACGACCTAAAAACTCCTTAATCATCGTCTGAAAAGTCTGCAACATTAACGTTGCAGCCCGAAACGGGTCAGCACATGGAATATGCTGGCAAAGTAACACATAGAGGGTAATAGAATGAAACTGCTATACTATATGCATATTTGGCTGGTGGAAAGCTCTATGGTTACAGTTTTGCGTAAAGCCAATTTTTTCCTACAACAAAGGAATAAATTTTATTTACTATCATGGTAGTTGTTAAACATTGAGAATGGTTGACAGCATCCTCAATCCCAATTAAAGTAATCATCATTAAACAAAACCCAACAAACTTAATTTAGAGTAACATGTTGAGATTCACATGATAATCCAAGTACTAGATACTCAAAAAGTCCATAACTGGGGACACAGCTAATCATGATTAGTTTATTACACTCTGTAGAGGTTTGTGCACTTTTCCCCACAAGACTCGATCGCCTCCGTTTGGTTTCTCGCACTACATGGTGTTTGAGAAGAAGGATGACCGAGACATAGTCTTTCAGAAGTGCTAGCACCTTACGATGGATAGACCGTTACACCTACTTTCCCCTACATCTGCTAGTCTACCCTGTAAGAGTTTGCACGACTTAATCAACTATGCCAGAGCCCATAATGGCTTGTGGCTGTACACGGAAGTTTCTAGTATGAATAATCTCATGATCCCTTTAAGCCTGGGTGGCGGTCCAAAAAGAAACAGGCAATCCTGGAATACCCAGGTACCTCAATCCACCCATATGTGTATTTAAGTTGCCACCTTAGATAAACCATTAATTAACAAACTCACATCTGTCATGGATATCACTCACCCAATCCACGTCTACTAGCATAGCATGGCATAATGGCAAACGTAGAAGTAACTCCCAAAGGTTTGATAATGAAACAGGTAATAGGTACTACCTCAACTACTTCCCATCCCACAATTTAGTTAGATCCTAATCATGCAATGTGTGAGGATTGATCTAATGCAATAAAACTGGGTAGTAGGAAACGTATGATCAAAGTGTTACTTGCCTTGCTGATGATCCGTGAAACCTAGAGATTCGAAGTAACAGGCGACGCACTCTGGGTATTCTATCGCAGACAAACCAACAAGCATACAATAAGCACTCATCTAATGCACAAGTAAAACTCAAATAAGAGGTCTAACCAGAAAGTTCAACTTAAGAACTCTGGTTGGCAAAAAGAATCAAATCAAACGAAGCAACGAAAGTCAAACGGCGAAAGAAAACAACTTCGTTTTAATAATCTGGATCTAAGGCAATTTTTACAGTAGCAAAAACTTGTTTAAGTTGGTTAACGGATAGAGGGTTTCGAGACGAAACTCTAGGTGCTTGAATCGCCTGATTCCGATAAACGAGCGAAAAGTTATACTAAAATGAAAATCGCGATCAGAAAAATAATCGTGGAAAATCCGAGAAAAAGAAAAACGATGAACGTTCGCTAGAACGGACGAACGCTCGCTAATTAAATAAATCAGAAAAACCGATCTATTTAAAAAAACCGATGAAAAACCGACGGAAAAACCGAACGGTTTTTAAAAAAAACGGCGGCATGGATTTCGAGGCGACCTCGGGCGGCGGGTCGGTGAGGCGGCGGCGTCCGGCGAGGCAGCGTCCACGGGCGGCGGCGGCAGCGATGCGTGGCCGTGGCGGCGGCGGCGGCTCGGGCGGGGCTGGGGCGGCTCGGGGCTAGGGTTTCGGCCCAGGGGTGGGCCGGCTTATAAAGGCTAGTCGGGCCGGAGTCCCGGTCGGACACGGCCCGTTGGTCGGTGCGTTTTTTTAAATAATTACACGCATAA
This sequence comes from Triticum dicoccoides, assembly GCF_002162155.2. NCBI lineage: Eukaryota > Viridiplantae > Streptophyta > Magnoliopsida > Poales > Poaceae > Triticum > Triticum dicoccoides. The sequence goes on from NC_041384.1 coordinate 394,160,561, forward strand.
GAAAAATAAGAAGAAATACTAAACGGACTCCAAAAATCCCGAAATAAATTTTCTCGGGCTTCTAAAAACAAGCCGCACAAGGTGAACATTTATTTGAGGCCTAAATGAAATTTTGAAAAATGCACATTTTTCCTAAATTCAAATAAAATAACGAAAAACTCCGAAACAAAATCTTATTTGATTTTATTATTAAATCCTCAATATTTCTTTATTTTGGGAAAGTCATTTTATTCCCTCTCTCATATTTTTGTAATAGAAATAATTGATGATAAAATAATTAAGATCAAATGATCCTATTCTCAAAATTTGAGAAAACTCAAATATGAAAATAACAAAATCCCCAACTCTCTCCGTGGGTCCTTGAGTTGCGTAGAATTTCTAGGATCAAAACCAAAAGCAAATAAAATATGATATGCAATGATGATCTAGTGTATAACATTCCAAATTGAAAATTTGGGATGTTACAAACCTACCACCCTTAAGATGCATCAGCCAGTTATGCGGAGCTAATTTTATTCATCTTCTTGTGGCTTTGACTTCATAAGGCAATATCAAAAAAGAGGAAGGAAAAGAGTAAGTTAGGGGATGTTGGTGGTCCTCCAGACCGACTTAAACAGAGACACTCTAGATTTTCCACTGCTACTGCTAATGTAGTTGAAGTCCCAAGTCTACATGATGAGTTTATCTCCCATACTCCACCATTGTAGGTGCTTGCTCTAAGTTGACAGTGTGATAATTGGTTTCATGTTGCATATGTTGTCTAGCATGTATTTCTTCTATTTTGATTAAATTGCACCTGCTGAGTTTATACGCTATACATGTGCATATGACATGCCTTTCTTTGTCTAGAATACACCGCATCTATCTACCATACCATGTTCTTACATCAAAGTACCGCTGTTGTGTATCCCACATCAGTCACTCATGATTGGACGCTTTTCACATGGCAGTTTGATAGTGGTTGCATCTTCCATTGATTTCTAGGTTGTACTGCTTCTAATTTTTCGAAATGTCACTTATGACAAGACACTTTTAACTTAGCAGAGTGATATTTGTTGCATCTTTCATATGTGTCTAGCTTGCATTACTTCTATTTTCTTGAAAATCCTTCTACCTAGTTTACACATCATAGCTGTGAATATGTCACGTCGTCCTGTTTTTCTTACATATTGCATCCTCGTACGGTTGTCTTACATCTTGTCTATATCATGCATCAATGAGTTCTGAAGAGCGATTTTATTCTTTTGTGTTGTGGGTATGACTTGACATGGCAAAGTCAAAAAATAGCAAGGAAAAGAATATAGTAGGGAATGGTGTTACTCGTCGGGTGCAACTGAAAAGGATCTACCCTCGAGATTCTGCTGGTACTTATAGTGTAGTAGAAGGTCCAAGTTCACCGGCTAAATCTACAAACACAATATGACCTGCTCCACCAGCTTCTGCACCCGCTTCAACTGTATCAGCATCTCAATGAGTTACTCGTTCATTTGCTCCGCAACTGGTCAGTTCCCAACCTGCCTTCGCACCTAACACTACTTCCAAAGTACTGCTGACACAACATGACTTGGCAAGATCAGATGAACCTCATGAGCATCAACACCAAGACGGTACCTGACCAAGTCAAGTTTTAATTGCATGCTCCTTTATATGTACTCTCACGGTTTGATGTGCACTAACACTTTCCATATTCGTTGTTGAACTAGCATCACGGCACAAGCGGAAACAGACATCAGGGATTATGCTTGATAGGTTAACAAAATCTAAAGGAGGAAGAATGCAGATCCATTTTGAGGCAGGTTAAAAAAGGCCACATGATGCTACAAAGTCAGCCAAGTTAGTATCAGAGGCAGCCCTTGCCATTAGGTGTCATGCATGTATCCTCCCAACGTGGATCCAGTACATGAAGAAAGACGATACCCAGTTTAACACCTTCCTTGACCATTTATCCATAAGTAATGTAATTCATCGCAATTTGTAATATTGTCTTGCTCTATCCCATACTTTCTAGATTCCTCACAATAAGACTCACATTCTTTTTTCAATAGATGAGGTTCAAGTTGGATCCGAAAGATGATGCAACTAAACAACCATGCACTCATGTTTTTCAGTCTGCTCTATGACAGTATCAGTATCACCTTAGAAAAACTCAGTTTGAAGGCAAGGCTAACAGTGAAATCGCCCAAACATCTCTAGTGGAATATATTACAGATGAAGACTGGACAACCCTGGTTAAACACTCGTCTGATCCAAAGTATCAGGTAGGGTATATGTATTTGATTAGATCACATATTGAATTTGCATTTACATATGTGCCTTACAAGTGTATCTTCTTCTAGGCTAATTGTTTGAAGAACAAGACCAACTGTTCTAAAGTGAAATTCTAACAGATAACAGGATCTCGTAGCTATATTGCACACTGCGAGGCTCTTGTAAATAGCTGCTAGTTCCTTCTTTTTTCTGTGCCATATTATCGTATCTATATTGACTTGTTCCAAATGCAGAGGAAAGCCCGTGTAGACCAAAAAGAACCTGAACCGAATGTAGTGCAAATCTTCAAGGATTGCCACACCAACAAAATGAAGGGCATGAGCACACCAGTTCAAGCCGCTGTTGTAAGTCCTTACTCCTCCTGGCTTTGAACTGCTTGTTACTGTGACGTGTTCAATTCACTGCTTGGTTTGCAGCCAATGTCAGTTACTCTGTTCACTTTTATACATAGTTGTCTTAACATATCATTTCACCTTACACAGTTTAAAAGAGATGAAGGATATTCTTTTGGTCTTGATATGTAGTCTAGTTGTGATGTTCATGCGCCCACAGAATGATACAATAGCCTATTTGTTTTATATCTGTTTGCCCATGATATGAATGTTGTCATACTATGTTCATCCTACTTTAAACCATGTCTCTTTATCCTTAGATGTCAACGAATGTGAGGAAATAGACAATACAGTCGGCTTGTTACATGGACATATGTTCCGAAAGTGATTTTATTATGTAGTTGGGACTACAATACATGCTAATGTATTACAGTAGTTCACCAAAATAAGTTATGTATAAATGTGAGACCTACTTTGTTTTTTTGTCTCATTAGTAACTTATCTAGTACACTAATCTACAAGTTCAAACTTTCAGCAAGCTATGGAACAGATGATTGAACAACCACAACCACCTGAAGGTGATGAGGCTACCACAGGCACAATGTCACCTCTTGCTGCACTGCGTTTGTATCTCTCCACTAATAGTGCAAAAAGCACCTTCCTACGTAATTCTGGGTTGGTTGTCAAGGTAACCTCGTCCAAATCGCCTACTGAACAAAATCTTCCGGCTAGACAGAGTGATAAATCTGTGCTCCAGACACAAGTCCAATCCCTAATGGACGTCGCTTTGGGAACGATTATGGGCTGTAATTTGCATGTAGCCCACTAAAAATATATGGGATTAAATCAGCATAAGCTTTCATATTTTTGGTAGGCCTGTGCCCACAGTGGGCCTTTAACAGGCCGAAACATAATTTGGGCCCTAAGTAACAATAGGCCATTAACATGTGTAAATATCTCGAGCCCATAAAAAACATGGGCCTTTAATAGGCCGAAAGTGAGATTGGGCCCTGATTGTGCCAAATTACCTACTGGTCATTAGCAGGTCGAAATGTATCTCAGCTCGTGGTGGTCCATTTACAATGCGGATCGTTCATAGGCCAAAATTCAGACGGGCCGTAAATGCGCCGACCTACTACGTGGGCCTTTGAGAGGCCGGAAGTTCGGTTGGGCTTGATTAGTATTGGTTTTATATGGGTCGTTAATAGGCCCGATGTGACATTGGGCCACATATGGCCCATGGATTCGTCCGACGTTAATAGGCCGAAAATCACAATAGGCTGGAAGTGACCCAGATCTATAGTGGGCCTCTAATAGTTCGATTGTCAGACATGGCGGAATATGACCCAAATCCTTCACGGTCGTTTATGGGCCAAAAGTTTCAATGGCCACTAAATGGGCCCAAATGAAGCAGGACCTTTAATAGGCTAGAAACACACCAGGCCATAATTCGGCCCAAATACTTAGTGGACCGTTAACATGCCAGAAGTGACTATGGGCCACGACGATGAAAGTTTAGAACGGGTCATTGACGGGCCGATTTAACACTAGCCGTATGGGCCTTAACTTCAAATGGGCCGTCTGCAAGCAGGCCGTTAATGGGCCATCCCGCTAATTTTGACTGGGCCAGCCTTTTTAACGTAAATGGGCCACTATTGGCCCTTTCCACATGTCGACGTATCATAGGCGCCTCCTGTCCATTGGGCGGTTGACATCTGTCCTTTCGCGGTGCTGACACGTGGTTGCTATAGCCAATTATAATTTTACACGTGGAAAATCCTCATTGGTCCCAGCTGTTAACGGGTTATCGGATCCAAACCAGAACCCGTTAGTTTAACGGCGACCCATTATGGTGGATGTCACATGTCGGTTACCCTTGACGAAAGCACTTCTATGACGCGTGATTTATCATCATGGAAGTGGACACTTCCGTGATGATAATTTTGGTAATGTCATGGAACACTTCTATGACAACACATGTATGACAATCTTGATTCTATCATAAAATCACCATGGATGTACATGCATGACAAAAAATGTGACCTACTATGACAAACATGTATCATCACGGAAGTGTATTTTTTTGTAGTGACAATCTTCGGTGTTGGTGAAGTCACCCTTTTCTTCATGGTCGAATATGGACTTGCTGACGAACTCTGTAGCGAGGGCCAAGCTTCCAACCCAGAGTCGGATTCCTCCTCAGATTCCTCAGCTTCCTCAGATTCTTCCTCAAAATCCATTTCCTACCGAATGAAAGTGCGAGCTCTGTCGGAGGTGCTTTTCTTCTTTGATGAGGACTTCGATGACTTCTTCTTCTTGTCATCAGAATCGTCATCCTTGCTAGATCTTTTGTCCTTTGAGCCCTTTTTCCAGAGGGGACAATCAGCAATGTAATGGCATGTCTTCTTGCATTTTTGGCAAGTTCTTTTGTCGTAGTCACGAGCAGAAGCTTCAATGTTCTTTGAATCATACTTTGAAGACTTTCCAAAGCGGTTCCTTTTGGAGAACTTCTGGAACTTGCTCACGAGTATAGCCAGTTCTCTACCAATTTCATCAGCATCATCTGTACTACATTTAGATACTTCTTCTTCTTCTTCAGATGAAGAAATTGCCTTTGTTTTAGGCTTTGCCTTCAAAGAACGAGATCGTCCATAGATGGGACCATACATATCTCTCTTCTCAGCTTGTTCAAATTCATGAGTATTGAGCCTCTCAAGAATATCAGCGGGATCAAGTGACTTGTAATCAGGACGCTCTTGTAACATCAGGGCCAAGGTATCAAAGGAGCTATCAAGTGACCTCAGCAATTTCTTCAACACCTCGTGGTCAGTGATGTCAGCAGCACCTAGTTCTTGTAGCTCATTGGAGATATCTGTGAGGCGATCGAAAGTCTGCTAAACATATTCATTATCAAGCCTCTTGAAGCGGTTGAAGAGATTGGGAAGTCAACAACTCGAGAGTCACGTTGAGTGGAAACTCCCTTATTGACCTTGGAGAGCCTATCCCAGACCAGCTTTGATGTCTCCACTGCACTCACTTGGCCATATTGTCCTTAATTTGTTGAGATGTCCACATATAATGTTCTCCGCTTGAGAGTCTAGCTGCTTGAATCTCTTCACATCGGTAGCATTGATGCTTGGGGTGACAGTGGGGACGCCATTCTCAATGACGAACTAGACATCATTTTCAATTGCCTCAAGAAGCATGCACATCTTGTTCTTCTGGTAAGGATAGTCTGTGCCATCGAAGATGGGGCATGCAGCATAAACCTTGATCATACCTATGGTCGACATAACTAAAACTCCAGGTGGTTAAACCAAAATCACACAGAACAAGGGAGTACCTTGCTCTAATACCAATTGGAAGCGTAGGTTTACTCCCAAAGGGGGATGAATGGGAGATTTTTAGAAATTCGACAAATCTGAGGAATTTGACGAAGATCGGAGTGAAGAAATAGAAACACGAGGGAAACTAAATCATCATAGAATCAGAGTACATGCAATCAAGATACATAAGAGTGAAGAACATGAAATCATACAATCATTCACACATGAAGACAATGAATTGAGGAAATGAAAGATAGTAAGATGAATTCGTCAGAGCACGAATCTCAAATTCTTCAGCAGCGGAATAAAGTAAGAGAGAGTTGAGGAATTTGAAACGAGGTTGGCTCGCTGAAGAGAATGGAATTTGGTAGACCAGTTCTAGTTGCTGCATCAATTGTGCGTCTGGTTGAGGCGGCTGAGTTGCAACTCAGAGGACACATAGTCCTCATCGTATTCCTCTTGAACTAAGATCCGTAGATCTCGTCCAATCACACGTGGTAAGTCTTCAAGGTAGACTTCCAAAACCTTCACAAACTTGTTCACCGGCACACCACAATGATTCTTGGTGTACTCAGAACTTGATGTCTAACCATCTGGAAGAATGACAGTCTTCAAAGGTAATAGGCGTTGGATCACATAGATCAATCTCTTCAGTGATGCTCAATCACTTTGGCTCTGGGTTTTTCCCCACTTAAGATTCTCTCAAAGTCGTCGGAGGATGGGTTGCTCTCTTATGACAAGTGTTAGTTTCTCTCGGAGTAGCCAACCAACTAGTGGTTGTTGGGGGGCTATTTATAACCAACTAGTGGTTGCTCTCTTATGACCCAAGATGAATTGTCAGAAATGCCCTTCTCTGATTTGATTGTTGTCAGGATAAGGATCCACTCAACAGCTGGCACGCGGTGCAGCAACAGTTGGAATTTGAACTCTCAAATTCATCACGGCACTCAATTCCCTCACGATAGGCAGATCACACTGGCGAACTCCTCACTCCTCATTGTGACTAAATTCGTCAGCAACCAGATGAACTTTGTCACTGTCGCTGGTAATTGCATCAGCTGTTCTGGAGATTTCCGAAGGCTTCACTCGAAGTGGCTTTTGTGTATAGGTCTGAATAGGTTTGAGCATCACCTTGGAAATGTGAAAGATGTTTCACCTAGACCCCCTTTAACAGTACGGTTTTTCCTATGACTCAAGGAAGAAGAAAAGAAACTAAGAAAACAAAGTCTTCAAGCTTCAAAGTCTTCACATCAATTTCTTTAAAGGTCGTAACACTTTCATCTCCAATTTCTTCACTTGAAGAAATACATTTTTAGGGGTCGTCTTCCATGTGTTAAACCAAATCTTCTGGGACTCTGTCTCATGTGTATACTCACAAACTAATTAGTTCCTCAACCTATTTGTCGTCACTACTCCAAAACCACGAAGAGGGCACTTGATGCACTTACAAATCCAGACCATTCCCAATAGTGAACTGTTGGGATGAGTAACCAGGAGTGAAATCAACCTGTTTTGTATCCTCAGCTGACTTAAACTTGAGCGGGGGAGGGGGGTTAGTTTCTATGGTGGGTTTCTTCAAGGACATCATATCAGCCGGGTCAACATTAGATGTGTAAAATTTCAACTCCTCCGTTGCGCAGGCTGACTCAGCATAAGTTGCATCCCCTTCTTCACACTCACGAGCAATTTTTCTGTCACCATTGACTGTGAAAGTGCCCCTTGGCCCATGCATCTTGAGCTTGAGATACACATAATAGGGGTGAGCCATGAAACGAGCATAAGCCGACCGCCCAAACAAAGCATGATATGGGCTCTTGATCTTGACCACTTAAATGTCAGAAACTCTGTTCTGTAATTGTACTCATTGCCAAAACGCAACCTCCAATTTAATCCGCCTAATGGGGTATGCAAATTTTCTAGGGACGATCCCGTGGAAAACAATTGAGAAAGATGAGAGTTGCTTTTCTGACAAGTTCATATGCCTGAAGGTATCATAGTACAAGATGTTGATGCTGCTTCCTCCATCCATCAGTATCTTTGTGAGCTTATATCCATCAACTTGAGGCGCCACAACCAAAGCCAGGCCATCGGGATTTTCAACCCGGGGAGGATGACCAGCCCTACTCCAAGTGACTCGTTGCTCTGACCAATTCAAATACTCAGGAACAACCGACTCAACCAAGTTAACGGCACGCTTCTGAATTTTTCTATCCCAGTTGCATGTTCTAGTTGTAAAGATGTGATACTGCCCACTACTCAACTTCTTAGGATTGCTCTGAAAACTTGTGAAACTGCTGCATAATATAACAATTCTCACAGGAGTGGTTCGCCCTCTTATCTTGAGTACTATGCGTGGGACATGGACCTTTGAGGGCTTCCTTGAAGTTACGAGCTGCATTTGCATTGAACGGCCTCCTCGAATTTTTCCGTCTTTAGCCCTTGAAACTAGTATTAGCGTTGGCAACAAAATATGGCCGCCCTCCGGATGGTTATGCTTACCATCATTGCCCTGACTGCCATGGTTCCCATTGTACCCAGAGTTATTTTGTTGCCATCCTTTGCCACCGCCTTTTTTCTTGCCCTTGCTAGCTTTTTCGTCATCTAATGTTGGATCCTTCATGGTATCTGACTCAACGTATCTGGTAAGGACACCCATGAGACCTCCCATGTCATGAACTGTCCACTTGAGACGCCCAAGCTTCTGAACCAAAGGATCAAAGTGGCAGTTTTTCTCCAAGATCAATACAGCCTAGGCGGCTAATATGCCATCAGAGGAGTGGATGATATGCGTGACCCGGCGAGACCAGTGATGAACTGACTCGCCCTCACGTTGGACACAGTGCTGCAGATTGACGATCGTCATCGGGTGCTTGCAGGTTCCTTGGAAGTGTTTGATCAAATGCTCCTTCAACTCTACCCAGGTGTTGATGGAATTAGGGGGAAAGTTCTTCAGCGAAGTACGAGCCAGCCCCTCCAACATCATAGTCAAATAATTGGCGCAGACCGTGTTGCTAATGTCCAGCATGTCCATAGCAATTTCATAACTCTCAATCCAAGTCATCGGCTAGAGGTAAGGCGTATAATTAGAAACCTTATGAGGGCGTTTGAAATCCCTAGGCATACGCTTGTTGCGTAGAGCTGGCACCACGCATGGAATCCCTATGGTTCTGCTGCTAGAACCAACAACTTGCCAAGCCAAGAGGGTCATAGGCGACGACTAATGAACCGTCGAGTTGGCCACTTCTGCCTCCCGCCGCACCTGGCTGTGTCAACGATCTCCTGGGCGACCAAAGCCCCCTGCCGGGGCGGGTCACGCTGTTGTTCGCGTCTTCGATGAGCGCTGTTAGAGACGGTGGGCAACTCAGCATGGTGCCTCCTACTGCGACTTGGATATGGGGTGGAGTGGAAGCGTTGATGACTGTAGGAGTAGTTCGCCTGTTGAGCGACCGCAATTTTTCACAATCCAGTTCAGCACTCAAAGACACATCACATTCAGATCTATCATCACTTTCTGAGAGGTCATGTGTTGAAGGAAGACATTGATATCATTCACGTCAACACTGAAGAGCAATTGGCAGATATCTTCACGAAGCCCTTGGATGAGAAGAGGTTTTGCAAGCTGTGGTGTGAGCTAAATATCTTAGAATCCTCGAATGTACTGTGAATGGACACACATCCTAATGCTTATTCATATTGATGACTTAGGTGCGCAACACATGAAGTAACATATATCTTCAACTCATGAAGAAATACCCTCTGAGTGTGAATACATTCATGTGGAATTTGACTTTGGAGCGCCATGATAATTATGCACCATGTCTGGGTCTAATACTTCCTATACGGTGGGTAACGCCACCACCAACCTTTCTTGAAGATTTTTGTTTGGCGTCATGTGGCATTATCTTCAAAGTTGGTTTGTCTTCAACATTGCGTTGTCTTCATGATTTAGCTTCGCAATGTTCGAGTTGGTCTTCCCTGACATATATACAATTGACAGAGTATACTCTGTCCTCTACAGCATTCACTTATAGCTATGTCTTCAAGTTGGCATTTTATGTGCTAAGTGAATGTGATCGGACCCTAACCCCTTCTGTGCTTATATCTCCAATTCTCTCTGACTCTTCATATGCATTCTATTGACACGTGTCAATTGTCTTCACTGTGTCCTTGTTAGTTGAAGATATAGAGATAAACATTTAAACTGCTTTTACTATCTCTATCCTTTTTGCCTGAATACCGGAGAAGCCGGAACGACCACCCGACAAACCAGACGCGTGTGGGGTCATGGCACAACATTTAAGTTGTTGCATGCACGCCACGTGTCCTTCATATGTGAACCACCAAGGGCACCTGAGTAATTACACTACATCGTCCCCCTTCCTTATAAATACACAACCCATCACGATCTTTACTTCTTACTCCCCTCGCCGTCCCGCACAAACCCTAGAACCATCGCTAGCTTTAGTCGTTGCCTAAAATGAAGCGCTTCCCTGTCGAGACTTCTCCATCGACGTCGTCACGCTGATCGCAGATCTTCCTCCTTTCGCCGCCGCCTTAGGTGTCTTCTGCCGCCAAGTTAGGGCACAGAAGATTGGACTGCTCGGCCTCCATCCACAACTCATCTAGCAGTCTTATCTATTCTTGATCGGTAATTAAAAGCCTATTTTTACCGCATATTTGGTTCGTTGAAACTTTCTATGTCTTCAAAAAGTTGTTTCTTCACTTCCAAATCTGGATCTCTACTTCCATGCATCTCATATCTCGCAAGTACTTTCACTTATACTTCACAATTAGTTAGATTCCTCACATGTACTTAGTCATGGTTTCGTACAAATATGGAACCAACTCACATCTATAAGTGAATGTCTTCGCGCTATCAGGTCAATATCTTCAAAATTATTTATCTTCAAAATCCTCTGAGAATGCATATGACCATTTCCCCTTCCCTTGGATCTCTAATGCTGTCATAGGTACATGTCCGTGGGAGAATCCCTTGGTTCTCATAGTCTGCATTCATTTGCAGAGTTCTTACAACATCATATTGAATCGCCTGAAGCCAGCTCTTGTCTGACCAGCCGACTAAAGACAAACACCTTTGTGAAGCCATTCAGTCTGAAGCCAATGGCCAGTGGCAGATTGCAAAGAAAGGTGGCAGACAGTGTCGTGAAAACACTACCTTAGACCTTCCACCAGATCTATATGAGTTGTACAAGTCTGACCCTGAAGAAACCTATGGTGAACGCAAAACTCGTGTCCAATGGATTCGAAGATATTGGGCAGAACAATGGTTTCAGTATCACTTTGTTATTCCTGAATATGCAAAGAAGAATGCTGTGAAGCCACCCTGGGCGGATATTGTATAAATGAAACTTCAACCCAAGACCAAGGCTGAAGCCATTGCAAGAGGGTTCTTTCCATGCATGGTCCGCAGCCCAATGATTGATAATGCCGACCCATTTAGTCTTCTATGGTGTCGTGAGGATGAACTATTTGAAGCCAATCTTCAGTTTCCTAAGGCTTCATCAGCTCAAAACAAGGACCTTTGGGATTGACTTCAACCCAAGTCCCGCTGTTCCAAGGCCAGATGGCAGTCGTGAAGCTGAGCCAAATCTCATTGGCCCCTTTGAGGATTTTGACTCATTTCAGGTACATTGTGCCGCTAAAAGGGCCACTGTTGAAGAAGCTCGTGAGGATGAGGAACATGCTGAAGTTTCTGAGCCCCCGAAGCCTAAGAAGAAGGCAAAGGCTTCAAAATCTTCTGCTACACCAAAAGCTTCACGAGTGAAGCCACTAAAATCTGCACCTCCTGAATCCAGTGTGCAGTCTGAAGACTTATCTCGCACCTCCAAGCTGCCCAAGAAGGTTTCTAGGCAATGTCTCACACCAGCCAGCATCCTGTGCCATGATGATGATACTTTTGATCTATCCAGTGATGAAGATATCGCTGATGATGCTCTAGAGATGCTAATCAAGAGCAGGCAGGAGGCTGAAATCTTCAAAGATTTGCCTCTCTTTGATGCTAACATTCTCAACAACTTCATTGATGAATGGTTTGAAGATACGTCTCTCACAACTGATGATCTACAACTGCCTATTGACATTAGTGTCACATTCCAGAGCTGCATTGCCAAAGCGCTTGCTGTGGCTCAAAAGGTTGTTGAGCAGAAAAAACAAGATTGACCATGAGAAGGCTGTCTTCAAGAAGCACATGGCCAAGCTCAGTGCCACAGATGTCCAGAACTTCAAGACCATGATGGCTGCAGATCTCAAGGAAGAGTTCCGTAAGCGTCGTGATGATGCCAAGGGCTCCCGCGATCGCCTGACGTACTATGCAGAGAAGTGCGTACATGCTCACAATGAAGCTATGAAGGGAAAGGCCCTTGGGCGTCCTGGCATTGACCCTCAAATGGCCGCCAAAAAGCCAAAGAAGCCAATTGTGGCTGAAACTGAAGCTCAAAGGCAGGAAAGACCAACCATTGTCTTCCCTGCCAGCATGACTGGCTTTTGAGAAAAAGAAGACAAAGTAGGCTAAGGCTAAGGCCAAGAAGCGAAAGCATCAATAATCCTCTGATGTTGCTCCATCACAGAAAAGGCTGAAGACAAAGTCTTCAAAGGCTTCAAGGAAGGCCCAAGCACCAACATATTCATCTGCTCCTCAAGAGCCGCTGCTTGTTGAACCTATCTATGTTGCTCTACCTGCCTCCTCCAACCGCGAAATAAGAATTGTTGTGCATGAGCCTGCTACCACAGAGGCTCATGAGTCTGAAGATATTCCAGTTGCTGACTCCACCACAGCTAAAGACATTGGTCATGAAGACAATGTAGTTGATGATGTAGTCCTTCCTCAGCTCTTTCCCAAGCCGGTATCATCACCTACTCCCTCGAGCAGTGAACAGATAAGTACTGTCCCACGACACCAATCCCACATGATGATTTTCTGGGAAGAGCAACACCCGAACACTCTGCTCCATGAGGTCATTCCTCGCACTCCACCAGCTCAAGTCACCGCTCCAGTGATTGAGACTCCACAAGACACACCTGGAAACATGGAGAAGAGCACTCCCTCACCACAGGCGTCACCCTCTTTCCGACGGCTTCACCGAGGCCCAAGGCCAATGGTCTCCATGTCGAACATTCCTGAAGAGGATGTGCAACTCACAAGCTCAGTAGCACGTCAAATGTTCCCTGAAGCCATACCTACAGAAACCGCTCAAGAGTCTGAAGCCAAAGCGGCTCAAGATATTCCGGCTGCATCAGCAAAGGAAAGAGAAGAAGAAGCTAAAGTTGTTATCCCCCCTGCCACTAGACCACGTGAAGCTAAAGATGTGATTGTGCCTGACCCACCAGTTATTGAAGCCACTGAAGTCCCTTCAAATGATGATGTTGCTGACCCTTCTACTGAAGCCAATGACATTGGCATGGCTGAAGTCAATGCACTTCCTGAATCCATCCTTTAGTCTGAAGCCCATGATGCCACAGAAGATCTTCAGCCATCCTCCTCGGATGTTGCTGCTGCTCCACCTGTTCCACACACAATGGCAAGGGCCTTTAATCGTGAAGGTGAGCTCATCAGCATCAGATGGCCTACTTTGACGCCTCCGGTTGCTCATGGTCCCCAATATGATTACCATGTTGAGCATAGGCCTCAAACACAAAAGTTGAAGCCAATATTGCCAAGGCTTCCAAGTGTTGTTACGACACAGGGTGCTTTCAGTGTCTTAAGCTTCAGAGAGCACAAGACATTCTTCGACAAGGCAAAGAATCCTTACAAGCAGCCCAAGATTTCCTCTGACATGTTCTGGAGTCACCAGCAACGAAGCTATTACTATTGCATCTTGTACAACCAGGACATGATCTTCCCTCACAAGCGCCTGTGCTGCGATGCCATTGCTGGACTCCCTTGCCTTGAAGAAGCTCTTGACTATTTTCATGACGTTAGCTTGCTCCCGTTTTTCGTTGACGAGGAGCACTGGAATGAAGAATTGTTGCTTAAATTTTATGCTACTCTTCATATCTCAGGCTACAACAGGGATCCGAAGACATGGGTTCTTGAGTGGATGTCAGGAGTTGTACATCATGAAGACAAAGCTCAAGACATCATCGAGCTAACTTCTGTGCCCACTCCTGTTGATCTTTTATGAACCAGGTTGTCAGCAATATGAACAGGGGCTTCAGAGCATCTTCCAGAAGCTTGAGCCCAACATGAGCCAGATGCTCAGTATGATGAAGCCTTTGCTATCGATGCTGAATACCCCAAGGAATTTCTTGTCAATGACCTCGAGTACCTGCCCCGCACTATCTATCACATAATGAGGCATACTCTATGGCCAATCAAGGGGCATTCTCCTCATGCCAAGATTGAAGGCACCATGAAGACATTGGTCTTCTATATTCTGAATGGCATTAGGTTCAATACTCAAGACTTCTTCATCCGTCAGTTGGCTGCTTCTGGCATTGATTTGTTTGGCATCAAGTACTATGCTCCATGGGTCACGCGGCTGATTAAGCTTCACTCAATTATCAATTATCAAGCTTCAATGTGCAACCATGTTTTTTTTCTTGCTAAAGTAGATATGTCACATGAAGCCATATAACCTAAGCCAGCCAAGGCACCTATTCGCGAAGACAATGTTGCCTTCCAAAGCTTCACACTACCTCTTGAAGGCGTCCATGTGCCGAATCCACCTACTGCCGTTGGTCCTCTTGCTAGACAGCTTAGGCTACCACATCGTGCCAACACTGATGCAACAACCAAGACAGTAGCCCAAAGGCCTCAAAAGTGTGCTTGTGTGCTGAATGACCGAGAGCTTCTAGTTTCACTTCATCAGAAGCATGATAGGCATCATGACTGGATGAAGCGCTAGATGCAAAGTCAACTCATTGATGTCAATTGCATACGCAACCTTGCCACCAAGAACTCATTTGTTGCTCATGAAGCCTGTCGGCATGCCTGGAAAAGCCTCACACTGCTATGTTCTAAAGATGATCTTCAAGAAGATGGCTTCACCGAGTAATTCAAATTTGACTCCAGGCCTCCACAGTTAGCAAGCTGGCATCCAAAACCTTCCATTAAAGATTTTGACTCATCTTTGACTCCAACTATTGTTGCATGAGTCATTGATGAAGAGGGCGACGCACTTCACGAGCTATGGCTTCACTACACCAGGATTCTGCATCAGGCCCGTCTGCACCGCCCAACTCCACCGTCGACCTTGCTGCGCCAACATCTTCACCAACACCGCATGGAAACGCGTAGGCACTCTATGTCTTCACTCCTTTTTGGTCATTCCTGACAAAAGGGGGAGAAGCATATGAGTTGATAGTCTTCAAGCGGGTCTATATGGGTCGGGTGCTTATTTTTTGCTAAGCTTTGCAACTCTCATTGTTGGTGTCAAAACTGGTGGATCTCGGGTAGAGGGTCCCAAACTGTGCATCTAAGGCGGATGGTAACAGGAGGCAGGGGACACGATGTTTACCCAGGTTCGGGCCCTCTTGATGGAGGTAAAACCGTACGTCCTGCTTGATTGTTCTTAATGATATGAGTATTACAAGAGTTGATCTACCACGAGATCAGAGAGGCTAAACCCTAGAAGCTAGCCTATGGTATGATTGTTGTTGTTGGTCCTACGGACTAAACCCTCCGGTTTATATAGACACCGGAGGGGGCTAGGGTTACATGGAGTCGGTTACAAGGAAGGAGATCTATATATCCGTATCGCCAAGCTTGCCTTCCACGCCAAGGAGAGTCCCATCCGGAGATGGGACGAAGTCTTCAATCTTGTATCTTCATAGTCCAACAGTCCGGCCAAAGGATATAATCCGGCTGTCCGGATACCCCCTAATCCAGCACTCCCTCAGTAGCCCCTGAACCAGGCTTCAATAACAATGAGTCCGGCGCGCAGATTGTTTTCGGCATTGCGAGGTGGGTTCCTCCTCCGAATACTTCATAGAAGATTTTGAACACGAGGATCGTGTCCGGCTCTGCAAAACAAGTTCCACATACCACCGTAGATAGAATAATATTTCCACAAATCTAATCTGCTGACGTACCCCGTAGCGTGACATCACACCACAGCCAGGCCTTTATTCAAATCATTTTTCATAACCTATCTCAGCATGTTTCGTGAGGCGATTTCCTTGGCACGTCTTGTCGAAGCAGAGATCGTGTCTCCTTATTACGAGATTCCCATCAATACGGACGTGGGTAACCCAACCGCGCCATCAATTATGGCGCTTGGGGGATAAGCGAGTTTTACCAGGCTGGAGGGGGCGCATAGTTTCGTCCGCCCTTATAGAGGGATAAGGTTTCACCTTTTTCTACCCACGCCTTCTTCCTCCTTGCTCATCCATTCTCGCGCACTCGAGCTCCGGCGCCCAAGTCCACATCCTTCTCCGCAACTCTCTCCAAACATGTACGGAGCGGGAGGCAAGTGGATGGTCTCCTTCGTCACAGAGGGACACATCAAAAAACTATGTGGGGTCGGATACTTAGCCACGGATATCGCGCACCAGCTGCCAGCCGCGGGGCAGATCGTCCCTACCCCGGAACCTTACGAAAGGGTTGTTTTCCTCCCCCACTTCGTCCGCGGACTGGGGTTTCCCCTCCATCCATTCGTCTGCGGACTTATGTTCTATTATGGGCTGGACTTTCATGATCTAGCCCCGAATTTCATCCTCAACATCTCGGCGTTCATCGTCGTGTGCGAGGCTTTCCTCCGCATCCGGCCCCACTTTGGCCTATGGCTGAAGACCTTCAATATCAAGCTGAAGGTAGTAGGCGGCCAACAGGCGGAATGCGGCGGAGCCATGGTGGGCAAAATGCCCAATGTTACATGGCTCGAGGGCTCCTTCGTGGAGACCATAAAGGGGTGGCAATCGGGGTGGTTCTACATAACCGAGCCGCGCGACACCAACTTGGTGGCGGCCCCCGAGTTTCGATCTGGAATCCCCATGCGGCTCACTTCCTGGAAGGAGAAGGGCCTGTCCTGGGGCTCATCGGTGGAGCTGGACGGACTCCAGAAGTGTATCCGGAACATGATAAGCAAGAAACTTAAGCTTGTCAACATAGTCCAGGTCATGCTCTTCCCCCGGATCCTCCCGTGTCAACAACGGGCTTTCAACTTATGGGAGTTCGACCCGGCCCAGCACCAGACTCTACGTGAGCTCTTCGGCACGACGCATAAGGACGTCTGGAAGGTTCTGTTCAAGGGTGCCAAGGCCCCCCCTTCTCTTACCGAGGACCGCGGGCTAAGCGCGAAGCACCCTGTGAATCCGGTAAGTTCTATACATCTGGTAGGGTATTTATTTCCCATAGCTTAACCATGTGCGGGGTCTGAGCTCCCATGCCTTTGACAGGACTGGGTGGAGACATCGGAGCAGATTAACTGTCCGACCCCTCTGCCCGAAGACCCTGCAGACGCTCTCCTGATGGAGATGCGGACTCCGACTCCTTATGAGGTCCAGGAGAAGACCAAGAAGAAGGCCACAGGAACCCGAAAGAGTTCCTGGCGCCAGGTGGTATCGGACTCATCATCCGATAACTCCGAGACGCTCCCCTCCCGTGGAAACGAGGAGGAGGAAGATGAAGATTCTCCCCCCTCCAGCCGGGGGAGACAAGAAAAGGAAGGCCGCCCCAACCGGGGAGGCCGAAGGGTCCAAGAAGGGAAGGACTCTCCTTCCGGACTGTTCCACCACCGCCACCGACGGCGAAGACGAGTGGTTACTCAGGGCCAAGCCCCTGGCGAAGTCATAAGTATTCGGATACCAGAGTAACTCATAGCATACTTTTGTTGCACTGCTTCTCCTAACATCGAATATGATTATGCAGTCCGCCCCGAGCCCATATCGACGTATCCTCGTCGGACGGTTCCTTGGACTCGTCGGATATGAATAGTGATACACTTCCAACCGCCTCCTCTCCTCGCCCTACGGACGATGTCGAGGTACTGTCTCAAGGGGCACCGAGCTGAGGGGAGACAGTCCCGGAGGCGCCTCAAGGCGACCTTCTGGACTCCAGGCGCGAAGGGAGCAAGACTCCCAAGGGCTCCTAGTTCGGCCCCCAGCCGAACGCCACACCGGAACCTTCAGTGGTTTCGGACTCCGGCAGGCGGCCCCCTTCCAAGAGGGGCAAGCCGCCCGTGCCGGTGACCTCTGTCCATCCAGAGGCACCGGACAACCTGTTGGGAGCGCTTCGCGGCGCTTCCGTCGACGAAGAGCACCGCACTATTATGAGTGTGGTGATCAAGAAGGTTCAGTCCGCCAAGAGCGGACTGACTGAAGCCTGTGCCAGCCTTCTAATAGGCTTTGAGGTAAGTATTTAAAATATAGGAAAATGTTACCGCATAGACAGTAACCCCTGATGCTCTGTTTGGTGTTCACAAAGAAAAGCCGAATAGAGGATCAAATAATATCTGCAGGAGTCTAATATAAGTATGTCGATATGCATATGCAGGCTTCGCTGCTGACCACTGCCGCACTGACTGCGGAGGTCGCTGCGCTGAGGCAGAACCTTGAGCGGTCCGAGAAAGAGCTCGGTCTTGCCAAGAGGCAGCTCGAGGAGAACAAAGGTAAGTAATGCCTTGTATATATATATATATAAAGATGCAGTTACAAAATGATAGGATCATCATGGATGTGCCAGGGGCCACGACCGAAGTGGCGACCCTGAAGCAAGCGCTGTCCGAGGCCGAAAACAAAGCGGCCAAGGAGTGCACCAAGCGGGAAAAACAAGAGGCACGGGTGGGCGAGGTGCAGCAAGAGCTCCAGGCTCTCGTGAAGAAGCACGAGGCTTTGGAGCTTGACTCGAAGACGCGAGAGTCCGAGCTTGCTGCGGCCCTCGACAGCACAAAGCATGCCAAGGCTGAAGCCCAAAAGGCCCTCCAGGAAATTGAGGCTATGAGGAAGATAGCAGCGGGTAAGGCCTTCAATATGCAAAGCAAGCATGTGAAAGTAATTTACTTGTTACTTACCCGAGTCCGGAGCTCTCTAGGAGCATTCGCAGATTTGCCCCGCAGCATGTTGGATGCCGCGAAGTATTACCAGGCCGAGGAGGGAAGCTCGACGGAGAAGCTGTTCAGGTCTCAGTATACTGGGACCGAACACCCGATGCCTGTGAGCGACCAGCTGAAGCAACTAGTCGAGCTGCACAAGGTGGCCGAACAGGGCATGAGGGGCCTTATAGTCCGGATGTGGCCTGGCGACTCCCTTCCCAACAACTACTTCGGCCTGGTGAGGCGGCTTGTGGATGCCTGCCCACGGCTGGAAGTCATAAAGCGGTCCGTCTGCATCGAAGGTGCACGCCGGGCTTTTGCCCGTGCGAAGGTGCACTAGGCCAAGATGGATGCCAAGAAGCTGGTGAAGGAGGGGCCGCCGCAGGGCAAGGAGCATCGCCACCCCAAAATGTATTATGAGGGTGTCCTGAAGGGTGCCCGTCTTTTGGCAGACGAGTGTGCGAAGGATGTAATTTTTGAATGAACTTGCTCGTGTGATCCTGTATTATGAAAACTTGTTCATATGCGCTATGCAACGCTTGTTTGAATTTAAAATATTACCTTCTATGCGGCTGTTTATTAAATCTGAGAGATGGCCAGTCGTCGGCTTTTGCCCCCATGCCACGAGTGCTTGGGTGTTCGGGATAAATCTGAGCACTCTTGTTCCCATTGTTTGGTCCTTCGAGGGAGGTGCTCAGCACAACGAACAAGGCAATCGGACTATAATTCTTTATCACTCTCACTTAGCCATAGAAGTCTACAATTTTAAATTTTTGCGAAGCCCCTAGTATTCGGAAGGCCGAATTCGGGGCACTATACACGCCTTAAGCTAGACAAAGCCGACTCCTCGCTCTAAGCGGCATAAGTCTTTAGGGACTCGAGACCTCTCGAATAGCGACCAGCTCTCGCCTTATCATGACAGTCAGTTTTAGCTTTCTCTACTGAGGTGCTTGCCCAGATGAACCGGGGCACAATCACAGTAGTTCTCCTAGTGCTACCTTAGCCGATATAGCAGAACGTAAGGTACCAAAACATGGGAGCCGGGAAAACCAACCTATTAACCCAAGACATGATTCAGAGCTGATGCATATAATGCTATAAGTTTGGGGTGCCGCACTATCGAAAGTGTTCGGACTTCTCACGCCGTATTATGGGGCATGC
Source organism: Triticum dicoccoides (assembly GCF_002162155.2). Classification (NCBI taxonomy): domain Eukaryota; kingdom Viridiplantae; phylum Streptophyta; class Magnoliopsida; order Poales; family Poaceae; genus Triticum; species Triticum dicoccoides. The sequence continues at coordinate 394,180,637 of NC_041384.1, forward strand.
TTAAGCCCCTGGCGTATTGGCCGTACCAGAGTGTACGGGTGCTGAATGTCATGAATGAACATATATATATATATATATATATATATAAAAGAATAGAGAATGCAGTAATAGTCTAGTGCTATGCATTGTTTATTCAAAAAGGTGCGTTGAAGCAGCATGATACAAGTAGTGCGATAAGCAAAAAGTGGGACTATTTGACATGTCCCCTCCAAGGGCAAGCTGAGGAATGGTATTTAAAGCAGGTATTTCACTCGTTATCAGAGACCACCTAGGAATTCCATGATGCGACATAGCTTTCTGCCTCCTTGGTTGTTGTATCGTGTGTCCGACAATCGTACTGCCGAACGGGGTTTCCAGAGAGTAAAGTCCTGAAAGAGAGAAAAAATAATAAGGTGGGAAGCCCCTAGTGCGGTTGAGCCGCATTTTGGGGCGTGCCGTAGTCGTGCCCCCCCACCTATGCCCATGGTATTTTCAATGCGTAATTATGTACACGTGGCACGGATTTCGTTGTTTGGCGGGGACTGGGGTGGGGGCCGCATTGCTATGTGAGCTTAGAGCATGCCAGGCGGTCTTATTGCAGATTACTCCGGGCGCGCTTGACGGTGTCCTGGTGTTTAATCACTGAACTGGTGGATTTCCTGAAGAGGCTGCTTTGTGCTTCTGCTACGAGGGCCGAAGTGTGCTCCTCCGTGCGGAGAGAGCGCTCTGTGTTTCCATTGACTGTGATGACCCCCTGAGGTCCTGGCATCTTGAGCTTGAGGTATGCATAATGCGGTACCGCATTGAATCTCGCAAATGCGGTTCGCCCGAGCAGTGCATGATAGCCACTGCGGAACGGGACTATATCGAAGATTAACTCCTCGCTTCGGAAGTTATCCGGGGATCCGAAGACCACTTACAGTGTGACTGAGCCTGTGCAATGGGCCTCTACACCTGGTATGACGCCTTTGAAGGTCGTATTTGTGGGTTTGATCCTTGAGGGGTCTATACCCATTTTGCGCATTGTGTCCTGATAAAGCAGGTTCAGGCTGCTGCCGCCGTCCATATGGACTCGAGTGAGGTGAAATCCATCGATGATTGGATCTAGGACCTGTGCGGCGAATCCGCCATGATGGATACTAGTGGGATGGTCCCTGCGATCGAAGGTGATCGGACAAGAGGACCATGGGTTGAACTTTGGGGCGACTGGCTGCAACGCATATACGTCCCTTAACGCATGCTTCTGCTCCCTCTTGGGGATGTGGGTTGCGTATATCATGTTCACCATCCGCACTTGTGGGGGGACCTCTTCTGTCCTCCAGTGTTCGGCGGCCGGGGCTCCTCCTCGTCATCGCTAGGTGATCCCTTATCTTTGTTTTTGGCATTTAACTTGCCAGCCTGCTTGAACACCCAACATTCCCTGTTGGTGTGGTTGCCTGGCTCATCAGGGGTGCCATGTATTTGACACAAGCGATCGAGTATATGGTCCAAACTGGACGGGCCCGGGGTGCTTCTTTTGAATGGCTTTTTCCGCTGACCTGGTTTAGAGCCTCTGAATCCGGCATTGACCGTCATATCCTCGGTATTGTCATTGTTGATGTGGCGCTTGTGTTTGTTGCGATGTGACCTGCCATTGCTATCCTTGGTATCTGAAGTACCATGGTTCTTTGATATGTTATTGCTGCGAGCCAGCCAGCTGTCCTCTCCCGCGCAAAAGCGGGTCATGAGTGTCGTGAGGGCTGCCATTGATTTCGGCTTTTCCTGGCCAAGGTGCCGGGCGAGCCACTCGTCACGGATGTTGTGCTTAAAAGCTGCTAGGGCCTCTGCATCCGGACAATCAATGATTTTACTTTTCTTTGTCAGGAACTATGTCCAGAATTGCCTGGCCGATTCCTCTGGCTGCTGAATTATGTGGCTCAAGTCATCGGCATCTGGTGGTCGCACATAAGTGCCCTGGAAGTTGTCGAGGAATGCGGCTTCCAGATCTTCCCAACAGCCAATAGATTCTGCTGGCAGGCTGTTGAGCCAATGCCGAGCTGGTCCTTTGAGTTTAAGTGGGAGGTATTTGATGGCGTGTAGATCGTCACCACGGGCCATGTGGATGTGCAGAAGGAAATCCTCGATCCATACCGCAGGATCTGTTGTGCCGTCGTATGATTCGATATTTACGGGTTTGAAACCCTCTGGCATTTGGTGATCCATTACTTCGTCTGTGAAGCATAGGGGGTGTGTCGCGCGCCTCTGTACTGGGCTATGTCGCGACGCAGCTCAAATGAGTCTTGTCCGCTGTGTTCGGCCCGGCCGGATTTACTTTTACTGTATCCGGTGTGACGGTTATCGTCTCGCGTAGTGGCGCGCCCTCGTGATTCGTAGATCGATCTTGCGTGTTTTGCTTTGTCCTCCAATACGTCTCACAGGTCTAGCGTGTTTCCCTGTGCCTTGACATTTTTATTTCAGTGGCGTCGGGGTGCGGGCTGAGCTTTTGGCTAAAATGCCTCTCTGTCGCGGCCACGAGGTGGCCGATCAGCCGCGTCATACGCTGGAGATGTAGGCTTTAATGCTTCCTCCTCCAGTCGGGGTAGCAACCTGCACTTTGGGTAACTCTTGGAGGGGCGTTCGAGTTCATATTCCTCGTCCGCAAGGACTTCAGTCCATCTGTGAGCTAGCAAATCTTGATCAGCTTGAAGCTATTATTGCTTTTTCTTAAGGCTATTTGTCGTGGCTGTAAGCCGGCGCTTGAAGCGCTCTTGCTCGACAGGATCCTCAGGCACGACAAATTCGTCATCGTCGAGGCTTGCCTCGTCTTCGGTGGGAGGCATGTAATTATCATTCTCCGCCTCTCCATCTTCCGCTCTCTCGGGAGGGCTGACTTCTCCATCCTCCTGCTCTAAATCTTGCTGGAGGGGATTGTTGTCATCTTCAGCACTGTCCGGAGTGCTATTATCTCCTGTGCCGGTATCACCGCTTTTGCTTTGGCGAGACCTAGAGCGACGCTGCTGACGTCGGCGCTTGGGTTGCTTCTTGGAGGGGTCATCCTCCGTTGTCTCGTCGTCATTGCCTTCTTTGGGTGTGTCCACCATATATATATATATCATATGATGAGGTGGCTGTCCAGTGCCCCTGTGGGCAGTGGTTTTGGTTTGTCTCCTGCATCGTCGTCCATACCGTTGACGTCTTCAGAGTCGAAGTCGAGCATGTCGGTCAAATTGTCGACAGTGGCTACTAAGTGGGTGGTGGGTGGGCGGCGAATTTCTTCGTCATCCGCATCCCAATCCTGCCGGACATAGTTCGGCCAGGACTCTCCTGACAAGGAGAGAGACCTTAATGAGTTCAGTATGTCGCCAAAGGGCGAGTGCTGAAAGATATCCGCGGAGGTGAACTCCATGATCGGCACCCAGTCGGATTCAATAGGCACGGGCGCAGGCGGTTTGGAGTCCGTGGCCAGGGAACAATCCGGCAGTTCGGCATCATGGCTCCCGTGAAGGGTAAGGTCGATACTCGGCTTGATCGCCGTTGGGAATACGGCCTCCGTGGCGGGGCCTATCCACTCGTCCATGGATGGCGCAATTGGCTCCGAATTGAGGGTCGGAGCGGTTGCTGGTGCGGTCTCCTGAACATTGTCTGATGGTAGAGCTAAATCATGCTCATTGTGACCGTGCGGCACACTCGGTAGGGGCTCGAATCCATCGAAGATCAAGTCTCCGCGGATGTCGGCCGTGTAGTTTAAGCTCCAAACCCGACCTGGTGGCCAGGGGCGTAACTCTCGATCTGCTCCAGATGGCCAAGCGAGTTGGCCCGCGGTGCGAAGTCGCCGAATACAAAGATCTGTCCGGGGAGAAAAGTCTCACCCTGGACTGCATTGCTATCGATGATCGAAGGAGCCATCAAGCCAAACGGTGACGACACAGAGGAACTCTCAATGAAAGCACCAATGTCAGTGTCAAAACCGGCGGATCTCGGGTAGGGGGTCCCGAACTGTGCGTCTAAGGCGGATGGTAACAGGAGGCAGGGGACACAATGTTTACCCAGGTTCGGGCCCTCTTGATGGAGGTAAAACCCTATGTCCTGCTTGATTGTTCTTGATGATATGAGTATTACAAGAGTTGATCTACCACGAGATCAGAGAGGCTAAACCCTAGAAGCTAGCCTATGGTATGATTGTTGTTGTTGGTCCTACGGACTAAACCCTCCGGTTTATATAGACACCGGAGGGGGCTAGGGTTACACAGAGTTGGTTACAAGGAAGGAGATCTATATATCCGTATCGCCAAGCTTGCCTTCCACGCCAAGGAGAGTCCCATCCAGAAACGGGATGAAGTCTTCAATCTTGTATCTTCATAGTCCAACAGTCCGGCCAAAGGATATAATCCGGCTGTCTGGATACCCCCTAATCCAGGACTCCCTCACTCATTCTTGAACTTTGGTTTTTCAGTTGTAACACATAAAACTTGATGATTGTCTACCACTTTTGCTGCTACCGTTTATTGCGATGATAAATTCCGCATGAACTCGTTCTGCAGACACCCATTTCTCATTGTGCATGTCATTACCTTCATTACATTTTTGTTTGCACGATGAATTGTCTTCATGAAGTGAGGAAGACCTCCACAAAGCAGAACCTGCCATGTGCATTTGCATTCAAAGGCAAAACACTTATATGCACATCTTCAGGGGGAGCCCCTTCAACTTCATGAACCCAATGACCACATTCTTTAACTTACACATAATTTTATCCCAGTTGAAAACTTCAACCAATTTGTCACCCATCACCAAAAAGGGGGAGATTGTAAGTGCATCTAGTACCAACCCTAGTTGGTTTTGGAGTATTGACGACAAACATGGTTGAGGGACTAATGTGTTTGTGAGAATTGCAGGATAACACAGGTAGAAGTCCCTCATTGATTCGGTTTACCTACCACAGATGACCCCTAAAAATGTATGAAGACATTGAAGACAATATTGGTTCAGGAAGACATTCACATTGAAGATAATGACGTGTGAAGATATTCACCTGAAGACTATGGAGTGTTGTAGGATTGAAAGTAGGTCTAGAAGGGGAGTTATTAGACTACTTGACCAAATAAAAATCTAGCCTTTTCCCAATTTTAAGTCTTGGCAGATTTTAGCAACTTAGCACAAGTCAAGCAATCAACCTACACATGCAATTCTAAGAATGTAGCAGCAGAATGTAAAACATTTCATATGAAGGTAAAGGGAAGGGTTTGGAGAAAGCAAACGCAATGTAGACACAGAGATTTTTGGCGTGGTTCCGATAGGTGGTGCTGTCATACGTCCACGTTGATGGAGACTTCAACCCACGAAGGGTAACGGTTGTGCGAGTCCACGGAGGGCTCCACCCACGAAGGGTCCACAAATAAGCAACCTTATCTATCCCACCATGGCCATTGCCCGCGAAGGACTTGCCTTACTTGGGTAGATCTTCACGAAGTAGGTGATCTCCTTGCCCTTACAAACTCCTTGGTTCAACTCCACAATCTTGACAGAGGCTCCCAAGTGACACCTAACCAATCTAGGAGACACCACTCTCCAAAAGGTAATAGATGGTGTGATGATGATGAACTCCTTGCTCTTGTGCTTCAAATGATAGTCTCCCCAACAATCAACTCTCTCTCACAGATTTGGTTATGGTGGAAAGATGATTTGAGTGGAAAGCAACTTGGGGAAGGCTAGAGATCAAGATTCTTGTGATTGGATTGGAATGTCTTGATCTCAACACATGAGTAGGTGGTTCTCTCATAGAAAATGAGTAGTGGAAGTGTAGGCATGTTCTAATGTCTCTCTCTTGAATACAGAAGGGGGTGGAGGGGTATATATAGCATCCACACTAAATCTAACCATTACACACATTTGACCCAACTCGTCGGACCGAATAGGTGAACTCGGTGAGACCGATTTAGTTCAAAATGTGAACGTTAGGATTCTCGGTGGGACCGACATGATCAACTCGGTGGGACCGATGCGCTAGGGTTAGGGCAAAACTTTATCTCGGTTTGACCGATACATCAACTTGGTGAGACCGATTTCAGTAACAAGAAAACAGAGAGTTGGTCAGGCAAACTCGCTGGGACCGATCAATCCTTTTGGTGATACGATACGTTACGAAAGGGAAACAGAGAGTTTGCATTGCGAACTTGGTGGGATCGATCGCTCATTTCGGTGAGACCGAAACATTAAGAAGGGAAACAGTGAGTTTGCAATCCCATCTCGATGAGACCGAAATCCCTATTGGTGAGACCGAACTGATTAGGGTTTCTGGCAATGGCTATGTCAAAGGAACTCGGTGGCGCCGGATGGATCAAATCGGTGGGGCCGAGTTTGACTTTAGGTTTAGGACATATTGGGATTTGAGAAAGTGGTTGAGGGCTTTGCAGCATATCACTAAGCACTTTGAGCAAGTAGATCATTAAGCAACACCTCATCCCCTTTTAATAGTATTGGCTTTTCCTATGGACTCAATGTTATCTTGGATCACTAAAATAGAAATGTAGAGTCTTGAGCGTGTGCCAATATTTTTCCTTAGCATTTTGAGGGTTCCACATCTCTAGTCCGTGCCATGCCAATCATTGAACTTTCTGAAATATTCAACTTGAATGGATATTAGTTCAATGAGCTATATGTTGTTATGAATTACCAAAACCACCCGAGGATTAGTTACGCTTTCAATCTCCCCCTTTTTGGTAATTGATGACAACATATAGATCAAAGCTTCGACAAATGATAATAAGAATGAAATATATCGTCGCTTTGAGAAGTATGTGATAAGCAAGAGCTCCCCCTAAATTTGTGCATTATTTAAATTTTGCTTTTGAATGCAAATGCACAGTCGATTAGGATCATGGGTTACTCTTCCATGTCACATACATCTTGGTAGAGCGCTCAAAATTATAGAATATAGATTACAAGCACTCATCACCAAGGCAAACATGATTGATCATACACAAGGATTAAGATAACAACATTCAAGCACACACATTAGGGCATATTATGATCAAACACATGATCATAAGAGTATCTCACACACAAGCACAAATAATGTAGACTAAATGAACAAGAGCAAGTAGCAATAGAGGCAAAAAAGCAAAACACACACTCTCTCTCTCTCTCTCTCTCTCTCTCTCTCTCGAAGCCTAAGATCTATGCACTTTCTCCCCCTTTGGCAACAAGTTACCAAAAAGCTCGAAACCGCATAGTGATATGTGGCACTCTAAGCATGATCTGCGGGAGCTCCGGTGTGCGAAGATGGAATGGAGAGGACATCATCTACAAAAGATCCTGATGATATCTGAGGAGCTGGAGGAGTTGCCACTAGAGGAATGAGTGGGGTAGTTGTAGCAGGTGATGAAGTGGTAGCTCTTGTATCACTGACAACTGGCACAATTGCAGACCTCTGTGCCCTTGGCACACGCTGGAAAGTGTTGGTTGTTGCCATGTCACTCCTTTCCTCAAGATCTTCTTGTATCTTCTCAACTGAAGTTTGAATCTGAGTGACCTTGACATCTAGGTCATGTAGCTTGGTCTCAAAGATCCTCTGAAGGCTCTCTTAATTTCGAGTCAGGGTAGCTAGTCCTTTCTCTATTCTCACTATGGCCTCAAGAAAATAGCTGAGGTGGTCCTGCTTGGTCTTGAGATTTGCAGCTGAGGCATCTGACATCTTGGAAGTCTTTGCTGCCTTCACTTTCTCTCGCTTCTCCTGGGCCTCTATAGATGTAGGATGTGTAGCATCCATGACAACTACATTGTCCTCAAAGTCTGGCCTCAGGGGAGGGTGCTCTCTGTCTAGTAGATATGTGCATGTTCCCATCTTAGAGTTGATGACAGAATGTGGGGGGCATATCCACAAGACCTCTTCTGATCTGCAGCAGTCCTTTTGATTGTTTCAACAATCAAGGTCATCACCTTGAACTTTTCTGGCACATCAAACATATGTAACAAGTTGATTGGGTGACCTCCGATCATCCTTTCATCTCCTGATTTGGGAAACAGAGTATGCCTCAATATGGTGTTGATGGTGGGTAACACTGACAACAGATAGTAGACGGAGCCAAATTTATGAGCCTCCAAGGCATCATCAGGAATTTCCTTGTACATGTGTGCCATGGAGTTGTGGCCTTTCCTGGGCTTTGCATAGACATTTGTGTCTTCTTCACCTTCTCCAAGAGCATTTATCAGCTTGGCCCACTCAGCAATGGAGGATTGGTACCTTGTAGGTTCAGTCATCCAGACTATCTTGCCATCTGGGTAAAAATGTGCAGTTGAATAAAATTGCATCACCATCTCATCATTCCATTTAGTCAGCTTCTGACCAACAAATGTGTCCACGCCATTCATTCTGAAGCTCTCATGAACTCCAGGGAAGTAATCTTCATTGTCATCAATGAATGTCCAGTCAACCCATCTGATATCACTTACTATGGGCTTCTTATCTAAGAGAATTGTCTCATAAAAGTCATGCTGCTCCTTGGTGTGAAACTTGTAATCCACAGGAGTCCTTCTCCTTGCAGCATATGGGTTTGTCTGTCTCCATAGTTGGAGACATGCATCCTTCCCCAATTTCATGTTATATGCAATTGGGTGATTTTCATCATGATCTGGATTTTTTGGCTTGACTTTCCTGAGCACTTGGGGCTCTTCCTCTTCATGAATTTCAGGCACTGGGGCCTTGTTCTTCTCAGCAGCTGAAATGTTTCTTGTCGATGTCTTAGGTGTTGTAGGCTTTGGAGCTTGGGCTCATGACTTGGGAGCTATCTTGGGCTTAGATGGTATAGCCCCGGACTTGATAGCATCTGCCATTAGTTTCTGAGATTTTGGTGGAGGTGCAGCACCTTCTTCCTCTTCTTCCTCATCAGATTCTTCCATCATGGATGGTTTTCCAATAACTCTTTCCATGGTCTTCTTGACCCTTTCCTTCCTTTTCTTGCCCCCAGCAGCCTCTTCTTCTATAGACTTCAAAGTTTCATGTGTGGAGGTTCTGGATTTGGACATGGGCACTCTCTTGGCAGGGGCCTTCTTCTGCATAGGCTTGATGGCAGCAGCGGCAACTTGCTCTTTCTTGATCACTTTCTTCTTGGAAGTGACCTCAACCACAAAATCTTCATCTTCAGATTCTGAGTTCCTCTTCTTCCTCTACCTAGTTGCAGCCTTAGGTAGGTTGCTTGGAGTGCTTCTGCTTCCATCATCATAGCTGCTATTTGAGGGGCTTTGTGCCCTCACTGAGATTTGCATGCTCCTCTGACCTGTTCTGGCTTTCACTGTTATCTGACATGCCTGACACTATCCCTGTGAATAGATAGGTTGAGATAGAGTAGATGAGCATCACAAAGTACAACTATTTTGGCAAAAAGATTGACACAAAAACTTAATTTTAGTTTTCTGCAGAAAGCATTTCGGAGCTACCAATATGACAAACTCAGTGACACCGAAGCAACTTTAGAGTCTAAACATGTGAAATCGGTCAGACCGAGACATAGTTCGGTGACTCCGAGATGCTAGGGTTTCACAGAGAAAGTGAACTCGGTCACATCAATTTGTACACTTCGGTCGGACCAAGTAGTACATGTGAAATGACCTGGGCCAAATCGGTGAGCCGAATTCTCCAAATCAGTCGGTCCGAGATGAGTTCGGCGGAAAGCTAACCCTAATTTTTTGCATCAAAACTAATCTAAAGGAGGTTTTGGTTGGATAGAAGGATCTCAATCATGGCTAGATACATGGCATTATCCTTTGTGCAATATTCGGAGTTAGAGAATACACAAAGGGGCCGAATTCATACCCTAACTTGGCAATGAACTCGCTACGATGACAACGGCGGAGGTGATTCCCGTTGACGGTGGCAGAGACCAGCGGCAGGAGGTCGCTAGCGACGATGGCGTCGATCCGGAGACTAGGAGGGCACTACGGGAAACATGAGATTTGCCGTCAGTACTGTTCTTTGCCGTCAGCATTTCGTCGGGCCAGACAGCAAAGACAAATTTTGCCGACAGCAGCTGACGGCAAAGAACAACTGACGGCAAATACATACTTTGCCATCTGTAAAAAAAACCACAGATGGCAAAGACTCTTTGCCGTTTGAGATATTTTTTTACACATGGCAAAGAGCTCTTTTCGCCGTCTGTAAAATAAATCACAGACGGCAAAGCTGCGATTTCTTTTATAGACAGCAAAGATAGCTCTTTGCCGTCTGTAAAAGAAAATCGCAGATGGCAAAGAGAAAGCACAGCCCACGGATCGATACCACGGATCGATTAGGTGGCAAGATCTGGGCCGCCCGCACTCGTCTTTGTCTCTCACCACGTACGCCCGACCCACCCATCCCACCACTCTCTCTCTCTCTCTTATCCCCAAGGCCCCACATAGACCTCTCTCCCACGCCAACCCCATCTCTCCCTCGATCCCTTCTCTGCCGCACACCCGCCCGGTCCAGACCTCCTCCTCGTCAACCGCAGCCGGTCGATCCCGCCTCGCTGTCACCTGAGTCGAGGCCGGTGCGGGATCCTTCTCTTCCTCCGCTGCTCGTCAACCGCCGCCGCTCGACCCCGCCTCGCCGTCGCCTGATCGAGAGGCCGCCGCGGGATCCTCCTCGTCCTCCCCGCCAGCAACCCGGCGCCTCCTCCTCCTCCCTTGCTCGTCAACCGCCGTTGGTTGACCCCACCTCGCGGGCGTGGGATACTCCTCCTCCCCACCCGCGTCCCCGCGCCTCCTCCCCTGCTCGTCAACCGCCGCCGCCCTTCAACACGGCGGCGTTGTTGCTTTGTCAAGAGCTCGTCGGAGCTCCTCTGTAGCACAGCCTCCCACCTGGTCGACCCCGCCTTGCCGCTCCTTGAGCCGGAGGCTGCAGAGGGATCCTCCTTCCCGTCTGTGACCCCACACCTCCTCCCGTTCCAGGGGCTCCATGGCGCCATTGTTAACTTCGCCCGAAGACCACCATTCGCCACCTCGAGCTCGACGCCTGCGCTCGGATCTGGACGCTGGCAAAGACCAGTTCGTCCGTTTTGTAATACTATTTTTTGTGTTGTTTCGTTCATTCGTTCATCCTATAAATGGAGAACATTATATTGTGTAAATATACTGTGATGATGGATATATAGTATGTAAATAGAGTACTTATGTCTTGTAAAAATCCGTTCATTCGTCATTGTTGTGAAAGATTTTCCATACACCTTCGGCCATCTATGGCCTCGGCACTTGTACTGTTGTTTCATTTTTTAAATAAAAATATTTTCTTTGCCGTCTGGGTATATGAGGATGAGGGCAAAGACATAGCCTAGCTGACGGCAAAGTACTTGACGACGTCCGTCAACACGACCGCTCCGTCTGTTAGCATCTTTTTGCCGTCTGGCTAGTGTGCTGACGGCAAGCCCTATTGATTGACGGCAAACTCTTTGCCGTCATCCCGACAAACAGCTGACGGCAAAGTATTCTTTGCCGACTTATCTTTCCGGGTCAGACTTTGTTGTCTGCTTCCTGACGGCAAAGTCTTTGCCATCTCGAATTAGGTCTTTGACGTCTGTAATCCAGAGATGGCAAATTACCTGTTTCATGTAGTGGGGGCGGCAGAGCTAGGCAGGCGCGGTTGGAGGTTTGATGGATTTTCCAAATTTCAACCTGTGTATATATACCCAGTCACTGTAGGTGTGACCGCCTGGAACAACTCGGTGGCACCAAGATATAGAATCGCAAGCGGTTACTGCAACTCGGTGAGACCGAACAATTCTAATCGGTTGCACCGAGGTCAAAACCTAGATCAACCCAATGAGTCCGTTGGGACCGAATGGATCGGTCAGACCGAGATGTCATTGAGAGGTTTTGGAAGTTAAGCCCTTGATGGATCGGTGGCTCCTAGTGCTCCTCACCCGGATGGTCCGAATTCGACTTGATCAAACTTTGTGATGTAGTATGAATAGAGTTTGGGACGAGAAAAGCATAGATAGCTAGAGGGAGTTCTTTGTCGGCAATCTGGGAACGGGCGTACCCAGACTTGCCTGCCGGTGGCCCATGACGTGGCTCTGTCAACGGCCCGATATGGCCCACCTTCAACATCGACAACTCAAGACACTCGCGAGGGGCCAGGCCTCGTGAGGCAGACGACACCAAGACCTCCCTGGGGGGCGGCTTCCCCAGGCTGGCTCTCGAGGAGCGGGGATATCAATGCAAGGTGCACCTCGCGAGGTTCGGATGACGTGAGCCATGATGACCAAGGCCAGGCGGGTGCCAGCGGGCGCAGTGTACCAGTTTCCACTTTGGTGCTAAGAAGGCAAGCGCAGGCATGGAGTCCCGAGGAATCATCTAAAGGTTTCCATTCCGGTACAACAAGACCAAGATCGCCAGGACGGCAAGATGGAGGTCATCACGGAGCCCACCGCGGCGTCACAGCCAGGAGCTTTTGCAAGCGAACACTACTTTCGTCAGGATAGCATGTACTAGTTGTCTTCCTTCAAATTTGGCCGTGTGGGATCCCATCCAGCCTTACATTCGGGAAGAGGACCAAGGCCATTATAAATAGGACTTAGCCACCACCATAGGGAAGGAGGGACCAATGAATGACGGATGATTCGAGATCATCCTCAGCTCATCGAGCACAAGAACCCCTCTCCTCCTGAGGCTGTTCTCCACTGTACTAGTTCATCCTCAGCCCTCGAGACCAATCCACCACAAAGTAGGAGTAGAGTTTACACCGGAAGGTGGCCCGAACCTGGGTAAACTGTTGTGTCTCTTGTCCGTTAGATTCATTGATCCAGGCCGTGGGGTCGGTGGGAAAGCAGATTGGGGAGGACGAGTTCTTTGCACGCACCCAGAGTTCGAACCTCTCAAGGGTCTGCAGAACCCCAAATTTGACATTTGGCGTCTAGGAAGGGGTGCATCAGAGTCTCTCTTCTTCCAGACGGTACGCAATCACCCTGCAGCTCCGATGGCTGACGATCCAAGGGCTCACGCCGAGCACTGGACTGCTTGGCCCGCCCAGGCAGTGTCGTCTGCCCAAGAGGACCTCCATTCCGCGCTCTAGGCGGCCCGCACACTGCCCAACACCGCCGGAAGCGGGCTGCATGGGTCGGTGCCGTCCGCCCTCGCACCACGGCGTACGCCTGCCACCACACGATCTTCGAGCTACGCCACGGCGACGGCACCACACACTCGTCGGAGCAGGAAAACATGCGAGTCACACTCATTGTAGCGCGAGAGCTGCTACGTTGCAGGTTGGCGGTGGGCGGCTGCGTCGCCCTGCTTGAGCTTGTCGTCAAGCTGCTAGACGTCGCCTGTAGAGGTGCGGCACCCTTCTGCTCCCTGCCCATGCTGCAGGTTGTGGCAGGGGCACGCGTCGAGCCACGGCATGCCCGCATACCCCCCGGAGCGCCTGGGGGGTCCGACAGCATTGACGTGGCCCGCAGCACCGCTTGTCCTATCACGACTGCGCCGCCTCCAAGCGAGGCATGCCCTGGTGGTCCCCTGCGGGGGCGCGCTGGGATGCCACCCCGCGGCCATCAGGGCCATACGCCGGGCCCCGCGGCCCAAGGCACGAGGCACCCAGGCGATGGCCCCGGCATGGTAACTTCAGACGCCTACGTGCCCCACATGATGGACCTGGAGTACACGCTGGGGGAAGGCCCCAACTCGTTCCCCGAGCCAGGCTGGGCAGAAGGGACCCGAGAGGCTGGGGCTTTCCACGAGCCGCTCAGAAGCTTCGCCGACCCCTTCAATGACAATAACCACTGGGTACAGCCCATACCTCAGGAGCATGCTTACGCTAACCATGGACCGCAGGTGAACCAGGCCACAATTGCGGCCGGAGACCCTAGGGTGATGTCTCCGCTCTTGGCGGGAGTGGTGCACTGGGGGCTGTGTGAGAGGGGCCCAGAGCCAGGGCCTCCCCCGCGCCGCATGGAGCAAGGCATCACACGGAGGTAGGTCCTCTGCCGGGGAAGGCGCCGGTGAGCCCTTCCCCCCCAGGCAGAGGGCCCATGGTCACCGAGGGCGCCGCCAGCGTCCCCCTTGCCCCTTGGTCTCATCTTGGTTTCTAGACGCCCCAACGGTGGTCGGGGGAGGCGCAGGGCGAGGCCCGCGTTAGCCGACATGAAGCAAGGCTGATTCCTGTGAAGGTCTCCGCTCGTGACACTCTCACGTAATAATGACTGGGGATGTACACGCCCCAGAGTCTCCTGAGTGCCGCCCTCGGGCCTCACGGGGGCTCCCACCCACGTCCAAGTGGAAGCACCATGCTCCGCGCTGGCCGTCGACACTGTCCCCCAATGACTATGCTCACGCCCAGTGAAAGCACTTAGCTCCACGCTGGTGAGAAGACAAGAAGACTAGCTAGGTGCCGGACGCGGCCGTTTGCCTTTTACTCCTTTTTCTGTAACTCGATTCTCCGCGTTTTTGGATTGAAATTCGAAGTTCCTTGTGTTTGTCAGAAACAGGGGGGAAGTATTTCTTGATTTGTGATGTTTTCTTGCTTTCTGGTTGTGTGTTTTACTGCGAGGCTCGCACCAGCTGCCCTCCCCCTACGAGCGCCCCGTGAGCGGGGGCTGGGCGTGGTATGGCACACCAAGCACGCTCGGGTCGGCCCGACCGACGGCAAGGCCCCCCGGGCCAAGGATGCAATCACCGCAGGATCACCGCGCGCATACCTTGCCGTGGCCCGGCATTCGTTCCTCGCGAGGCTCTCTTGGGCGGGCCAGCAGGCCCCTCGGGAAACCTAAAACCTCTCGAGCCCCGAAGAGCTCGCTTGAGAAGGAAGGCACGTCTGCGACCTCAGGACCCGCTCAAGGCCTACTAAAATCAAGATAAGTCTCAACAACAACCCTGCTCGGGGGCTCACAAGCTCACGATAGCACATTTCAAGTCCTACTTTAAAAAGACAGGACTTTGGTTTATACATTACAAGCACCCCCCTCCAAAATGCTCTCATGCCCTGCGGGGCCGTGCCCAAGTTTTTGCGTATAGGTCAAAGCAAAGGGACGTAGGCCTAACAGGACGCGCTACCGCCAGTACCGTCATGGTCGCCTTCATCCGCGCTACCTACGCTGTCGCTGATGTCATCTTCATCATCGTCATCCATGCCATCTTCATCCACCACGATCACCGCCGCATCATTCTCGGGGGAGAACTTTGTGACCATGGCGTGCACATGATCGTCCACCTAGATGCCAGGCTGTCTCAGATAAGTCTGGGCACGGGGGCTATGGCGGCATCAAAATCGAAGTGGGGGTCGAGGTTCTGGAGGTGACTGAAGACACGTGAGAATGCGCACCCAAAGAGGCCCCGACTCCTCTCCTCGATGAGCTCGGGAGACCTCATGGCCCGGTCCTCTAGGCGCGTCACGGCCTCGGTGAAGAAGCGGAGGTGGCTGGCGTAATCTTCCTCGCGCGGGTGAGTGGCGCTCTCCTCGCATATGGTGCACAAGGCTCGGTTAGCCCTCACCCTGAGGGCCTGGAGCATAGCAGCATGCTCATGCTGCAGCGTCCGCCGAAGGCATGCCTCATCCGCATTCTTCTTCCCGAGGGATGCGGCGCCATCAATCTACTGCTGGAGTGAGAGCAAGTCGGCGCCTGTGGAGGCCAAGTCAGCATGAGCTGCCTTGGCGGCCCTCTCGTGCTGCTCCGCCTCGTTTAGCTTTGTCTTAAGGGCGGCGGTCCTGCCCTTAGCCTCGGCTTCCAGGAGCTCCAGCTTCTGGCGGTACTCATCAGCAAGATCCGCACGAGCCTTCGCCACCCTCTGGTCGATCTCCTCCTGGATCTTGGCTTCCCACGCAGTGAAGGCATCCTCAGCCATGGCCACCTGGCACTCCCTCACCTCCAGCCGCTCAAGCTCCAAGCTGCGCTCCAAGGCCTCCAGCGCCAGTGCCTCCTCGCGTTTCTGGGTCTCTTTCTCTTCGAAAGGTGCTCCCCTTGGTGATGCGGCCAAGATGGCCCTGCCTGCTTCAATCCGCTGCTCAAGGGCAGCGTTCGAGGCCTGGAGCTCCCGCTCATGCTTCTCGGCAGCCTCACGGCGATGGTCGGCCGCTCTGGCCTCCTCCAAGGCCCAGGCACAGGCCTCTCATGAGGTCACAAGGAACGTTGTGGCCTTTGTGTTGGCGTTCTCATGCTAAAGATTCCCAAGGTTGATGGCGACCTTCAACTGGTCCCACTCGTGCGCCAGGCGAATGTCCTCCGTCTCGAGGCAAGCGTCGATGTCAACAAGCTCTTCTCTGAGCTGGCTCGGCGCACCCATCGCCTCTTGAAAAATCTCGTGGCGTATAGCACCGCGCCCATGTCCGAGCTCCAGCGCACGACCAAGCCCATCCTTCGCATCGGAAATTGTTGGGGAAGCTTGAGGTGTCCCGCCTGCCCTTGGCGGGGGGCTGGAGGCCGGTGCCTTTGAAACTGCAACTATCCTTGGGTAGTTTTGATAATTCCTAACAACATATAGCTCATTGAACTAATGCTCTTTCAAGATGATCATTTTAGAAGGTTCAATGATTGGCATGGCATGGACTAGGAATGTGGACCCCTCAAAATGCTAAGGACACATATTGTCTCAAGCTCAAGACTCCCTTTTTCATTTTAGTGATCCAAGATCACATTGAGTCCATAAGAAAGGCCAATACTATTAAAATGGGATGAGGTGTTGCTTAATGGCCTGCTTGCTCAAAATGCTTAGTGATATGCTCCAAAAGCCCTCAACCACTTTCTCATATACACATATGTCCCAAACCAAAAGTCAAACTCGGCCCCACCGATTTGATCTATCCGGCGCCACCGAGTTCATTTGACATAGCCATTGCCAGAAACCCTAATCAGTTCGGTCACACCGATAGGGATCTCGGTCTCACCGAGATGGGATTGCGAACTCTGTTTCCCTTTGTAACGTTTCGGTCTAACCGAGATGAGTGATTGGTCCCACCGAGTTCGCAATGCAAACCCTGTGTTTCCTTTTCGTAACATTTCGATCTCACCGAAATGAGCGATCGGTCCCATCGAGTTTGCCTAACCAACTCTCTGTTTGCCTATTACAGAAATTGGTCCCACCAAGTTTATGTGATCGGTCTCATCGAGATTACGTTATGCCCTAACCCTAATGAAATCGGTCCCACCGAGTTAACATGTTGGTCCCACCAAAAATCCTAATGTTCACATTTTGAACTAAATCGGTCTGACCGAGTTTCATGATTCAGTCCCACCGAGTTTGGTAAATTGTGTGTAACGGCTAGTTTTTGTGTGGAGGCTATATATACCCCTCCACAGATCCTCCATTCTTGGAGAGAGCCATCAGAACATGCCTACACTTCCACCATTCATTTTTTGAGAGAGAACCACCTACTCAAGTGTTGAGACCAAGATATTCCAATCCAACCACAAGAATCTTGATCTCTAGCCTTCCCCAAGTTCCTTTCCACTCAAATCAACTTTCCACCAAATCCGAATCAGTGAGAGAGAGAGTTGAGTGTTGGGGAGACTATCATTTGAAGCACAAGAGCAAGGAGTTCATCATCAACACACCATCTATTACCTTCTGGAGAGTGGTGTCTCCTAGATTGGGTAGGTGTCACTTGGGAGCCTCTGTCAAGATTGTGGAGTTGAACCAAGGAGTTTTTAAGGGCAAGGAGTGTCGACGTTCTAGGAACGGGGGTCCCCAGACTTGCCTGCCTGCGGCCCGTGGCGTGGCTTCGCTGGCAGGCCTGTACGACCCATCTTCATCAACAAGGAATCAAGACCCTCGCGAGGGGCCAAGCCTCGCGAGGCGGATGACACAAGACCTCCTCGGGAGCGGCCTCACCAGGTTGGCTCGTGAGGGGCGGAGAGTTCAAGGCCGGGCAAACCTCGCAAGGTTCTCATGACGTAAGCCATGTTGATCGAGACCAGGCGGGAGCCAGG
Organism: Triticum dicoccoides; assembly: GCF_002162155.2. Lineage (NCBI taxonomy): Eukaryota > Viridiplantae > Streptophyta > Magnoliopsida > Poales > Poaceae > Triticum > Triticum dicoccoides. The sequence goes on from NC_041384.1 coordinate 394,198,480, forward strand.
CGGGCGCCAGCGCGCGCATCGTCCTTGTTTCCTCTTTGGTGCTAAGGGGCAAGCGCAGGCGAGAAGTACCGAGGCATCAAGCAAAGGTTTCCATATTGGTGCAACGAGACCAAGACCAGAAGGACGGCCAGACAGAGGTCACTGTGGAGCCCAAGACAGCGTCACCACGAGAGCCTTTGGTAGGCGAACACAGCTTTTGTCAGGATAGCTTATACTAGTTGTCCCCTTTCAAATTGGCCATTGTTGGCTCCCTTCTCGCTCAATATTTGGGGAGAGGACCAAGGCCACTATAAATAGAACTAGCCACCACCATAGCTAGGGGAAGAAAAGAGAAAAGAGAGAAAGAGAAAAAAGAGAAAGAGAGAAAGAGAGGAGGAGGAATGGAGAGATCTGAGATAGGAGCCACCACATCCTTGGCGGCACACCCACCAAGCACAAGAACACCTCAACCTCAGGAGGTGGTTCTTTCCTTGTACTGTTCATCCTCAGCCCAAGAGGCAATCCACCACCACACTGGAGTAGGGTATTACACCACAACGGTGGCCCGAACCATCATAAATCTTTTCTCCTTTGTGTTGCGAGTTCGTCGAGTTAGTTCGTGAGATCTTAGCTAAGTTAGGACGTGGATCGATAGGGGGGAGATCTTCGCGTGCACCACAATGTTCAAACCATAAGGGTTTTGCCAGAACCCATGATCCAACATTTGGCGCTCTAGGTAGGGGTGCACCGGAGCTTCTTCCCCACCAGACGATCCGCCGACGCTCCACGGTTCCGATGTCCGGCGACCCAAGGGCTGACGACGACCGATGGGCAGCCTGGCCCGCTCGGGCGGCGCCACCTGCCCAGGAAGACCTCAACCCCGCGTCCCAGGCGGCATGCGCACCAAACACCGTGGGGCGTGGGCGGTGCGGCCACTCACCCTCTGCTCTTACTCCCCGACAAACGCGAGCTGCTGCAAGGGCGCAAGCCACGCCACGGCGACGGCGTCGTACACCAGGAGGGAGTAGGCGAACATGCGGGCCGCGCTCACAGTGGCACGGGAGCTGCTGCGGTGCCGACTGATGGAGAGCGGCCGGGATGCACTACTGGAATGCGTCGCCGAGCTCCTGGATGCGGCTGCCACGAGAGCACCGCCCTTCTGCTACCAGCTCACGCCCCTGGCAGCGGCAAGATCCCACGGCAGGCCCTGTCGCGCCCATATACCCTGAAGTGCGCCCGGGGGCTTTGTCGACATCAGCACGACCCACGGAGGAGGGTGCCCCCTTGCATCCGAGCCACCTCGGATGGGCGCGGGCACGGGCGTCATCGCACGCGGCACCATCGGATCACCGCCCCGCCATCCTCAGGACAGCATGACGGGCCGAGCGACGTGGAGCGTGGGGCACTTCGGCGAGGTCTTTGGGGCAGCGGCCTCGGAGGCCTACGTGCCCTGCATGATGGACCAGGAGTACACGCCGGAGGACGACCCCGGCTCGTTCCTCGGGCCAGGATGGGAGGAGGAGGCGTTAGGAGCTGAAGCCTTCTAGGAGCTGCCAGAGAGCCCCGCCGGCTGCACCGTCGACAACAGATACAGGGTACCATTAATCCCTCAGGGGCAAGATTATGCTAACCATGAGTCACAGATGAAACAGGTCACGGCGCTGAGCGATGGTTCTGGCACGGAGATGCCCGCCCCAACAGGAGAGACCCACTGGGGGCTGCGTGGAAGGGGCAGGAGCAAGGCCCCTCCCCACGTCGCACGAAGCAAGGCAACGCCTGGAGGCAGAGGTGGCGCCGGCGACCTTTCCGCCGGCAGAGGAACCATGGTCGCCAAGGGCGCCATTGGCGTCCCCTCTGCCCTCGTTGGGCCGTCCTGGTTTCCGGTCGTTGCAGCGGTGGTAGAGGGTGGCGCAAGGCGGGGCCCTCGTCAGCAGATATGAATTAAGGCTCACGCCTGTGAAGATTGCCGCTCGTGACACTCTCATGTAATAATGAGTGGGGTTGTACATGCCCCGGAGCCTCAGGAGAGCCGCCCTCGGGCCTCGGGGCCTCCCTCCCACGCCCAGTGGAAGCACTTAGCTCCACGCTGGTGAGAAGACGTCGAAGACTAGACTATGCGCCAGACGCGGCCATTTGGTTTGGATCTCTTTTCTGTAACTCTGCCTTCTGGATTTGGATTTAAGTTGAAATTGAACTTTCATTTGATGCGCGCGGGGGGATGCCTTTTCTCGTTCGAGCTATTTCTCGCAGTCTAGTTCTTGCCTTATTTCGGAGTTCGCGCCTGTCGCTCCCCCCTCGCAGGCCCCTCGCGAGCCAGGCTGGGCACGAAGCACACGAGCCATGCATGTGTCGAGCCGTGGCTGGCGCTTGCTTATCACGCCCCCCCGGGCGTGTCGACGAATTCCTCAGGAGATTCTCAGAAACCCACAATCTCTTGAGCCGGTTTTGGGCTCGTCCAGGCTAAGGTAAACCACAACAACAACCTTGCCCCAGCATACATCAACTCGTGAAAACGCGTACTCAATTTCACAAAGAAGGATAAATGATGCGACTTGTTTACAAGAGGGGCTCCCCCTCTCAAAATGCTCTTACAATCTTCTGGGGCCACGCCCAAGTTTTACAAGGTAAACGGCAGGGAAACGAGGGATCAGCCGGATATGTCGCTCGCCGCGTCCCCCATGTAATCTTCAGACGCACCGCCGGCATCGCTGTCGCCATCGTTGCCGTCGCCTCCACCTTCACCGGTGCCGGCATCGCCGTCGTCAACCACGTCACCTTCGTCCGCCGCAACCACTACCCCGTCCTCGTCAGAAGCGAAGGCCCAGACCAGCGCATCCATATTGTCTTCAACCCATCGCGCCAGGTCGCCCTGGATGGCTTCCAGTACGGGAGCAATGGCGGCATCCAAATCGAAGTTGGGATCAACGTTCCGAAGGTGGCTGAAGACGCTGGAGAACGTGCACCCAAGCAGACTGCGACTCCTCTCTTCAACAAGTTGGTGAGCCCTCTCGGAATGGTTCTGCAGGCGCGTCATCACATTGCCAATGAAGAGGAGGTGGATGGCGTAGTCGTTTGCATGGGGATGAGGAGCATTCTCATCGCAGATATGGCCCAGGGCGGTGTTGGCCCTCTTCCTGAGGTCCTCGAGCATGGGGGCGTGCACACGCTCCAATGTCCGCAGCTTGAGCACTTCATCCTTGTTCTGGCACGCGACGGACTCGGCGTCGGCGACCCGCTGCCGAAGAGAGAGCAGCTCGGCACGGGAGGAAGCCAGCTCAGCCTGCGCCGAGGCCAGGGTGGATGTGGCAGCCTCCTCGCGCCGCTCCACCTCGACCAACCTGGACTTGTGCGCAGCAGTCCTACCAGCGGCCCCGGCTCCCACGAGCTTCAGGTCGTGCCTGCTCTCGATATCTGCGCGAGCCTCAGCCACCTAGCGGTCGACCTCCTCCTGGGCCCTGACCTTGCTCGCGCCGACGTCGTCCTCCGCCTGAGCAACCTGGCGCTCCCTTGTCTCCAGCCGTTCGAGTTCAAGGCTGCGCTCCACAGCTTCCAGCGCCAGCACCTCCGCACACTTCTGGATCTCTTACTCCTCGGCGGGCGTCCCCCTCAACGACGCAAGGGCAGCCCTGCGCGCCTCCACCTGCTGATCCAAGACGGCACACCAGGCTTGGAGCTCCCATGCATGTTTCTCCGCAGCCTTGCGACGGCGGTCAGCTTCCCAAGCCCCTTCCAGATCTCAGGCACGGGCCTCACGGGAGGCTGCGAGGGAAGCCTCAACCTTCACGTTACCCACCTCGCGTTGGGGGCGCCCGAGGTTGATGGCCACCTTCAGCTTATGCCACTCCTCCACCAACCGAAGACCCTCGGCCTCAAGGCACGCGTCGACACCCTCGAGTTCTTCACCGAGTCGGTTCATCGCGCCCAGCGCCTCTCGGAAGAGCTCATATCGAACAATGCTCTGCCCGTGCTCGAACTCAAGCACATGGCCCATCTCGCCCTCCGCCACGGGGGCTGTGGGCGGCGCCCGAAGCGGTGCGCTCCCTCTCAGCAGGGGGCTGCGGGCTGGCGCTGCCCCAGGCGCCAGCTGGGCCTCGCGTGGGGCCCAGACTAAACGTGGCCCGCTGCTTGAAGAAGACCCAAGGATCGAAGCCAGCCAGCCGCCGACCGCGACTAGGGGAGGAGCCCTTGGCACGCTTGTTGTGCTCCGAGCAAGGCTGCGAAGAAAAGACGGCGAAGGCGCAAGCTCAAGACACCTTGATGACGGGCCAACTCCCACGGTTGGCCCCACACCATGGGCAGCGCTCGAGCTTGGCGGGTGCAACGGGGCGAGAGGGAGCTGCTTCTCAGGAGATTTCGTGGCCTTGGCAGAAGGGGTCGTGAGGAGACAATCGTCAGGAAGGAAAGCAACACGCAGAAGATCACCAAGATAAGGTACTTACTCATCAACGGCGATATACTTCCTCCGTTTTAACGGCCCGAAGGTGCCGCTGCCGCATCTCGGGGACCCATTTATCTTGCGGAGTTCTTCGAAGTCCACGCAAAGCCGGCCGAAGCGCTGGACAGGGAGGCCGACATGAGGCGCGGCTGGAGAAGTGCTCGGAGGGGAAGCCTCAGGAGCGCCAAGCTGAGGAGAGCTAGCCGGCTCCGCCTCGCAGTGACTCGCCGAGGCCCCAGGAGCCCCGGCCGCGGGAGACGCGGGCTGCGTCGCCCCTTCAACTGTCGTCCCAGGGCAAGATGTGATAGCGTGGCTTATTAAGGATGATAGACTACTCATATCAATAAGGAATTCCTTCTTTTTCGGGAGCCCATTTGTACAAAACTCCAAAGTTAAGTGTGCTCAGCTTGGAGTAGTTTCGGGATGGGTGACCGACCAGGAAGTTGCTCCCGGGTGCACCCGAGTGAGGACAAAGTGCATAGAAAAGACTAGTATTGATCTGTGGGGCCAATCTAGATCCCGCCAGGAGTAACGACCACCGGCGGGTGTGTCCGGGGCGTTACAAGTTGGTATCAGAGCCGACCCTCGCGGTTACACGGATGTTTGCGGACAGGTGCGCGGACAGGTGCGCGGACATGTTGTGCATGACGTTTGTGACCCATCGTGGCACACGACATGGCATATGTGTCGGACTAGAAGCACAGACGTATATGCCAAGAGGGAACGTTCTTGTGGCCGGACGAGGACGTCGGTTCCTCTGAGTGGGGGTGTAAGTGATAGCTTGACTTATCAGGGATGATAGACTACTCATATCAATAAGGAATTCCTTCTTTTCCAGGAGCCCATTCGGACAGAACTCCAAAGTTAAGTGTGCTCAGCTTGGAGTAGTTTCGGGATGCATGACCGACCGGGAAGTTGCTCCCGGGTACGCACGAGTGAGGACAAAGTGCACAGAAAAGACTAGTATTGATCTGTGGGGCCAGTCTAGATCCCGCCAGGAGTAACGACCACCAGCGGGTGTGTCCGGGGCATTACACAAGAATCACGAGACCCCGAGGTCGATGCCTCGGGAGCCCTGGGTGGCATCAGCATCTCGGCACCTTCACTATCGGCCCCCAGCGGTGCACACCCCCTGCGCCAACACTTGGGGCGAGCTCGATGCCAGCGTCAAGGAGATGGACCACGACAATGGGGTTCTCATGGGGCCCCGCGAGGCCAACTGGGCGCAGCCCCCACTCGTCGAAGGAGGGCATCCGCTCTGCGAAGGTCACCTTGTTCGAGCAGCAGTACAAAGCACAACTCTTCCTCGGCAAGTTGTCTGGCAACGGGACTGTAACACCCCGGATGTGACTTTCCCAATTTGTACTCCAACTCTTGTCGTTTCCGGCGTTAAGTTATTTTATTTTCTTGGGTTTGGGTGTTTGCCTCCGTGTTGTTGTCGTTGTCATGCATCTCATTTTCATGTCATCATGTGCATTGCATTTGCATACGTGTTCATCTCATGCATTCGAGCATTTTCCCCGTTGTCCGTTTTGCATTCCGGCGCTTCGTTCTCCTCCGGTGGTCATTTCTACCTTTATTTCATGTGTGGGGATTAAACATTTCTGGATTGGACCGAGACTTGCCAAGCGGCCTTGGTTTACTACCGGTAGACCGCCTGTCAAGTTTTGTACCATTTGGACTTCGTTTGATACTCCAACGGTTAACCGAGGGACCGAAAAGGCCTCGTGTGTGTTGCAGCCCAACACCCCTCCAAGTTGGCCCAAAACCCACCAAAAACCTCTCCATCATCTAGAGCGTTCGATCACGATCGCGTGGCCGAAAACCGCAACTCATTCTGAGTCTCCTACCTCCCTCTACCTATAAATAAGTGCCTCCCCGTCCAAATCCGGACGAAACACTAGATTCCCTCCCTCTCCTCGTGCGCCGGACAAAAACCCCGCTGCCAGACATGTCCGTTTCGTCCCACCGCCGCGCCCAGCCAGTCCGCGCGTGACGCGTG
>NC_041384.1:394205160-394214459 GCF_002162155.2 Triticum dicoccoides
GCCCGTGCCCGCCGGCGCCGCCCCGCTCACCTCGCCGTTCGCCGCCGCCGTCCTCCCTCTGCACCACCGCCTCCACCGCACGCCTCCCCGCCTCGCCAAGTCGTCGGTGTCGCCCTCCGCCGTCGTCCCAGCTCGCCGCCGGCCGGATCCGGTCAGATCCGGGTCGGGACGACCTCCCCGTGCCGCCTCTGCCGCATCTCCGGCGAGGTCCGGCCCCGCCTCGGGCCGCGTGCCACCGAACCCTAGATCGGGAGGTGGTTTTTTTCTTCTAAGTCCTCAGATCTCAGATCCATATGCTCCTATTCATCGTGCTATAACTCCTCACCCGTAACTCCGTTTTTGGCATATAGCATATCAAAATGTTCATCTCAGAGAGCACATCATTTCATTCCATTGCATCATTGTCATTTGAGTTCATCTTGATGCCCGAAATGCTGTTAGAAGAGTGCTACTCGAGATAATTGTCAGATCTGCTGCTCCATTTAGATATTTGTCAATTTTGCCATGATTATTGTGTGCATGATATGCCCATGAGCTCTACATATGTTTTGTTAAGGGTTTTGCCATCTTTCCAGAGATGCAACCCATGTATTTTCGTGATGTGTGTGGTGACTAGCACAAGCTTGCAAAGTGAGGCACTTGGTAATGCTGATTTCAGGGACTTAGCATTTCCACTAAGTCCTTGATCTGTTTATCTCATGTGGCCATATGTTCATGTTGTTTCCTAGTGATCCGTGCCTCTTTTGAGGATGATCAGTAAGGATGTTTTTTTAATCTTGTAGTGCTCTATCCATCCATGTCTTTGTTTGCAATTATGGAGCACCCTAGCTTGAGTCAATCGAGCTCTACTTTTGCGACTTCGTGAATCTGGGCAGATTGTCTACTTGTTAGCGATTTTGCCGATGATGTTGTAGTTGATCCGTGCATGCTATGCTATTGTTCTTGCCATGTCTAGCTTGCATTTTGTGTATTCTTGATGGGTGTATGCTTAGATTGTCACGACTTGCTCCGTAGTGAGTGCATCGAGCTCGTAAGCATGCCTACTTGATATCTGTTTTCAGCATGCTCCAGTTTCCACTAAGTCTGAGAACTGATGATGTTTTTGCCATGTTCACATGCTTGCAATTGCATTTTCTGATCCCTTTTGGCTCAAGGTCACTAAGAGACTTTTGTTAAGCTCTTTGAGTAGCTCCATGCCATGCTTTACTTTGCGATGTTCAGGTCCTGTAGCATGTAGTTTTGTTGCTCCAAAGTGTGCTACCTGATCTGAAATTCCAGACAAGTGTTAATTTCACTAAGTCTGAGATCTGTTTGCCATATGCATTTTTGCCATGCTTGTTTGAACCTGTTAGTGGATGAATTGGCCGCAGCTCAGTGCTAGACTTTTGTTAAGCATCATGAATGCATCCCTGCCATGTATTTTGTTGTCATGTTTGGGTGCTGTAGCATGTTCATTCCATTGCATTTAGATGGCTACTTGCTGTAAATCGCAGACCGGTGTCATATTTGAATCGCTTGCCATTTCCAAACCGTAACTCTGATTCCGGCGTTCTTTATATCGTTTTCAAGAGATTTCATCTCATCTTTCCAGTGGCACACTTGGATTCCCAAGTTGAGGCCAGGTTCATGCATCCTTTGTCAAATATTGCATATGCATCCCGCATCGCATCCCGCATAGCATACCATCCTTGCATCATATTGTTTGATCTTTGCCCGTGGTTGATTGTGTTCCGTTTGCTTGTTTGTCTTTTGGGTAGAGCCGGGAGACGAGTTCGCTAACGAGGAGCGCGTTGAGTTTGCTTTCGAGGATCCAGTCAACTCTGACAACCTTGCAGGCAAGATGATCATACCCTCGAAATCACTACTATCTTTGCTATGCTAGATTTCTCGCTCTTTGCTATGCCAATGCTACGATGCCTACCACTTGCTTTCAAGCCTCCCAAATTGCCATGTCAAACCTCTAACCCACCTCGTCCTAGCAAACCGTTGATTGGCTATGTTACCGCTTTTCTTAGCCCCTCTTATAGCGTTGCTAGTTGCAGGTGAAGATTGGAGGCCGTTCCTTGTTGGAACATTTATTTAGTTGTTGGGATATCATTATATTGCCATGTTATCTTAATGCATCTATATACTTGGTAAAGGGTGGAAGGTTCGGCCTCTTGCCTAGTGTTTTGTTCCACTCTTGCCGCCTTAGTTCCGTCATATCGGTGTTATGTTCCCGGATTTTGCGTTCCTTACGCGGTTGGGTTATAATGGGAACCCCTTGATAGTTCGTCTTGATTAAAGCTTTTCCAGCAATGCCCAACCTTGGTTTTACCATTTGCCACCTAGCCCCTTTTCCCTTGGGTTTCCAGAGCCCGAGGGTCATCTTATTTGAAACCCCCCCCCCCGGGCCAGTGCTCCTCTGAGTGTTGGTCTACCTTGCCAGCCGCCGGTGGCCACTAGGGGCAACTCTGGGCTGGCCTACCGGAAGTTTGGACAATCTGAGTGTGCCCTGAGAACGAGATATGTGCAGCTCCTATCGGGATTTGTCGGCACATTCGGGCGGTGTTGCTGGTCTTGTTTTAACCTGTCGAAGTGTCTTGAAGAACCGAGGTACCGAGTCTGATCGGAACGTCTCGGGAGAAGGTCTATTCCTTCGTTGACCGTGAGAGCTTGTCATGGGCTAAGTTGGGACTCCCCTGCAGGGATTTGAACTTTAGAAAGCCGTGCCCGCGGTTATGGGCAGATGGTAATTTGTTAATGTTCGGTTGTAGATAACTTGAACCTTAATTTATTTTAAATGAATCAACCGTGTGAGTTACCGTGATGGCCTCTTTTCGGCAGAGTCCGGGAAGTGTACACGGTGTTGGAGTAATGCTTGCGCAGGTTGTTCTCTAGATTACTCGCTCGCGCTTTGCCTCCTCTTCTCGCTCTCTTTTGCGAACAGGATAGCCACCATATATGCTAGTCGCTTGCTGCAGCTCCACATATATTTACCTTGCCTTACCTTTAAGCTCAAACAGTCTTGATCGCGAGGGTGCGAGATTGCTGAGTCCCCGTGGCTCACAGATTACTATTACACCAGATGCAGGGCCTGATGATTCCGCTCCAGGTGACGCGCTTGAGCTCAAGTGGGAGTTCGACGAGGACTCTCAATGATACTATGTTTCCTTTCTTGATGATCAGTAGTGGTGCCTAGTTGGGGGTGATCGGGACCGTGTCGCATGTTGGGTTATCTTTTATTTTGGCGCCGTAGTCGGGCCATGAGTGTTTGGTTGATGTAATGTTATTTATGTACCCTGATTGACGTGGCGAGTGTAAGCCAACTATGTTATCTCCCCTTTTGTTATCTATATTACATGGGATGTTGTGAAGATTGCCTAATTTGCGACATATGCCTTCAATGCGATTATGCCTCTAAGTCGTGCCTCGACACGTGGGAGATATAGTCGCATCGAGGGTGTTACAAGTTGGTAATCAGAGCCTTCCCCGACCTTAGGAGCCCCATTGCTTGATCGTTTTTAGCAGCCGAGTTGTGTCTTGAAAAAATGTTTTGAGTCATTTAGGAATTATATATCGGAGAGTTTAGGAATTATTTTTACTTCCCAGTCTCCTCATCGCTCTGGTAAGGCATCCTGACATAGAGTTTTGACCTTCTCTTCTCAAATTTCACCACAAAAATTTAGGATCACGCGGGTATCTTGGAATCATTCCGATGGTTTTATGATGAGAATATTGTCTTGGTGCCTCCTATCAGGGGTTTTGTGGAAGTGTCCCAGGGAGTTGAGCTCTGAGGTGTTGTCGTCATAATTTTATCATTGCAATTCTGGAATACCTGAGTTTAGTACGCCGACATCAAAAATCTCTTTTATGTAGTTCGTTGGTGAGATAACCTCGACGCCACCCAGTACTGGGGCGGGAGTTCGGGAGTATCGCCATAACTTGTATAACGGATGCTTTTCGAAGGTTGAGGTAGATGGTTTCCGAAGTTTTTCTCGGTTATGTGTTGAAGGTTGGATACAGTTGGATGTAGGATTTGCTAGATTTGGGTGAGATATTATGCTTCCCCTATATCCCCAACACCTGATTGCATAAGCGGAAAGGTTCGGGAGTTTCATAGGTGGGAATTCTTGTAGCTCTGGTTCTTCTTCCACGGATATTGGTTTGAGATTGGGATTTCTTACCGAGTATTCGTTCTTGATCCGTACCTTGTTGATTTTATTTCTCTACCTTCATTCTAAGTGGCTTCTCAATTTATGGATATGTGACCATTTCAAGAGGAATGCATTCGTTCATTTTGTTCGGATGTGAAGACTATATGTTGCAATTTTCATTCCGTTGGAGTCAGCTTCAATATTTGTCTATCAATGTGCTAATGGATGTCAACCTCTTCAGCAATTGTGTTGAGGCAACTGATGCTGACGATTGGCTCGTGGATCTGTGCAAGCATTTCGAGTGCAGTAACGTCAGTCCTGAGGACTTTCTCAAGTTCGCTTCCTTCCAACTCAAAGATCAAGCTGCAGAATGGTTCCAGCAGTACAAGGATTCCAGAGGTGGATGTGTTATCACTTGGGATGAATTCCGTCAAGATTTCAGAGCTCATCATATCCCTCAGTGCATGGTTGAAAGCAAGCGTGAGGAATTCCGCAACCTGAAGCAAGGCTCTTTGTCTGTCTATGACTACAACAAGTTGTTTCAGAAGCTCGCCCGCTTTGCTAAGCAGGACGTCCCTGATGAGAAGAGCATGATATACCAGTTTAGGGGTGGTCTCAGAGAAGAAATTCAGCTAGCTCTTGTTCTCTTTGAGCCCTTGAGGTACGATGAGTTCTACAACATGGCATTGAAGCAAGAGGCCGCTCAACTGAGGTGTGATGCTTCCAAGAAGCGAGTCAGAGATGCTACTCCTTCTTCCTCCACTCAAGTGGCCAAGCAGCAGAAGTATTGGCTTCCTCCTCCTCCGTTCCGTCAGCCGTATCAGCAGAAGAGCAAAGGTGGCAGTGGATCTTCCCACCCACCCAACCCTGGCTTTCAGAACAAGACTTCGTCTCAAGCTCCAATATCGAGTGCTCCGTATCACCGTCTGCTTTCAGAGGTCACGTGCAACAAGTGCCAACAGAAGGGTCACTATGCCAACAAGTGTTTCAACCAGAGGCGTCTTCCTCCTCCTCCTCCTGTCAGATCGGCAAGTACAGCTGTGGTCAAGCATAACCCCAAGCACGCCAAGGTCAACTTGATGAATGCAGCTCAGGCAGAGGATTCGTCAGATGTCATCATGGGTAACCTTCCTGTTAATGATATTCCAGCTAAAGTTCTTTTTGATACTGGTGCATCGCATTGTTTCATCTCGAAGCCTTTTGCATCTAAGCATGAGTTGACTTCCCAAGTTATGCATAATCCGTTAGCGGTTGTCTCTCCGGGTAAATGTTTGCTTGCTAACCACGAGATTCTGGATATTTCTATCATGATGGGTGATTTCAAGTTTCTGGCTTCTCCAATGGTTCTTGGTAACTCAGATATTGATCTTATTCTCGGGATGGATTGGCTCTCTAAGCACAAGGTTCAGCTTGATTGTGCTGCCAGACAGATTCAATTGACTCATTCGTCTGAGGATGTAATTGTCTTTGCCGCTCGGGATAATACCATCCGTCTGTTTTCTCTCAATGAGAAGGGTGAACTGGATGCTATCTCGCAAATTCCAGTCGTTTGCGAATATCAAGACGTCTTTCCAGAAGAGCTTCCAGGAATGCCTCCGCACCGGCCAGTTGAATTCGTTATTGATCTTGAGCCTGGCACGGAACCTGTGTGCAAGCGTCCTTACAAGCTCGGACCTGAAGAGTTGAAGGAGCTGAAGAAGCAACTCGATATTCAAGAAAGAATGGGTCTCATCCGGCCTAGTTCTTCTCCGTGGGGTTGTGGTGTTCTTTTTGTGAAGAAGAAGGATGGAACGGACCGACTTTGTGTTGATTACCATCCATTGAACAAGAAGACCATCAAGAACAAATACCCACTTCCTAACATCAACGAGCTGTTCGAACAACTCAAAGGTGCCCAAGTATTCTCCAAGCTTGATCTCCGTATGGGTTATCATCAGATTCGAATCCGTGAGCAAGATATTCCCAAGACGGCTTTCAGGACAAGCTATGGTTCATATGAATACACTATCATGTCTTTTGGCCTCGTCAACGCTCCTCCGACGTTCCCTCGCATGATGAACTTCATCTTCAATGCCTACACCAATGACTTTGTTTTGGTCTATCTTGACGACATTCTGGTTTTCTTGAAGAACAAGGAAGATCATGCCAAGCACTTGCGTTTGGTACTTGATAAGTTGAGGGAACACCAGTTCTACGCCAAGTTCTCCAAGTGCGAATTTTGGTTCGATGAGGTTCTTTATCTTGGTCATATCATCTCTGCCAAGGGCATTGCGGTGAATCCTGAGAAGGTGTATGCAATTGTGAATTGGGAACCTCCTCAGAACGTGAAGCAACTCCGTAGCTTCCTCGGTCTCGCAAGCTACTGTCGAAGATTCGTTGAAAACTTTTCTAAGATCGCGAAGCCTCTCTCTAATCTTCTCCAGAAGCACGTCAAGTACGTTTGGTCTCCGGAGTGTGACATTGCTTTCAACACTTTGAAAGAGAAATTGATCACTGCTCCAGTTCTGACTCCGCCTGATGAATCCAAGCCGTACGAGGTCTTTTGTGATGCCTCTCTACAAGGTCTTGGCGTAGTATTGATGCAAGAGAAGAAAGTTGTTGCTTATACCTCTCGCTAGTTGAAGCCCAATGAGAAGAACTACCCCACTCATGATCTCGAGTTGGCGGCAGTTGTGCATGCTCTTTTGACTTGGAGACATCTCTTATTGGGAAGAAAAGTGGACATTTTCACTGATCACAAGAGTCTCAAGTACATCTTCACTCAGCCTAATCTCAACCTCAGGCAGACTCGATGGGTCGAAATGATTCAAGAGTATAATCCGAGTATCGAGTATACTCCAGGCAAGGCCAATGTGATTGCTGACGCATTGAGCAGAAAGGCTTATTGCAACAGTCCGATTCTCAAGCCTTATCAACCCGAGCTTTGTGAAGCTTTCCGCAAACTTAATCTGCAAGTTGTTCCTCAAGGTTTCCTCGCCAACCTTCAAGTCTCTCCTACCTTGGAAGACCAGATTCGCCAAGCCCAGCTTCTTGATGCTATGGTGAAAAAGGTGAAGATTGGGATTGCCAAGAGTCAACCCAAGTACAAGTGCTACCGCCTTGATGACAAGGACACTCTCTTCTTCGAGGATCGTATTGTTGTGCCCAAAGGTGACCTTTGTAAAGTGATCATGAACGAGGCTCACAATTCTCTCCTCTCCATCCACCCTCGGAGCAGGAAGATGTATCAGGACCTCAAGTAGGCTTATTGGTGGACTCGAATGAAGCGCGAGATTGCTCAATTCGTGAATGAATGTGATGTCTGCAGAAGAGTGAAAGCAGAACATCAAAGGCCAGCGGGTCTCCTCCAACCTCTTGCCATTCCAGAATGGAAGTTTGACCACATTTAGATGGACTTCGTGACTGGGTTTCCAAAGTCCAAGCGTGGCAATGATGCTATATTCGTTGTCATCGACAAACTCACCAAAGTGGCTCACTTTCTGCCTATCAAAGAGTCAATCACTGCAGCTCAATTGGCGGAACTCTATACCTCTCGAATTGTCTCTCTCCACGGTATTCTACAAGTGATCTCTTCAGACCGTGGCAGCATCTTTACCTCCAAGTTTTGGGATTCTTTTCAGAAGGCCATGGGCACGAACATCCGCTTCAGCACAGCTTTCCATCCTCAAACTAGCGGTCAAGTCGAGCATGTCAACCAGATTCTTGAAGATATGCTCAGGGCTTGTGTGATCTCCTTCGGCATGAAGTGGGAGGATTGTCTTCCATATGCTGAATTCTCCTACAACAACAGTTTTCAAGCAAGTTCGGGCAAGGCCCCATTTGAAATTCTGTATGGCAGGAAGTGCCGTACCCCTCTCAACTGGTCTGAAACCGGTGAACGTCAGCTTTTGGGTAATGACTTAATCACAGAGGCAGAGGAAATGTGCAAAGTCATTCGAGATAACCTCAAAGCAGTCCAATCCCGCCAGAAGAGCTACTATGACAGTAAGCACCGTGATTTGGCTTTCGAGATCGGAGATCATGTTTACCTCCACATCTCTCCTATGAAAGGTACTCGTCGCTTCAGTATCAAAGCCAAGCTTGCACCTAGATAGGTGGGACCTTTCAAGATTGTCAGCAAGAGAGGCGACCTCGCCTATCAACTCGAGCTTCCTTCAAACTTTGCAAATGTTCATGACGTGTTCCATGTCTCTCAGCTTCAAAAGTGCTTCAAGACTCCAGACCGCACCGTCAACTTCGAGGACATTGAGCTCCAAGAAGATCTCTCCTATCGTGAGCACCCAGTTGCTATTCTTGAAGAGACCGAACGCAAGACTCGCAATAAGTCAATCAAATTCCTCAAAGTCAAGTGGTCACACCATTCCGACCGTGAAGCTAACTGGGAACGCGAGGATCACCTCTATTCTGAATTCTCGGCGTTCTTTCAGTCCTAGATCTCGGGACGAGATCCTTTCGTAGTGGTGGAGTGTTGTAACACCCGGGATGTGACTTTCCCAATTTGTAATCTAACTCTTGCCGTTTCCGGTGTTAAGTTATTTTATTTTCTCGGGTTCGGGTGTTTGCCTCCGTGTGTTGTTGTCGTTGTCATGCATCTTATTTCATGTCATCATGTGCATTGCATTTGCATACGTGTTCATCTCATGCATTCGAGCATTTTCATCGTTGTCCGTTTTGCATTCTGGCGCTTCGTTCTCCTCCGGTGGTCATTTCTACCTTTCTTTCGTGTGTGGGGATTAAACATTTCCGGATTGGACCGAGACTTGCCAAGCAGCCTTGGTTTACTACCGGTAGACCGCCTGTCAAGTTCCGTACCATTTGGACTTCGTTTGATACTCCAACGGTTAACCGAGGGACCGAAAAGGCCTCGTGTGTGTTGCAGCCCAACACCCCTCCAAGTTGGCCCAAAACCCACCAAAAACCACTCCATCTTCTAGAGCGTTTGATCATGATCGCGTGGCCGAAAACCGCACCTCATTCTGAGTCTCCTAGCTCCCTCTACCTATAAATAAGTGCCTCCCCGTCCAAATCTGGACGAAACCCTAGATTCTCTCCCTCTCCTCGCGCGCCGGACAAAAACCCCGCCGCCGGACATGTCCGTTTCCTCCCGCCGCCGCGCCCAGCCAGTCCGCGCGTGACGCGTGTCCCTCCGCCGCCGTGGCCCGC
>NC_041384.1:394215303-394217646 GCF_002162155.2 Triticum dicoccoides
GCCCGCCGGCGCCGCCCCGCTCACCTCGCCGTTTGCCGCCGTCGTCCTCCCTCTGCACCGCCGCCTCCACCGCGCGTCTCCCCGCCTCGCCAAGTCGCCGGCACCGCCCTCCGCCGTCGTCCCAGCTCGCCGCCGGCCGGATCCGGTCAGATCCGGGCCGGGACGACCTCCCCGCGCCGCCTCTGCCGCATCTCCGGCGAAGGTCCGGCCCCGCCTAGGGCCGCGTGCCACCGAACCCTAGATCGGGAGGTGGTTTTTTTCTTCTAAGTCCTCAGATCTCAGATCCATATGCTCCTGTTCATCGTGCTATAACTCCTCACCTGTAACTCCGTTTTTGGCATATAGCATATCAAAATGTTCATCTCAGAGAGCACATCATTTCATTCCATTGCATCATTGTCATTTGAGTTCATCTTGATGCCCGAAATGTTGTTAGAAGAGTGCTACTTGAGATAATTATCAGATCTGCTGCTCCATTTAGATATTTGTCAATTTTGCCATAATTATTGTGTGCATGATATGCCCATGAGCTCTACATATGTTTTGTTAAGGGTTTTGCCATCTTTCCAGAGGTGTAACCCATGTATTTTTGTGATGTGTGTGGTGACTAGCACAAGCTTGCAAAGTGAGGCACTTGGTAATGCTGATTTCAGGGACTTGGCATTTCCACCAAGTCCTTGATCTGTTCATCTCATGTGGCCATATGTTCATGTTGTTTCCTAGTGATCCGTGCCTCTTTTGAGGATGATCCGTAAGGATGTTTTGTTAATCTTGTAGTGCTCTATCCATCCATGTCTTTGTTTGCAATTATGGAGCACCCTAGCTTGAGTCAATCGAGCTCTACTTATGCGACTTCGTGAATCTGGGCAGATTATCTACTTGTTAGTGATTTTGCCGATGATGTTGTAGTTGATCCGTGCATGCTATGCTATTGTTCTTGCCATGTCTAGCTTGCATTTTGTGTATTCTTGATGGGTGTATGCTTAGATTGTCATGACTTGCTCCGTAGTGAGTGCATCGAGCTCGTAAATATGCCTACTTGATATCTGTTTTCAGCATGCTCCAGTTTTCACTAAGTCTGAGAACTGATGATGTTTTTGCCATGTTCACATGCTTTCAATTGCATTTTCTGATCCCTTTTGGCTCAAGGTCACTAAGGGACTTTTGTTAGGCTCTTTGAGTAGCTCCATTCCATGCTTTACTTTGCCACGTTCAGGTCCTGTAGCATGTAGTTTTGTTGCTCCGAAGTGTGCTACCTGATCTAAAATTCTAGACAAGTGTTAATTTCACTAAGTCTGAGATCTGTTTGCCATATGCATTTTTGCCATGCTTGTTTGAACCTGTTAGTGGATGAATTGGCCGCAGCTCAGTGCTAGACTTTTGTTAAGCATCATGAATGCATCCCTGCCATGTATTTTGTTGTCATGTTTGGGTGCTGTAGCACGTTCATTCCATTGCATTTAGATGGCTACTTGCTGTAAATCGCAGACCGGTGCCATATTTGAATCGCTTGCCATTTCCAAACCGTAACCCCGATTCCGGCGTTCTTTATATCGTTTTCAAGCGATTTCATCTCATCTTTCCAGTGGCACACTTGGATTCCCAAGTTGAGTCCAGGTTCATGCATCCCTTGTCAAATCTTGCATATGCATCCCGCATCGCATCCCGCATAGCATACCATCCTTGCATCATATTGTTTGATCTTTGCCTGTGGTTGATTGTGTTCCATTTGCTTGTTTGTCTTTTGGGTAGAGACGGGAGGCGAGTTTGCTAACGAGGAGCCCGTTGAGTTTGCTTTCGAGGATCCAGTCAACTCTGACAACCTTGCAGGCAAGATGATCATACCCTCGAAATCACTACTATCTTTGCTATGCTAGATTGCTCGCTCTTTGCTATGCCAATGCTACGATGCCTACCACTTGCTTTCAAGCCTCCCAAATTGCCATGTCAAACCTCTAACCCACCTCGTCCTAGCAAACCGTTGATTGGCTATGTTACCGCTTTGCTCAGCCCCTCTTATAGCGTTGCTAGTTGCAGGTGAAGATTGGAGGCTGTTCCTTGTTGGAACATTTATTTACTTGTTGGGATATCATTATATTGCCATGTTATCTTAATGCATCTATATACTTGGTAAAGGGTGGAAGGCTCAGCCTCTCGCCTAGTGTTTTGTTCCACTCTTGCCGCCTTAGTTTCCGTCATATCGGTGTTATGTTCCCGGATTTTGCGTTCCTTACGCGGTTGGGTTATAATGGGAACCCCTTGATAGTTCGTCTTGATTAAAGCTTTTCCAGCAATGCCCAACCTTGGTTTTACCATTTTCCACCTAGCCCCTTTTTCCCTTGG
>NC_041384.1:394217952-394267393 GCF_002162155.2 Triticum dicoccoides
CTCCTCGGAGTGTTGGTCTACCTCGTCAGCCGCCGGTGGCCACCAGGGGCAACTCTGGCCTGGCCTAACGGAAGTTTGGACAATCTGAGTGTGCCCTGAGAATGAGATATGTGCAGCTCCTATCGGGATTTGTCGGCACATTCGGGCGGTGTTGCTGGTCTTGTTTTAACCTGTCGAAGTGTCTTGAAGAACTGAGGTACCGAGTCTGATCGGAACGTCTCGGGAGGAGGTCTATTCCTTTGTTGACCATGAGAGCTTGTCATGGGCTAAGTTGGGACTCCCCTGCAGGGATTTGAACTTTAGAAAGCCGTGCCCGCGGTTATGGGCAGATGGTAATTTGTTAATGTCCGGTTGTAGATAACTTGAACCTTAATTTATTTAAAATTAATCAACCGTGTGAGTTACCGTGATGGCCTCTTTTCGGCGGAGTCCGGGAAATGTACACGGTGTTGGAGTAATGCTTGCGCAGGTTGTTCTCTAGATTACTCGCTCGTGCTTTGCCTCCTCTTCTCGCTCTCTTTTGTGAACAGGATAGCCACCATATATACTAGTCGCTTGCTGCAGCTCCACATATATTTACCTTGCCTTACCTTTAAGCTTAAACAGTCTTGATCGCGAGGGTGTGAGATTGCTGAGTCCCCGTGGCTCACAGATTACTATTACACCAGATGCAGGGCCTGATGATTCTGCTCCAAGTGACGCGCTTGAGCTCAAGTGGGAGTTCGACGAGGACTCTCAATGATACTATGTTTCCTTTACTGATGATCAGTAGTGGTGCCCAGTTGGGGGTGATCGGGACCGTGTCACATGTTGGGTTATCTTTTATTTTGGCGCCGTAGTCGGGCCATGAGTGTTTGGTTGATGTAATGTTATTTATGTACCCTGATTGACGTGGCGAGTGTAAGCCAACTATGTTATCTCCCCTTTTATTATCTATATTACATGGGATGTTGTGAAGATTGCCTAATTTGCGACATATGCCTTCAATGCGATTATGCCTCTAAGTCGTCCCTCGACACGTGGGAGATATAGTCGCATCGAGGGTGTTACAAGTTGGTAATCAGAGCCTTCCCCGACCTTAGGAGCCCCATTGCTTGATCGTTTTTAGCAGCCGAGTTGTGTCTTGAAAAAATGTTTTGAGTCATTTAGGAATTATATATCGAAGAGTTTAGGAATTCTTTTTACTTCCCAGTCTCCTCATCGCTCTGGTAAGGCATCCTGACGTAGAGTTTTGACTCTTCTCTTCTCAAATTTCACAAAAAAATTAGGATCACGCGGGTATCTTGGAATCGTTCCGGTGGTTTTATGATGAGAACATTGTCTTGGTGCCTCCTATCAGGGGTTTTGTGGAAGTGTCCCAGGGAGTTGAGCTCTGAGGTGTTGTCGTCATAATTTTATCGTTGCAATTCTGGAATACCTGAGTTTAGTACGCCGACATCAAAAATCTCTTTTATGCAGTTCGTTGGTGAGATAACCTCGACGCCACCCTGTACTGGGGCGGGAGTTCGGGAGTATCGCCATAACTTGTATAACGGATGCTTTTCGAAGGTTGAGGTAGATGGTTTCCGAAGTTTTTCTCGGTTATGTGTTGAAGGATGGATATAGCTGGATGTAGGATCTGATAATGGGAAAGCACTGCGTTGAGGAAGGCGGAGAAAGGAGGGACCAAGTCGGCCCAGAGGGCGTCGATGAAGAAGGGGACCTCAGTGGTCGTCCGGTCAATGCGAGCACGGGATGCAGGCCAAGCCACCGTCTCTCCCCACTCATTGAAGCTGGATGCGAGCATGGGACGCACCTTGCGCATGGCCTCGTCGTTGAGCACCAGTGATCGGCCTACTACGGCTCAGCGGCCGGGGGCGCACTAGCCGAAGACAGAGGCTTCTTTCCCTTATCTGCTTGCCTCGGCGCCATGGCGATGGGGCGAGCACAGCTAAGGTCAGATTGGAAAGAGGATCAGAGTCTGGGGAAAGCAGAGGAATTGGAGGAGAATGGCGCAAGCAATGGAAGAATAACTGTGTAGACCGCGGTGGCCGTTTAGCCAGGCGGGTATCAAGGCAGCATGGGGAAGCGGAGACGCCCACGTCCAATCAACCGCCACGCGTCGACCGAGGCCGCAGGCTATTGGGGCCCGCAGCGCTCCGCACTTGACCTTTGGCTTCGCCTCGAAGCCAAGCCCGAGCACACCTTGGGCCCGGGGGCTACTGTCGGCGTTCTGGGAACGGGGGTCCCCAGACTTGCCTGCCTGCGGCCTGTGGCATGGTTTCGCTGGAGGCCTGTACAACCCATCTTCATCAACAAGGAATCAAGACCCTCGCGAGGGGCCAAGCCTTGCGAGGCGGACGACACAAGACCTCCTCAGGAGCGGCCTCATCAGGCTGGCTCGTGAGGGGCGGAGAGTTCAAGGCCGGGCAAACCTCGCGAGGTTCTTCTCGCGACGTAAGCCATGATGATCGAGACCAGGCGGGCGCCAGCGCGCGCAGCGTCCTCCTTTCCTCTTTGGTGATAAGGGGGCAAGCGCAGGCACGGAGTGCTGAGGCATCTAGCAAAGGTTTCCAAATTGGTGCAACGAGACGAAGACCAGAAGGACGGAAAGACGGAGGTCATCGTGGAGCCCAAGACGGTGTCACCACTAGAGCCTTTGGCAGGCGAAGACTACTTTTGTCAGGATAGCTTGTACTAGCTGTCCCCTTTCAAATTGGCCGTTGTTGGCTCCCTTCCCGCTCAATATTTGGGGAGAGGACCAAGGCCACTATAAATAGAACTAGCCACCACCATAGCTAGGGGAAGAAAAGAGAAAAGAGAAAAAGAGAAAAAGAGAAAGAGAGAAAGAGAGGAGGATAGGAGAGATCTGAGATAGGAGCCACCACATCCTTGGTGGCACACCCACCAAGCACAAGAACACCTCAACCTCAGGAGGTGGTTCCTCCCCTTGTACTGTTCATCCTCGGCCCAAGAGGCAATCCAACACCACACTAGAGTAGGGTATTACACCACAACAGTGGCCCGAACCAGTATAAATCTTGTGTCCTTTGTGTTGCGAGTTCATCGAGTTAGTTCGTGAGATCTTAGCTAAGTTAGGACGTGGATCGATAGGGGGGAGATCTTCGCGCGCACCCCAGTGTTCGAACCTTAAGGGTTTTGCCGGAGCCCATAATCCGACAAGGAGATCGCCTACTTCATGAAGATCTACACAAGTGAGGCAAGTCCTTCGTGGGCGATGGCCATGGTGGGATAGACGAGGTTGCTTCTTCGTGGACCCTTCGTGGGTGGAGCCCTCCATGGACTCGCGCAACCATTACCCTTCGTGGGTTGAAGTCTCCATCAACATGGATGTACGATAGCACCACCTATCGGAACCACGCCAAATATCTCTGTGTCTACATTGCGTTTGCTCCCTCTAAACTCCTCCCTTTACCTTCATGTGCAATGATTTACATTCCGCTGCTATACTATTATACTTGCATGTGTAGGTTGATTGCCTGACTTGTGCTAAGTTGCTAAAATCTGCCAACACTTAAAATTGGGAAAAAAAGCTAGATTTTTATTTGGTCAAGTAGTCTAATCACCCCCCTAGACATACTTTCGATCCTACAAGTGGTATCAGAGCTTTGGTCTCCACTTGCCTTGATTTCCATAGCATTGGTGATCATAGCCTTGGTTTCACAACCTAGGAGAGTATGGCGTCTAGAGAGGGAAATTACCATCGTAGAGGTCCTTACTTTGATGGTACTAATTTTGCTAGTTGGAAGCATAACATGAAAATGCATATTCTTGGACATAACCCCACCGTTTGGTCTATTGTGTGTATTGGCTTGCAAGGTGAATAATTTCATGGGAGAGAACCGAACCGTGAAGCTACCGCCGAAGAGTTGAACATGCTGCAATACAATGCTCAAGCTTGCAATATCCTCTTCAACGTATTGTGCCCCGAAGAATTAAACAAAATCAGCCATCTTGAGAATGCAAAGGAAATTTGGGATACTTTGATTGATATGCACGAAGGTAACGACTCTATCAAGGAATCCAAATTGGATGTGCTTCAAAGTGAGCTTGACAAGTTCAAAATGAAGGATGGTGAAGGTGTTGCTGAAATGTACTCTAGGCTTGCTCTCATCACAAATGAGATTGCCGGCTTAGGGAGTGAAGAGATGACAGACAAATTCATCATCAAGAACATCCTAAGAGCCTTGGATGAAAAATATGATACCATGTGCACATTGATCCAAATGATTCCCAATTACGAAGATCTCAAGCCAACGGAAGTCATTGGAAGAATTGTTGCCCATGAGATGTCACTCAAGGATAAAGAAGAGCTTCACGACAAGTCAAGTGGTGCTTACAAAGCCTCGTGTGATGCTCCTACATCATCAAGTGAGAAACAATCCTTCAATGACGAATTGATCCTAATGGTGAAGAACTTCAGCAAGTTATACAAGAGTAGAAGCAAAGAAAGAAGTTCCAAGTCAAGGTCCTACAATGACAAAAGATCGTCTAGTCGTGAGCATAACTGCTACAATTGTGGAAGACCCGGACACTACTCCAATGAGTGTCGACTCCCTACAAAAGAAGAGAAGACTCACCCAAAAGGAGAAGTAGAAGAGAAGAATCACCTCTGAGGGAGAGAAGGAGTAGAGATGATCGCTATGAACAAATAACCTCTCGTAGAAGCAAGGATTTGGAAAGGAAGGACAAGTCATCAAGGAGCCACACAAAACGAAGACATCAAGCTCATGTTGGTGAATGGGTATCCGGCTCCGACTCCGACCATCACTCCGAGATAAGTTATCACTCTGACTCCGAATATATTGAAGATGAAGATGTTGCCGGTCTAGCACTTGTGTCAACCAACTCCTACGACATATTTGACTCACCAAATGAAGGAATTGGAAGATGCTTCATGGCTAAAGGCCCGAAGGTATCACACCCCGAGTATGTTGATTTCAATAGTGATGAAGATGATTTGCTAGGTGATGATGATTTACTTGTTGACAACTCTAGTGATGAAAACTATGATGAAATTTCTATTAATCATGCTAATCAAGATAAAAAGAATGAAGATTATTAGAAGGAGATTGAGCATCTAACTAAAGAACTAAACACTCTTATGTTAGCTCATGAAAATACCTTGGAAGATCATCGAGAGCTTTTAAAGACTCATGAGAAGCTACGCTTTGAAAAGCTCAACCTTGAGAAAGAGCATGGGTTCTTAAAAGCAATCAATGATGATCTTCGCAAGAAAAGTTCTTCTTACATTGCCAAGCATTTACTCTTGTCTACTTACACGCCACAAGTAAAATCTAGCACCAAGAACAAGAAAGATTCTTCTTCTAGTAGTAACAATAATCATGTTAAATCCAATGTTGTTGCTTCTAGTAGTTCTTTTGATTCCACTAATGATTCTCTTAGCTAAGTTACACTTGACCAAGAAAATAGATTATTGAAGGGAATTATAGAGAAAGGTCTTTACAACAGCCTTGCTGGAAGTAAGCAATTCGAGGAAATTGTACGCAAGCAAGGAAGGCACCGGAAGAATCAAGGTGTTGGTTTTGAATGAAAGTTCAATGCCAATGGAGTTGAGTAGGAAGAAGATCAATACCCCAAGATGAAGTTTGTTCCTCAACAAGAGAAGTATGATCCTACTTCTTTCAAGGGGACACAAGCTCAAGATGATCTTCCACCAAAAGACCACACAAAAAAGGCAAGGGCAAGCTTCAAGAGGAGATTGATGCATTTGAAGAAGCTCCAAAGTCCTTGGTCAAGTGGGTTCCCAAGACCACATCAAGTTCTACTTCATCAAGTATGACTACAACTCCAAGGATTTCCATCAAGTTGATGTGGATCCTGAAGAAGAACTAGAGAATTCTTGAGGGTGACTCCGCCAACATACTTCACTCATATCATTTTGGCGAGAACAAGTGCAAACAACTTCCACATCTTGCACCAGTTCAAGGAGTCACAAACCATCTTGTTGGTAAGACCAGGTACAAGGTAACCTAATGCTTTCATGGACATCATCTTGTGTGAACTACACTCTATGTCTATGGATATCCTTGTTTTTTCCTTGTGGTACTAACCCATGTAGGTATTGAAAGTGCAACTCACTTCAATGGATTGCTCCAAATGATCTACATCAACATTGAGCATCCACATCTTCAACATTTACATTAAGTCATCATCGACAAAACCCAAGGTTAGTTCATCCCTCTTAGGGGGGATATCACATCTAGGGGGAGCTTTACTCTAAAAATTGAGCTAAAGCAACTATAATGGTGTGAACACAACAATGCTTTATGTAAAAGTGGTAACCCCACTTGTGCTTAAACGATGAGTATGACCTATGATCAAATGTTCTCATTTGACTCCTATGTCAATATACTCATATATAGATGACCTAGTCATCGCCAATTGCTTGATAGATGCTAGAGTATTTGTGCACACTTTGCCACATATTCCATTTTTCATTTTATTGTGTGAGCATCTTGATTGCATATTTTACTCATTTGAGGATATCCATTTGTTGCTTTGATTGTTTGGCTTTTCTTGTTTTGCCAAATGGATGGACAAGAATGCCTAGGAACTTCCTCTAGCTATCTATGCTTTTCTCATCTCAAACTCTATTCATACTACATTACAAAGTTTGATCAAGTCAGATTCGAACCCTCTGTGTGACGAGCACTCGGAGTCACCAATTCATCGGACTTAAACTTCCAAAACCTCTATGTGCATTTTGGTCTGACCTATTCATCCCTTTCAGTCTGACCAAGTTCACTGAGTTGATATAGGTTTTCAATCTCGATGCAACCGATTAGAACTTTTCGGTCTCACCGAGTTGCAGTAACTGCTTGCGATTCTGCATCTTGGTGCCACCGAGTTGTTCCACTTGGTCACACCGACAGGGTCAGGATATAAATACCGATGGGTCAAATTTTGGAAATTCCTCCAAAATCTCTCAGCGCGCGTGTGTCCTGCTCTACCACCTCGGGTCACCGGATCGTCCTCTTGCTGCCAGCGACCTCCCGCCGCTGGTCTCCGTCACCATCAACGGATTTCAACACCGCCGTTGCCGCCGTAGCGAACTCATCGCCGAGCTAGGGTATGAGTTTGGCCCCTTGTGCATTCTTTTTACCTCCGATTCTGAGCACAAGGTCAATGCCACGTTTCTAACCACGTATGAGATCTTCCTGTCCAAGAAAAACTCCCTTTAGTCTAGATTTGATTCAAAAATTTAGGGTTAGGTTTCCACCAAACTCATCTCGCACTGACCGAGTTATGGAAATCGGTCTCACCGATTTGGCTCGAGCCATTGCACTTGCCTGTTTTGGTCTCACCAAAACTTGCAAATCGGTGTGACGGAGTTCAACTCTTTGTGAAACCCTAGCAATCTCGGAGTCACCAAACTGTGTCTCGGTCTGACCGATTTCACTAGTTTAGACTCCAAAAGTTGCTTTGGTGTCACCGAGTTTATCAAATCAGTAGCTCCGAAATGCTTTCTATGGAGAACTAAAACTAAGTTTTTGACTCCTTTGTTTTGCAAAACCTCTGCACTTTGTGATGCTCATCCACTCTATCTCATCTATAACTATTCACAGGGTCAGCTGTCAGTTTGCTTTGCCATAATGTCTAATCAGAGTGATAGCCAGAACAAGTCAGAAGAGCAGATGAACCCGAGTGAGGGCACTAGTCCCTCTGATAGTTATGATGAGGGTAGTAGGAGCACCCCAAGAAACTTGCCCAAATCAGATACAAGGACAAGGAGGAAGAGAAATACTAACTCAGAAGATGAGAATTATGTTGCTGCTGAGGAGGAAGTGAACTCCAAGAAAAAGGTTGTCAAGAAAGAGTTTGGCACAGTTGCATCTACCAAGCCTGGTATGCACAAGAAGGTTCCTGCAAAGAGAGTGCCAACCTTAAAAGTCAGGGCCTCAAGTATTGAAACTATCAAGTCAAATGTTGAAGAGGCTGCTGGTGAGGGCAAGAAGAGGAAAGAAAGGGTCAAGAAGACTATGCCAAAGCCATTGGGAGATTGTCTATGATGGTAGATCCAGCTAAGGATGAGGAAGGAGAGGAAGAGGATGTTGCACCAGCACCCAAGTCTCAAAAGCTGACGGGGGATGCCATCAAGTCTGGGGCTGCCCCTTCTAAGCCCAAGACAGCCCCCAAAGCTTGTGCTCCAGCCCCCGAGACTGCACCCAAGAGGAGCACAAGGAATATACCAGCTGCTAAAAAGAACAAGGCCCCAGTGCCAAAAACAGAAGTTGAAGAAGATGCTGAAGCCCAAGTGCTTAGGAAGATCAAGCCAAAGGTCCCTGATCATGATGATAGCCATCCAGTGGCAGAAAAAATGAAGATCAGAAAGGATGCAGGTCTCAGACTATGGAGACAATCTGACCCATATGCCATGAGGAGAAGGACTATTGTGGATTACAGGTTCCACGCCAAGGAGCAGATGGACTTCTATGAAACTATTTTGCTTGATAAGAAGCCAATTGTTTGTGATATGAAGTGGGCAGATTGGAAATATATTGATAACAATGATGACCATTTTCCAGGAGTGCATGACAGCTTCAGGCTATGTGGAGTGGACAAGTTTGTGGATCAGAAACTCACTAAGTGGAATGATGAACTTATTATGCAATTCTACTCCACGACACATTTTTATCCTGATGGCAGAATTGTATGGATGTCTGAAGGTACTAGGTACAGTTGATGAATGGGCCAAATTGATCAATGCCCCTAAAGAGCAAGAGGATGACATAGATGTATATATGCCAAGAAGAAGAAGGATCACAACTCCATGGGTAATATGTATAAAGAAATTCCTGACAAAGCCTTGGAAACTCACAAGATGGGCTATGTCTACTATTTGTTATCTCGTTTGACCACAATCAACACTATCTTGAGGCATACTCTACTGCCCAAGTCAGGAGATCATAAAATGATCAGAGGTCATTCCGTCAACTTACTGTAGTTGTTTGATGTGCCCCAAAAGTTCCTAGTCATGAGTCTAATTGTTGAGACAATCAAGAGGATAGCTGCAGATTAGAAGAGGTCATGTGGGTATGCTCCACACATCCAGGTGCTCATCAACTCCAAGATGAGCACATGCACATATCTTTTGGACAAGGAACATCTTCCCTTGAGGCCTGATTTTGAGGAAAACACAGTTGTCAAGAATGCTGAAGATCCCACATCTGCAGAGGCTCAATAAAAGAGAGAGAGAGAGAGAGCAAAGGCTGAGAAAGCTGCAAAGATGCCAAGTGCTGAAGAAGCATATCAAGTGTTTCACAAAACTAAGCAAGATCAACTTGGATATCTGATTCGAGCCAACTTGAGGATTGAGAAGGGCTTGGCCGCCCTGACTCAGAACCAAGAGAGCCTGGAGAGGATCATTGTGACTAAATTTTATGATCTTCATTTGAAGATGACAGAGATGCAGACAACAGTTGAGCAGCTCCAGGAAGAAGCTGAGGAGAGGAAAGGGCAGGCTACCACAGATTACTTTCAGAGAGTGCCAAGAGGGCAGAGATCTGCTGCAGTGCCCATGGCTAACACAAGAGCAACTTGTTGGGGAACGTAGTATTTCAAAAAAAAATTACCTACAATCACGCAAGATCTATCTAGGAGATGCAAGGCAACAAGAGGGGAGAGTGTGTGTATGTACCCTCATAGACCGAAAGCGGAAGCGTTTAGTAACGTGGTTGATGTAGTCGAGCGTCTTCGTGATCCAACCGATCCAAGTACCGAATGCACGAAACCTCCGCGATCAGCACACGTTCAGTTCGATGACGTCCCTCAAACTCTTGATCCAGTTGGGCCGAGGGATAGTTTCATCAACACGATGGCGTGCCGACGGTGATGACGAAGTTACCGATGCAGGGCTTCGCCTAAGCACTACGATGATATGACTGAGGTGTGTAACTGTGGAGGGGAGCACCGCACATGGCTAAAAGATCAACTTGTGTGTCTATGGGGTGCTCCTGGCCACGTATATAAAGGAGGGGAGGGAAGAGGTGGCCGGACCAAGGGGGCGTGCCAGGTGTGGGGAATCCTACTAGGACTCCCCAGTCCAAGTAGGATTCCCCTCCTCTTTCCTATTCCGAGTAGGAGAAGGAGGGAAGGAGGAGGAGGAGAGAAGGAAAGGGGGGCCGCCCCCTCCCCCCCCCCAACCATAACCCAATTCGGATTGGGATATGGGGGCGCGTGCCACTCCTTCACTGGCCTCCTCTCATCCACCACTAGGCCCATGAGGCCCAATAACTTCCCGGGGGGTTCCGGTAACCCCTGGTACTCCTAAACTTATCCAAACTGACCCGAACCATTCCGGTGTCCGAATGTAACCTTCCAATATATGAATCTTTATGTCTCAACCATTTTGAGACTCACCATCATGTCCGTGATCTCATCCGGGACTCCAAACAAACTTCATTTCATCAAAATACAAAACTCATAATACAGATCATCATTGAATGTTAAGCGTGCGGACCCTACGGGTTCGAGAACTATGTAGACATGACTGAGACATATCTCCGATCAATAACCAATAGCGGAACCTGGATGCTCATATTGGCTCCTAAATATTCTACGAAGATCTTTATCGGTCAAACCGCATAACAACATACGTTGTTCCCTTTGTCATCGGTATGTTACTTGCCCGAGATACGATCATTGGTATCATCATACCTAGTTCAATCTCGTCACTCGCAAGTCTCTTTACTCGTTCCGTAATGCATCATCCCGTGGCTAACTTATTAGACACATTGCTTGCAAGGCTCATAGTGATGTGCATTACCGAGAGGGCCCAGAGATACCTCTCCGATACACAAAGTGACAAATCCTAATCTCGATCTATGCCAACTCAACAAACACCATCGGAGAAACCTCTAGAGCATCTTTATAATCACCCAGTTAAGTTGTGATGTTTGATAGCACACAAGTTGTTCCTCCGGTATTCAGGAGTTACATAATCTCATAGTCTGAGGAACATGTATAAGTCATGAAGAAAGCAATAGCAGAAAAACTAAACAATCATTATGCTAAGCTAACGGATGGGTCTTGTCCATCACATCATTCTTTAATGATGTGATCCCGTTCATCAAATAACAACACATGTCTATGGCTAGGAAACTTAACCATCTTTTATTAACGAGCTAGTCAAGTAGAGGCATACTAGGGACACTCTGTTTGTATATGTGTTCACACATGTACTAAGTTTTTGGTTAATACAATTATAGCATGAATAATAAACATTTATTATGATATAAGGAAACATAAATAACAACTTTATTATTGCATCTAGGGCATATTTCCTTCAGTCTCCACTTGCACTAGAGTCAATAATCTAGATTACATAGTAATGATTCAAACACCCATGGAGTCTTGGTGTTGATCATGTTTTGCTCGTGAGAGAGGCTTATTCAACGGGTCTGCAACATTCAGATCTGTATGTATCTTGCAAATCTCTATGTCTCCCTCCTTGACTTGATCGCGGATGGAATTGAAGTGTCTCTTAATGTGCCTGGTTCTCTTGTGATATCTGGATTAATTTGCCAAGGCAATTGCACCAGTATCGTCACAAAAGATTTTCATTGGACCCGATGCACTAGGTATTACACCTAGATCGGATATGAACTCCTTCATCCGGACTCCTTCATTTGCTACTTTTGAAGCAGCTATGTATTCCGCTTCACACGTAGATCCCGCCATGACGCTCTGCTTAGAACTACATCAACTGACAGCTCCACCATTCAATAAAAATACGTATCTGGATTGTGACTTAGAGTCATCCAGATCAGTGTCAAAGCTTGTATCGACGTAACTATTTACGGCGAGCTCTTTGTCACCTCCATAAACAAGAAACATACCCTTAGTCCTTTTCAGGTATTTCAGGATGTTCTTGACCTCTGTCCAGTGATCCACTCCTGGACTACTTTGGTACCTCCCTGCTAAACTAATAGCAAGGCACACATCAGGCCTAGTACACAGCATTGCATACATGATAGAACCTATGGCTGAGGCATAGGGAATGACTTTCATTTTCTCTCTATCTTCTGCAGTGGTCGGGCATTGAGTCCGACTCAACTTCACACCTTGTAACACAGGCAAGAACCCTTTCTTTGATTGGTCCATTTTGAACTTCTACACAACTTTATCATGGTATGTGCTTTGTGATAGTCCAATTAAGCGTCTTGATCTATCTCTATAGATCTTTATTCCCAATATATAAGCAGCTTCACCGAGGTCTTTCATTGAAAAAATCTTATTCAAGTATCCTTTTATGATATTTAGAAATTCAGTATCATTTCCAATCAATAATATGTCATCCACATATAATATCAGAAATGCTACGGAGCTCCCACTCACTTTCTTGTCAATACAGGCTTCTCCAAAAGTCTGTATAAAACCATATGCTTTGATCACACTATCTAAGCGTATATTC
This sequence comes from Triticum dicoccoides, assembly GCF_002162155.2. Lineage (NCBI taxonomy): Eukaryota > Viridiplantae > Streptophyta > Magnoliopsida > Poales > Poaceae > Triticum > Triticum dicoccoides. The sequence continues at coordinate 394,230,389 of NC_041384.1, forward strand.
CAACTCCGAGAGGCTTGCACCAGTCCATAAATGGATCGCTGGAGCTTGCACACTTTGTTAGTACCTTTAGGATCGACAAAACCTTATGGTTGCATCATATACAACTCTTCTTTGATATATCCATTAAGGAATGCAGTTTTGACATCCATTTGACAAATTTCATAATCATAAAATGCGGCAATTGCTAACATGATTCAGACAGACTTAAGCATCGCAACGGGTGAGAAGGTCTCATTGTAGTCAACACCTTGAACTTTTCGAAAACCTTTCACAACAAGTCGAGCTTTGTAGACAATAACATTACCGTCAGCGTCAGTCTTCTTCTTGAAGATCCATTTATTCTTTATTGATTGCCGATCATCGGACAAGTCAACCAAAGTCCATACTTTGTTCTCATACATGGATCCCATCTCAGATTTCATGGCCTCAATCCATTTCGCAGAATCTGGGCTCATCATCGCTTCCTCATAGTTCGTAGGTTCATCATGGTCAAGTAACATGACCTCCAGAACAGGATTACCGTACCACTCTGGTGCGGATCTTACTCTGGTTGACCTACGAGGTTTGGTAGTAACTTGATCAGAAGTTTCATGATCATCATCACCAGCGTCCTCACTAATTGGTGTAGGAATCACTGGAACTAATTTCTGTGATGAACTACTTTCCAGTAAGGGAGAAGGTATAATTACCTCATCAAGTTCTACTTTGCTCCCACTCACTTCTTTCGAGAGAAACTCCTTCTCTAGAAAGGATCCATTCTTAGCAACGAATATCTTGCCTTCGGATATGTGATAGAAGGTGTACCCAACAGTCTCCTTTGGGTATCCTATGAAGACACATTTCTCCAATTTGGGTTCGAACTTATCAGGTTGAAGCTTTTGCACATAAGCATTGCAGCCCCAAACTTTATGAAACGACAACTTGGGTTTCTTGCCAAACCATAGTTCATATGGTGTCGTCTCAACGGATTTCGATGGTGCCCTATTTAACGTGAATGCAGCCGTCTCTAAAACATAGCCCCAAAACAATAGCGGTAAATCAGTAAGAGACATCATAGAACACACCATATCTAATAAAGTGCGGTTACAATGTTCGGACACACCATTACGCTATGGTGTTCCAGGTGGTGTGAGTTGCGAAACTATTCTGCATTGTTTCAAATGGAGACCAAACTCATAACTCAAATATTCACCTCCACGATCAGATCGTAGAAACTTTATTTTCTTGTTACGATGATTTTCCACTTCACTCTGAAATTCTTTGAACTTTTCAAATGTTTCAGACTTATGTTTCATCAAGTAGATACACCCATATCTGCTCAAATCATCTGTGATGGTCAGAAAATAACGATACCCGCCGCAAGTAGCAACACTCATTGGACCGCATACATCAGTATGTATTATTTCTAATAAGTCTATTGCTCGCTCCATTGTTCCGAAGAACGGAGTCTTAGTCATCTTGCCCATGAGGCATGGTTCGGAAGCATTAGATGATTCATAATCAAGTGATTCCAAAAGCCCATCAGCATGGAGTTTCTTCATGCGCTTTACACCAATATGACCTAAACAGCAGTGCCATAAATAAGTTGCACTATCATTATTAAACTTGTATCTTTTGGCTTCAATACTATGAATATGTGTATCAATACTATCGAGATTTAACAAAAATAGACCACTCATCAAGGGTGCATAACCATAAATGATATTACTCATATAAATAGAACAACCATTATTCTCTGATTTAAATGAATAACCTTCTCGCATCAAACAAGATCCATAAATAATGTTCATGCTTAACGCTATCACCAAATAACAATTATTGAGGTCTAATACTAATCCCAAAGGTAGATGTAGAGGTAGCGTGCCGACGGCGATCACATCGACTTTGGAACCATTTCCCACGCGCATCGTCACCTCGTCCTTAGCCAATCTTTGTTTAATCCGTAGCCCCTATTTCAAGTTGCAAATATGAGCAACAGAACCAGTATCAAATACCCAGGCGCTACTACGAGCATTAGTAAGTTACACATCAATAACATGTATATCAAATATACCTTTCACTTTGCCATCCTTCTTATCCGCCAAATACTTGGGGTAGTTTCACTTCCAGTGATCAGTCCCTTTGCAGTAGAAGCACTCAGTCTCGGGCTTAAGTCCATACTTGGGCTTCTTCACTTGAGCAGCAACTTGCTTGTTGTTGTTCTTGAAGTTCCCCTTCTTCCCTTTGCCCTTTTTCTTGAAACTAGTGGTCTTGTTAACAATCAACACTTGATGCTCCTTCTTGATTTCTACCTCCGCAGCCTTTAGCATCGCGAAGAGCTCGGGAATTGTCGTATCCATCCCTTGCATATTATAGTTCATCACGAAGCTTTTGTAGCTTGGTGGCAGTGATTGAAGAACTCTGTGAATGACACTATCATCAGGAAGATTAACTCCCGGTTGAGTCAAGTGGTTGTGGTACCCAGACATTCTGAGTATATGTTCAATGACAGAACTATTCTCCTCTATTTTGCAGTTGTAGAACTTATTGGACACTTCATATCTCTCAATCCGGGCATTTGCTTGAAATATTAACTTCAACTCCTGGAACATCTCATATGCTCCATGACATTCAAAACGTCGTTGAAGTCCCGATTCTAAGCTGTAAAGCATGGCACACAGAACTATCAAGTAGTCATCAGCTTTGCTCTGCCAGACGTTCATAACATCTGGAGTTGCTCCTAAAGTGGGCTTTGCACCTAGCGGTGCTTCCAGGATGTAATTCTTTTGTGGAGCAATGAGGATAACCCTCAAGTTACAGACCCAGTCCATGTAGTTGCCACCATCATCTTTCAACTTAGCTTTCTCTAGGAACGCATTAAAATTCAAAAGGAATGATAGCACCGGTCATTTATCAACAACAACATAGACATGCAAAAATACTATCAGGTACTAAGTTCATGATAAATTAAAGTTCAATTAATCATATTACTTAAGAACTCCCACTTAGATAGACATCTTTCTAGTCATCTAAATGATCACGTGATCCATATCAACTAAACACTGTCCGATCATCATGTGAGATGGAGAAGTTTTCAATGGTGAACATCACTATGTTGATCACATCTACTATATGATTCATGCTTGACCTTTCGGTCTCATTGTTCCGAAGCCATATCTGCATATGCTAGGCTCGTCAAGTTTAACCCGAACATTCTTCGTGTGCAAAACTGGCTTGCAACTGTTGTATGTGAACGTAGAGCTTATCACACCCGATCATCATGTGGTGTCTCAGCACGATGAACTGTAGCAACGGTGCATACTCAGGGAGAACACTTATACCTTGAATTTTAGTGAGAGATCAACTTATAATGCTACCACCGTACTAAGCAAAATAAGATGCATAAAGGATAAACATCACATGCAATCAAAATAAGTGATATGATATGGCCATCAGCATCTTGAGCCTTTGATCTCCGTCTTCAAAGCACCGTCATGATCACCATCGTCACCAGCTTGACACCTTGATCTCCGTCGAAGCATCGGTGTCGTCTCACCAACTATTGCTACTACGACTATCGCTACCGCTTAGTGATAAGGTAAAGCAATTACATGGCAATTGCATTTCATACAATAAAGCGACAACCATATGGCTCCTGCTAGTTGCGGATAACTGTTACAAAACAAGATCATCTCATACAACAATTTATATATCAACGTTTTGACCATATCACCTCACAGCAAGCCGTGCAAAAACAAGTTAGACGTCCTCTACTTTGTTGTTGCAAGTTTTACATGGCTGCTACGGGCTTCTAGCAAGAACCGTTCTTACCTACTCATCAAAACAACAACGATTTTTCATCAAGTGTGTTGTTTTAACCTTCAACAAGGACCGAGCATAGTCAAAGTCAATTCAACTAAAGTTGGAGAAACAGACACCCACTAGCCACATGTGTGCGAAGCACGTCGGTAGAACCAGTCTCATGAACGCGGTCATGTAATGTCGGTCTGGGCCGCTTCATCCAACAATACCGCCGAATCAAAGCAAGACATGCTGGTAAGCAGTATGACTATTATCGCCCACAACTCATTGTGTTCTACTCGTGGATATAACATCTACGCATAGAACTGGCTCGGATGCCACTATTGGGGAATGCAGTATTTCAAAAAAATTACCTACGATCATGCAAGATCTATCTAGGAGATGCAAAGCAACGAGAGGGGAGAGTGTGTCTACGTACCCTCGTAGACCAAAAGCGCAAGCGTTTAGTAACGTGGTTGATGTAGTCAAACGTCTTCGTGATCCAACCGATCCAAGTACCGAACGCACGACACCTCTATGATCAGCACACGTTCAGCTCGATGACGTCCCTCGAACTCTTGATCCAGTTGAGGCCGAGGGAGAGTTCCGTCAGCACAACGGCGTGGCGATGGTGATGATGAAGTTACCGACGCAGGGCTTCGTCTAAGCACTACGACGATATGACCGAGGTGTGTAATTGTGGAGGGGGGCACCGCACACGGCTAAAAGATCAACTTGTGTGTCTATGGGGTGCCCCCTGGCCACGTATATAAAGGAGGGAAGGGAAGAGGTGGCCGGCCCAAGGGGGCGTGCCAGGTGTGGGGAATCCTACTAGGACTCCCAGTCCAAGTAGGATTCCCCTCCTCTTCCCTATTCCTAGTAGGAGAAGGAGGGAAGGAGGAGGAGGAGAGAAGGAACGGGGGGCCGCCCCCCCCCCCCAAACCCTAACCCAATTCGTATAGGTCTAGGGGGGCGCGCGCCACTCCTTGGCCGGCCTCCTCTCTTCCACCACTAGGCCCATGAGGCCCAATAACTTCCCAGGGGGTTCTGGTAACCCCCGGTACTCCGAAACGACCCGAACCATTCCAGTGTCCAAATGTAACCTTACAATATATGAATCTTTATGTCTCACCCATTTCGAGACTCCTCGTCATGTCCGTGATCTCATCCGGGACTCCGAACAAACTTCATTTCATCAAAACACGAAACTCATAATACAGATCGTCATTGAATGTTAAGCGTGCGGACCCTACGGGTTCGAGAACTATGTAGACATGACCGAGACATATCTCCGATCAATAACCAATAGCGGAACCTGGATGCTCATATTGGCTCCTAAATATTCTACGAAGATCTTTATCGGTCAAACCGCATAACAACATACGTTGTTCCCTTTGTCATCGGTATGTTACTTGCCCGAGATACGATCATTGGTATCATCATACCTAGTTCAATCTTGTCACTGGCAAGTCTCTTTACTCGTTCCGTAATGCATCATCCCGTGGCTAACTTATTAGACACATTGCTTGCAAGGCTCATAGTGATGTGCATTACCGAGAGGGCCCAGAGATACCTCTCCCATACACAAAGTGACAAATCCTAATCTCGATCTATGCCAACTCAACAAACACCATCGGAGAGACCTCTAGAGCATCTTTATAATCACCCAGTTAAGTTGTGATGTTTGATAGCACACAAGGTGTTCCTCCGGTATTCGGGAGTTACATAATCTCATAGTCTGAGGAACATGTATAAGTCATGAAGAAAGCAATAGCAGAAAAACTAAACAATCATTATGCTAAGCTAACGGATGGGTCTTGTCCATCACATCATTCTCTAATGATGTGATCCCGTTCATCAAATAACAACACATGTCTATGGCTAGGAAACTTAACCATCTTTTATTAACGAGCTAGTCAAGTAGAGGCATACTAGGGACACTCTGTTTGTTAATGTATTCACACATGTACTTAGTTTCTGGTTAATACAATTCTATCATGAATAATAAACATTTATCATGATGTAAGGGAATATAAATAACAACTTTATTATTGCCTCTAGGGCATATTTCCTTCACAACTACATCAGCACTTGCAGCTACAGCATCAGTGCCACCTCCAGTTGCCACTCCACCAACTCCAACAACTTTAATAGATGCATTTATCTTTGGAGTCCTTTCAACGCTTCCTCCCAAAGATCAACCCTAGAGAGACACATATCACTATGCATTTTCGAGCTTTTTGGTAACTTGTTGCCAAAGGGGGAGAATGTGTATAGATCATAGGCTTCGAGAGCGAGAGCTTTGCTTCTTTTTGCCTTCTTTGCAATTTTGTTGATACTTATTTGTGTGCTTGCTTGACACTCTATGTCTATGTGTGTGAGACACTTGTATGATCATGTGTTTGATCGTATCCAACATTAATGCTTGTGCTTGAATATTGTTATTAGTTATCTCTCATATATGAACATTCACTTTGCCTTGGTGATGAGTGCATATTTTTACTCTCTATCATTTTGAGCGCTCCACCAAGATATATGTGACATGGAAGAGTAACCCATGATCCTAATAGATTGTGCATTTGCTTCAAAAGCAAATTTTAAACAATGCAGAAATTTAGGGGGCGCTCTTGCTTATCACATACTTCTCAAAGCGACGATGTATTTCAATCTTATTATCATTTGTCGAAGCTTTGATCTATATGTTGTCATCAATTGGTAAAAAGAGGGAGATTGAAAGTGCAACTATCCCTGGGTGGATTTGGTAATTCCTAACAACATATAGCTCATTGAACTAATGCTCTTTCAAGATGATCATTTAAAGTTCAATGATTGGCATGGCATGGACTAGGAATGTGGACCCCTCAAAATGCTAAGGACACATATTGGATCAAGCTCAAGACTCTACCCTTTTCATTTTAGTGATCCAAGATCAAATTGAGTCCATAGGAAAAGCCAATACTATTAAAAGGGGATGACGTGTTGCTTAATGGCTTGCTTGCTCAAAATGCATAGTGATATGCTCCAAAAGCCCTCAACCACTTTCTCATATCCACATATGTCCCAAACCAAAATTCAAACTCGGCCCCGCCGATTTGATCTATCCGGCGCCACCGAGTTCATTTGACATAGCCATTGCCACAAACCCTAATTAGTTCGATCTCACCGATAGGGATCTCGGTCTCACCGAGATGGGATTGCAAACTCTCTGTTTCCCTTCGTAACATTTTGGTCTAACCGAGATGAACGATCGGTCCCACCAAGTTCCCAATGCAAACTCTCTGTTTCCTTTTCATAACGTTTCGATCTCATCGAAATGAGCGATCGGCCCCATCGAGTTTGCCTGACCAACTCTCTATTTGGCTATTACAGAAATTGGTCCCACCGATTTTATGTGATCGGTCTCACCGAGATTACATTATGCCCTGACCCTAATGAAATTGGTCCCACCAAAAATCCTAACGTTCACATTTTGAACTAAATCGGTCTGACCGAGTTTCATGAATCGGTCCCGCCAAATTTGGTAGATTGTGACTAATGGTTAGTTGTGTGGAGGCTATATATACCCCTCCACCCATCCTCCATTCGTGGAGTGAGCCATCAGAACGTGCCTACACTTCCACCATTCATTTTCTGAGAGAGAACCACCTACTCAAGTGTTGAGACCAAGATATTCCAATCCAACCACAAGAATCTTGATCTCTAGCCTACCCCAAATTGCTTTCTAGTCAAATCATCTTTCCACAAAATCGAAATCAGTGAGAGAGAGTTGAGTGTTGGGCAGACTATCATTTCAAGCACAAGAGCAAGGAGTTCATCATCAACACACCATCTATTACCTTTTGTAGAGTGGTGTCTCCTAGATTGGTTAGGTGACACTTGGGAGCCTCTGTCAAGATTGTGGAGTTGAACCAAGGAGTTTGTAAGGGCAAGGAGATCGCCTACTTCATGAAGATTCACCCAAGTGAGGCATGTCCTTCGTGGGCGATGGCCATGGTGGGATAGACAAGGTTGCTTCTTCTTGGACCCTTCATGGGTGGAGCCCTCCGTGGACTCGCGCAACAGTTACCCTTCGTGGGTTGAAGTCTCCATCAACATGGATGTACGATAGCACCATCTATCGGAACCACGCCAAAAATCTTTGTGTCTACATTTCGTTTGCTCCCTCTAAACTCCTACCTTTACCTTCATGTGCAATGATTTACATTCCGCTGCTATACTCTTATACTTGCATGTGTATGTTGATTGCTTGACTTGGGCTAAGTTGCTAAAATCTGCCAAGACTTAAAATTGGGAAAAGGCTAGATTTTTATTTGGTCAAGTAGTCTAATCACCACCCCTCTAGACATACTTTCGATCCTACAGCCTTCCCCACCACCTTTCGGGCCTCGACGGAGGTGTTGGGTGGTGTGGCCGTGCTACCCGAAGAAGAAGCCAGTGCTGGGGTTACCCAGCCACCAGTGATGACCAATGGAGGGGGCCTCAGCATGCCTTCTGCACCCCAAGCCGGACCATGAAGGAAGGACGCCAAGAACGCAGGATCAAGACCCCCCATCGACATGTCCGCCTCTCTGACAGGCCCCGTGCCTCACGCAGTGGTCAGGCGTGGGGGGCTCGAGACCGGGAGCGAGGCAAGGACTGGTGGAGGCCGTGCCTCAAGAGACCTCTCCGCTGCAGCCAAAGGGACCCTGAAGAGCCATTGTTAGGCGAGGACGCAGCACACAGGAAATCGCGAAGATAAGGTACTCACTCGTCCATGGCTATGTACTTCCTCTGCTTTAGCAGCCAGTAGGCGTCACCACTACAGCTTGGAGCCACTTTCCTCTTGCGGAGTGCTTCGAGGTTCAGGCGAAGCTGGCCGAAGCCAGGGGCGCGACCGTCAGCGTCTGGGGCATTCGGCGGGGCCCCTGAGGTGGCGGCCTCGGGAGCGTCGGACTGCGCCAGCTTGCCAGCCTCCACCTCAAGACTGCTTGTCCGAGCGTAGGGGGCGGAGATCTCAGGAGCTCTGGATCGCGCCAGCTCTCCGGCCGCCCCCTCAAGATAGCTCAACCGAGCCTCGGAGGCTGCCATCTCTTGAGCGTCGGGCTGCGTCGTCTCTTCAGCAGCCACCCCGGCGGCACTCAGCGGCGCTCGCCCCCCTGCATCCGCCTCTGGGGCGCGCGCCGCGGGGCCGACGGGCAAGGGGACCACGAGGACTGGGTTCTTGCGGGGCCCTTCGAGGTCGGCCGGGAGCAGCCCCCACTCATCAAAAAAGGGCATCTGCCTCATGAACTCCTCCTTGTTTGAGCAACAGTACAGGAGGCAGCGCTCCTTCGAAAGCGTGGCTGGCATCAGGTCGCCCGTCAAGAGCTCGAGCACCGTGCGCAGCGTCTCGGGAGGAAGCGGGAGCTCTTGGAGCCTCATGGGGTCCCCGCTGCCAGTGAAGGCCCGCATTTGTCGAGAAGGGTGCTGAAGCGGAGCGATGCGGCACTTGACAAACTCCTTCACCACCACGGGCGCCGTCACCCTGAGCTTCTTCAACCTGGCCAGCCGGCGCTAGACGTGAGCAAGTCGATGGTCGACGAGCTTCGCGTGCCCCCAGCCAGAGCTGGGTACGGTCGGCACCCGCGGAAGCAAGAGCAGGGAGTTGAGCACGCCAACATCCATGAACACCCACCACTTCCGGAATCCACATATAGCTGGCGAGAGCACGAAGTTGATGCCCAAGAAGGCTATCGCCGTTACGGCCTGAAAGGCCACGCACCCCGAGCGCTGGCGGGCGTCGACCAGGTGAAGTGAGAAGAAATGGAGAAACAAGGCCACAGAAGGGGCGATGCCCACCATGGCCTCGCAGACAAAGGAGAAGACGGCAAGGAGAATGATGGATTGAGGATCCAAATGCAGCACATGGACTTGGTAATGCGAGAGTATGGCGTTGAAGAAATCAGAGAAAGGGGGGATCAGGCCAGCCAAGAGGGCATGAAGATGAAGGGGAATCTCAGTGGCTGCCATGTCGACCATGGCCCGGGAAGCAGTTCAAACCACCGTCGTCTTCCACTCATTGGAATTGCCAGCGAGCGTCAGACGGATCTTGTCCAGCCCTTCTTGATTGACCACCATCCTCGAGCGGGCTTAAAGGCTGGCGGAGGTTCGACGAAAGCGCAGGCTTTCCCCTTCTTCTTCAACCGCGGCGCCATAGCAATAGGGGAGGACCAGTGCCGGCATCAGATCCAGGAAGGGAGCTGTTGTTTCTCGGGAAGGTGAAGGAACCATGGGAGCGCACGGCAAGCAATGAATGCGGAGCTGTGTTGGCAACGTCGGCCGCTGGGCCCGGCAAATATCAAGGCTGCGTGGGGAAGTGGGGCGCCCACGTCCCGTCTGGTTCCAGGTGTCCTTCAAGGCCGCAGGAGGTTAGGGCCCGCGGCGCTCCGCACTTGTCCTTTGGCTTCACCTTGAAGCCAAGTTCGAGCGCGCCTTGGGCCCGGGGGCTACTGTCGACGTTCGGGGAATGAGGGTAGACTTGCCTGTCTGCGGCCCATGATGTGGCTCTGTCAACGGCCCGGTACGGCCCAGCTTCAACATCGACAACTCAAGACCCTCGCGAGGGGCCAGGCCTCGTGAGGCGGACGACACCAAGAACTCCCTGGGGGCGGCTTCCCCATGCTGGTTCTTGAGGAGCGGAGATATCAATGCAAGGTGCACCTCGCAATGCTCGGATGACGTGAGCCATGGCGACCAAGGCCAGGCAGGCGCCAGCAGGCGCAGTGTACTAGTTTCCTCTTTAGTGCTAATGAGGCAAGTGCAGGCGTGGAGTCCCGAGGAATCAGTTAAAGGTTTCCATTCCTGTGCAACAAGACCAAGACCTCCAGGATGGCAAGACGGAGGTCATCGCGGAGCCCATCGCGGTGTCACAGCCAGGAGCTTTTGCAGGCGAAGACTACTTTCGTCAGGATAGCATGTACTAGTTGTCTTCCTTCAAATTTGGCTATTGTGGGATCCCTTCCCGCCTTACATTCGGGAAGAGGACCAAGGCCACTATAAATAGGACTTATCCACCACCATAGAGGAGGAGGGACCAACGAACAACGGATGATTCGAGATCATCCTCGGCTCATCGGGCACAAGAACACCTCTCCTCCTGAGCCTGTTCTCCACTGTACTAGTTCATCCTCAGCCCTAGAGGCCAATCCACCACAAAGCAAGAGTAGGGTTTTACACAGCAAGCTGGCCCGAACCTGGGTAAATTGTTGTGTCTCTTGTCCGTTAGGTTCGTCGAGGCATGTCGTGGGATCGATGGGCAGGCAGATTGGGAGGATGAGTTCTTCGCATGCGCCCAGAGTTTGAACCTCTCAAGGGTCTGTGGAACCCCGAATCCGACATTCTTAGGCATTCTTGTCCATCATTTGGAAAAAAGAAAAGCCAAACAAACAAAGCAACAAATGGATGTCCTCGAAAGGGAAAAATATGCAACCAACATGCTCACACAATAAGATAGCAAATGAAACATGTGGAAAACCATGCACAAATACTCTAGCATCTATCAAGAAGTTGGTGATGACTAGGTCATCTATATATGAGTATATTGACTGAGGAGTCAGATGAGAACATTTGATCGTAGGTCATACTCATCGTTTAAGCACCAGTGGGGTTACCACTTTTACATAAAGCATTGTTGTGTTCATACCATTAGAGTTGCTTTTAGCTCAATTCTTAGAGCAAAGCTCCCCCTAGATGTGATATCCCCCCTAAGAGGGATGAACTAACCTTGGGTTTTGTCGATGATGACTTCATCTAGGTGTTGAAGAAGTAGATGCTCAATGTTGATATAGATCACTTGGAGCAAAACATTGGAGTGAGTTGCACTTTCAATACCTACATGGGTTAGTCCCACAAGGAACATACAAGGATATCCATAGACATAGAGTGAAATACACACATGATGTTGTCCATGAAAGCATTAGGTTACCTTGTCCCTTGTCTTACCAACAAGAGGGTTTGTGACTCCTTTAAAATAGTGCGAGATGTGAAAGTTGATTGCACTTGTCCTTGCCAAAATTAATATGAGTGGAATATGTAAGTGCATCCAGTGCCCCTTAGTGATTTTGGTGTATTGAAGACTTATAGGTTAAGGGACTGATGCGTTTGTGAGTGTACACGGGTCTATAAGTCTATGAGGACTTTGATATTTACAAAGAAAGTTGACCCCTAAAAATGAAGTTCTTCGATTGAAGACTTTGAATTTTTGAAGACTTTCTCAAGACTTTGAAAGTGAAGAAATTGGTGTGATCCTAAAGACTTGGTATTCATTCGAGGAACATGAAGCATGAAGACTTTTGTTTTTGTAGTTTCATTTTGTCTTTCTTGAGTCATAGGAAACACCGTATTGTTAAAGGGGGTCGAGGAAATACTAAGGAAAAATTTCCAAGTGATGCTCAACTCAAATCCTACACCTACCAATCCCTTCGAGTGAAGCCATTGGAAATCTCATACAGCTCACTCAATTTCTTCATTGACAAAGACAAAGTTCTTCTGGTCTCTGAAGAATTTGTTCTGACTGAGGAGTTAGGAATTCGCTAGTGCGGATTGCCTACACAGTGGGGAACATGATATCCCTGAGAAATTTGATACTCAAAATTCCGACCGTTGCTATGCTATGCGCCACCTGTCCCAAAATATCTACCCACCTAATGGTCATATCATTGAAGGGCATTTATGTCTTATCATGTCGGGCTGCTCCCTAGGCTATAAATAGCCGTCCCCTACAACCACTAGCTGGTTGGCTGCTCTGAGAGAAACTGACACTTGTCATTTGAGAGCATCCCATCCTCCGAGGACTTTGAGCGAAAATCATCAAGTGTGGAAAACCCAAACCCAAACACATACAAACCCAAAGTGATTGAGTATCACCGAAGAGATTGATCCTGCGTGGATCCGACGCTTGTTACCTTTGAAGACTGTGCATCTTCCAGACGATTAGGCGTCATGGTCTAGAGCATCCCAGAGGAAATTGTGGATCGCCGAGTGACTGAGTCTATGAAGGTTTGGAAGTCACCTGAAGACTTACCACGAGTGACTGGGCGAGGTCTGTGTGACCTTAGCTCAAGGGGAATACGGTGAGGACTAAGTGTCCTGAGCTGCGTGTTCAGGACTGTGTTTCCTCACGTTTAAATACCTAGCCGCCCTAACCAGACGTACAACTGTCACAGCAATTGGAACTGGTCTACCAAATCATTGTCTTCACCGAGCTAACTGGTTCCAATTCCTCAACCCTTCCATTTCCTCATTTCTATGTTGTGTGCGTGTTCATATCTGTTTGAAGACTTTTACTAAAGACTTTCTCTATTTCCTCAGCTCAATTTCTTCAGTCTGTTTGTCTTCATTCTGTTTATCATGTGTTTACACTTTCTGTACTCTGTGCTTGTTTTCATTTCATCATGAAGACCATGTTCATGCTCTATTATGTTTACTTCTGAGTACTTATTCCGCTGCAAGTAGTTATTCTCTTAGGAATTTCTTCACCCTGAAATTCCTTGGTGAAGAATTCATAAAAATCACCTATTCACCCCCCCTCTAGTCGATATAACTCACTTTCAATTGGTATCAGAGCAAGGTACTCCCTTGTTCTGTGTGATTTTGGTTTAATCGCCTGGAGTTTTAGTTATGTCGACCACAGGAATGAAGACTGTGACACGCCCCATCTTTGACGGTCATGAGTATCCCAAGTGGAAGGCCATGATGAAGAAGCGCCTCATGGCAATGAACAGCAAACTCTGGACCGTCACTAAAATTGGTCTTACTGACCTATGCAAGATGGCAGAGGCTGATGATATTCACAAGTACACACTACTCAACCTCACGGCGAAGGACATCATCTGCTCCAGCTTGTCACAAAACCAGTTCAAGAACGTTATGCATCTCAGCCATGCGAAACTCATCTGGGACGGACTCTCTGTGGTCTATGAAAGTCATCGATCTCACCATGAACCCTGGTTCGAGGACTTCATGGAATCGCGCAAGGCTATGACTTTCAATACAGAATCATCATCCTCTGCACCATGCCTTATGGCAAAAGGTTATATAAGTGCATCTAGTGCCCCTTAGTGATTTTGGTGTATTGAAGACTTATAGGTTAAGGGACTAATGCGTGTGTGAGTGTACACAGGTCTATAAGTCTATGAGGAGTTTGATATTTATAGGAAAAGTCGACCCCTAAAAATGAATATCTTTGAATGAAGATTTTGGTATTTCTGAAGACTTTCATGAAGACTTTGAAAGTGAAGAAATTGGTGTGTCCGTGAAGAATTGATATTCATGCGAGAAATATGAAGCTTGAAGACTTTCGTTTTCATAGTTTTGTTTTTATCTTTCTTGAGTCAAAGGAAACACCGTACTGTTAAAGGGGGTCGAGGAAATACTAAGGAAAAATTTCCATGTGATGCTCAACTCAAAATCCTACACCTACCAATCCCTTCGAGTGAAGCCATTGGAAACCTCATACAGTTCAGTCAATTTCTTCAATGACAGAGACGAAGTTCTTCTGGTCTCTGAAGAATTTGTCCTGACTGAGGAGTTAGGAATTCGCCAGTGCGGATTGCCTACACAGTGAGGAAGATGATAGCCCTGAGGATTTTACTACTCAAAATTCCGACCGTTGCTGTGCTATGCGCCAACTGTCCCAAAATATCTATCCACCTAACGGTCATATCATTGAAGGGCATTTATGTCTTATCATGTCGAGCTGCTCCCTAGGCTATAAATAGCCGCCCCCTACAACCACTAGCTGGTTGGCTGCTCTGAGAGAAACTGACACTTGTCATTTGAGAGCAACCCATCCTCTGAGGACTTTGAGAGAAAATCATCAAGTGAGGAAAAACCAAAAACCCAAAACCCAAACACCTACAAACCCCAAATGATTGAGCATCACTGAAGAGATTGATCCTGAGTGGATCCGACGCTTGTTACCTTTGAAGACTGTGCTTCTTCCAGACGGTTAGGCGTCATGGTCTAGAGCATCCAAGAGGAATTGTGGATCGCCGAGTGACCAAGTTTATGAAGGTTTGGAAGTCGCGTGAAGACTTACCACGAGTGATTGGACGAGGACTGTGTGACCTTAGTTCAAGGAGAATACGGTGAGGACTGGGTGTCTTGGACTAAGTGTCCTTGACTGGGTGTCCGGGACTGTGTGTCCTCGAGTTTAAATACTCAGCCGCTCCAACCAGACGTACAACTGAGACAGCTGTTGGAACTGGTCTACCAAATCATTGTCTTCACCGAACTTACTGGTTCTATTTCCTCAACTCTTTCATTTCCTCATAACTGTGCCGTATGTTTGTTCATATCTATGTTTGAAGACTTTGACTGAAGACTTTCTCAATTTCCTCAGTTCAATTTCTTTAGTCTGTTTGTCTTCATCCTGTGTTATCCTGTGATTACGTTTCCTATACTCTATGCCTGTCTTCATTTCATCATGATGACTATGCTTGTATTCTGTTGTGTTTACTTTTGAGTACTTATTCCACTGCTAGTAGTTCTTCGCTAAGGAATTTCCTCACCGGCAAATTCCTTAGTGAAGAATTTCGTAAAAATCGCCTATTCACCCCCTCTAGTTGATATAACGCACTTTCAATTGGTATCAGAGCAAGGTACTCCCTTGTTCTGTGTGATTTTTGTTTAACCGCCTGGAGTTTTAGTTATGTCGACCGCAGGTATGACAAAGGTGACATGCCCCATCTTTGACGGTCGTGAGTATCCCAAGTGGAAGGCCATGATGAAGAAACGCCTCATGGTGATGAACAGCAAGTTGTGGACCGTCACTGAGATTGGCCTGACTGATCTGTGCAAGATGGCGGATGCTGATGACATTCTCAAGTATACTCTTCTCAACCTGACGGCGAAGGATGTCATCTTCTCCAGCCTGTGACAAAATCAGTTCAGGAGTATCATGCATCTCGATCATGCGAAGCTCATCTGGGACCGTCTCTCTGAGGTCTATGAAGGTCATCGAACTTGTCATGATCCTTGCTTTGACTTCAAGGAATCTCTCAAAACGATGACATTCGAACCAGAATCATCATCTTCTGCATCATGCCTTATGGCAAAAGATGCTGAGGTAACTGAATGCTACCTATCCGAGTCCAGTGATGATGAATCTGGTGATGAATTTGGACCCAGCTATGTCAAACTTGCTTCCCTTGCTACTAAACAACAAAGAGCTTTGGAAAAAGCTCACTATATGCTAAACAAGAGCGATGATATGTTGGGTGAGGAAATGGATCAGTCAAAAGCTTTGGCTGAAAGTCTTCAGAGACTTCATACTAAGTATGACACCCTTCAAGATCAACATAACACTCTCTTATCGGATCATGAGAAGCTTTCTTATGAATTTCTTCAAAGAAAGCAAGACCTTGAGAAGCTAAGAGTGAGTTATGAAGATCTTCAGAAGGAGCGCGATTCATTACTTGCTCAACAAATCAACGCATCTCAGGAAGAATTTGTTCCTCCATGCTTGAAGTGCATTGAACGTGAATCTGCTAATTCTTCACCTGAATGTTCAAATGCTGCTAATGTTTCAAATTCTTCACATGCCTCTGCTATCACTAATTCCTCATCTGAGGACATTGCCAGTATCACTGACGATGCAGGGCTGAAGGAATTGTACACGACAGGCATGTACAAAAGCCTCAAAGGGCATCAGGCTCTTTGTGATGTGCTTAAAAACCAGATCCTCAACAGGAACCCTAGGAAAGAGGGTATCGCCTTTGAGAGGAAACTCAATGCTGATGGTACATATTTGAAGCCTGAGCAGTACCCCAAAACTACATGGGTTGCTGCAAAGGGACCTCCAGTTGATCCATCTAACTTATCTGGATTTGCATGTGAATCTTCTCATTCTGATGATGAGTCAATTGACTCCAACTATAAGCTATTCAAAAATCAGAATGGTGAAGTATTTGCTAGATATATTGGCACTAACTGCAGGAACGGCTTCCCTATGAAGAAAATCTGGGTTCCCAAAAGATGTCTTGGTAATCTACAGGTGAATGTCATCATGACGCCACCTGTGAAGAATAGGATCCCCAGATCAAATTCCTCATACGGACCAAATTCCTCCTATGGATCAAAGTCCTCATATGAACATCATCATGCTAACCTGTCTGTTTCGCAGGGAAGATCTAAGGATTATGGATATGTGCATTATTCTTCAAATCATTATGTCCATAAGTCCTCGAAGAATTTCTCTGCTTACTCATATGCTTACTCTAACCCATATTATGTGAAACGAAATGGATTGGCTTCTATGCCATCCTTCTCGTATGGAGCTCGCAGAATGATGAACTCTTTGCCACCCCTTCAGATGTGGGTGGTGAAGAAAAAGAACTAATCTCTTCTGCAGGGTCAGGTCTCCAGACGCACGTAATCGTCTGAAGAATTTGTTGGAGACCTGAGCATGCCTGTTAGGACGCAGGCTAATCATGAAGAAATGAACTTTCATTTCTCACGTCGTCATATTGCTTTATCAGTTCTTTTACTTGATGAAATTGACCTGATGAATTGATGTCATATTCTTCACTGATGAAGTATATGAGTTTGTAAGTTGCACTAATTCATCTGCAGGATGATCAACCCAAAGCCACTGAGTGGGTCCTTGATAGTGGATGTACAAACCACATGACTGGTGACAAGAATCTATTGATGGATGCTCCATTATCTCCGTCGCGTCTGAAGCATATCATCTTTGCTGACAAAGGCAAAAGTCAGGTATTGGGTCTAGGTAAGGTTGCGATTACAAAGGATCGACACATGGACAAAGTCATGCTTGTTGACTCCTTAGGATACAACCTTATGTCTGTCTCAATGCTTTGTGATCTTGATATGGTTGTTGTCTTTGGCAAGTACCGTTGTGTTGTGGTTATGGAAGCTGACAATTCCAAAGTCTTCGAAGGCTTTAGGAGAGGAGACCTGTATATTGTTGATTTCTCTACAGGACCGCAACCAGCCGTGTGCTTACTTGCAAAAGCTTCAGAAGGCTGGCTCAGGCATCGACGACTTGGTCATGCAGGCATGAGGAATTTGCACACGCTTGCGAAGAAGAAGCATGTCATTGGCATCGAGAATGTCAAATTCCTCAAGGATCACCTATGCGGAGCCTGTGAAGCTGGGAAGATGACCAAGGCCAAGCATCCAGCGAAGACTATCATGACCACCACTCGCCCATTTGAATTGCTTCACATGGATCTGTTTGGTCCTAATCATTATTCTGCTATCTCAAATGAAGCGTCCCAATATGGCTCCGTTATTGTTGATGATTATTCTCGTTACACATGGGTACACCTTTTTACTTACAAACATGAAGTGCAGGAAGTCTTCAAACGATTTTCCTCGAGGGCTTCAACCAACTTTGGTGTGAAGATCAAGCACATCAGAAGTGATAATGGCACTGTTCAAGAATTCTGGTCTCGATGACTATCTTGATGAACTTGGTATCACTCATGAGTTATCTGCTCCTTACACTCCTCAGCAGAACGGCGTCGTGGAGCGCAAGAACAGGACTCTTGCTGAGATGGCTCGCACTATGCTTGATGAATACAAAACGCCTCGTCGTTTCTGGACTGAGGCAATTGATACTGCGTGCCACATCATCAACAGAGTATATCTTCACAAATTCTTCAAAAAGACTGCCTATGAACTCCTCACTGATAAGAAACCCAATGTAAGTTATTTCAAAGTCTTCGGTGCTAAATGTTGGATTAGAGATCCTCATCACAACTCAAAATTTGTACCGAAAGCACATGAAGGTTTTATGCTTGGTTACGGAAAGGACTCGCACACCTACAGAGTATTCAACAATGTTCTTCACAAAGTTGTTGAAACTGGAGATGTGTGGTTCGATGAAACTAATGGCTCGCAAAGAGAGCACCTACCTACTGTGATAGATGAACCAGCACTTGAGGAAACTATCAAGTTCAAGGCTACTGAGGATGTCATTCCTAATGAAGAATCTGCTGAAGAATTCATTCCAGAACATGAAGAATGTCGAGCTAATGCACCTGAAGAAAATGCTGAAGAAAATGGTGCTGAAGAAAACGCTGATCAAACTCTTCAATGACAACCAGCTCATCCTCGCATTGCAAAAGAAGTGCAAGTTGAAAAGATCATCAATGACATCAAAGCGCCAGGTCCTCTCACACGCTCAAAAGCTTCACATTTGTCTAACTTTTGTGGGCAGTATGCTTTTGTCTCTATTACAGAGCCCACTAAGGTAGATGAAGCATTCCTGGAGCCTGAGTGGATTCATGCCATGCAAGAAGAATTACATCAGTTCGAGCTCAACAATGTTAGGGAACTGGTCAAACGTCCAGATCCTTACAAGCACAATATCATCGACACAAAGTGGATCTACCGCAACAAGCAAGATGAAAATGGCCTTGTGTGAGGAATAAGGCACGACTTGTAGTGCAAGGCTACACACAGGTTGAAGGAATTGACTTCGATGAAACTTTTGCACCGGTTGCTAGACTTGATGCTATTCGCATATTACTGGCTTATGCTAACCATCATGATATCATCTTATATCAAATGGATGTGAAAAGTGCTCTGATTATCTTCGTCAACTGGCGCTCCTTCATCAGCATGATTATCTTCAGGGGTGTTAGTCCTCATTTTCGATCCTTTTTGGTCTTCAAGCGGGTCTACTATATGGGCGTTTTTTTTTCTTGCTAAGTTACAACTCTCGTTCTTCTGAAACTTTATTGGATCGAGTTTTAATCTTAAACCCGATGGTGCTCTGATACTTTTGATGCACTATGATCTGATACTCTTGATGCACTATTCTTCATGCTTATTCCTCGTTAATATTATTGCACGCATGCTGAATTTCATCAGGCACCATATTTCATCATGCATTTCAAATTCTTCATATTATATGTAAATGCGTGTATGAATTACAAGATATAGGGGAGATCTCCATGATTCAACTCTTCAAGTGTGCATTGCTTCAAAAGCAAATTCCTCACTATGCACATCTTCAAGGGGAGTTCTTCTATATCTTGCAATCAAATTCCTCAGTATCAGTATTTACACTTCATATGTTTATCCCCGTTGAAAACTTAACCTATATTGTCATCAATCACCAAAAAAGGGGAGATTGTAAGTGCATCTAGTGCCCCTTAGTGATTTTGGTGTATTGAAGACTTATAGGTTAAGGGACTAATGCGTGTGTGAGTGTACACAGGTCTATAAGTCTATGAGGAGTTTGATATTTACAGGAAAAGTCGACCCCTAAAAATGAATATCTTCGACTGAAGATTTTGGAATTTCTGAAGACTTTCATGAAGACTTTGAAAGTGAAGAAATTGGTGTGTCCGTGAAGACTTGATATTCATGCGAGAAATATGAAGCTTGAAGACTTTCATGTTCATAGTTTTGATTTTCTCTTTCTTGAGTCAAAGGAAACACCGTACTGTTAAAGGGGGTCGAGGAAATACTAAGGAAAAATTTCCATGTGATGCTCAACTCAAAATCCTACACCTACCAATCCCTTCGAGTGAAGCCATTGGAAATCTCATACAGTTCTGTCAATTTCTTCAGTGACAGAGACGAAGTTCTTCTGGTCTCTGAGGAATTTGTCCTGACTAAGGAGTTAGGAATTCGCCAGTGCGGATTGCCTACACAGTGAGGAACATGATAGCCTTGAGGATTTTACTACTCAAAATTCTGACCGTTGTTGTGCTATGCGCCAGCTATCCCAAAATATCTATCCACCTAACGGTCATATCATTGAAGGGCATTTATGTCTTATCATGTCGGGATGCTCCCTAGGTTATAAATAGCCGCCCCCTACAACCACTAGCTAGTTGGCTGCTCCGAGAGAAACTGACACTTGTTATTTGAGAGCAACCCATCCTCTGAGGACTTTGAGCGAAAATCATCAAGTGAGGAAAAACCAAAAACCCAAAACCCAGACACCTACAAACCCCAAGTGATTGAGCATCACTGAAGAGATTGATCCTGAGTGGATCCGACGCTTGTTACCTTTGAAGACTGTGCTTCTTCCAGACGGTTCGGCGTCATGGTCTAGAGCATCCAAGAGGAATTGTGGATCGCCGAGTGACCAAGTTTGTGAAGGTTTGGAAGTCGCCTGAAGACTTACCACGAGTGATTGGACGAGGTCTGTGTGACCTTAGTTCAAGGAGAATACAGTGAGGACTGGGTGTCTTGGACTAAGTGTCCTTGACTGGGTGTCCGGGACTGTGTGTCCTCGAGTTTAAATACTCAGCCGCTCCAACCAGACGTACAACTGAGACAGCAGTTGGAACTGGTCTACCAAATCATTGTCTTCACCGAGCTTACTGGTTCTATTTCCTCAACTCTTTCATTTCCTCATAACTGTGCCGTATGTTTGTTCATATCTGTGTTTGAAGACTTTGACTGAAGACTTTCTCAATTTCCTCAGTTCAATTTCTTCAGTCTGTTTGTCTTCATCCTGTGTTATCCTGTGATTACGCTTCCTGTACTCTGTGCCTGTCTTCATTTCATCATGATGACTATGCTTTTATTCTGTTGTGTTTACTTTTGAGTACTTATTCCGCTGCTAGTACTTCTTCACTAAGGAATTTCCTCACCGGCAAATTCCTCAGTGAAGAATTTCGTAAAAATAGGCTATTCACCCCCCTCTAGTCGATATAACGCACTTTCAGGTTCCAAGGTAACTGAATGCTACTTATCTGAGTCCAGTGATGATGAATCTGGTGATGAATTTGGACCCAGTTATGTCAAACTTGCTTCTCTTGCCACTAAACAACAAAGAGCTTTGGAAAAAGTTCAAAACATGCTTAATGAGAGTGACGATATGTTGGGTGAAGAAATGGATGGTTCCAAAGCTTTGGCTGAAAGTCTTCAGGGACTCCAGTCCAAGTTTGATAATCTTCAAGGTCATCATAACACTCTCCTATCTAATCATGAGAGGCTTTCTTATGAATTTCTTCAAAGAAAGCAAGATCTTGAGCAGTTAAGAGTGAGTTATGAAGATCTTCAGAAGGAGCGTGATTCATTACTTGCTCAACAGATTAGCGCTACTCAGGATGAATTTGTTCCTCCATGTTTGAAGTGCATTGAACGTGAAACTGCTAATTCTTCACCTGAATGCTCAAATACTTCCATTGATGCAAATTCTTCAACTGTTTCTGCTATCACTAATTCCTCATCTGAGGACATTGCTAGTATCACTGATGATGCGGGGCTGAAGGAATTGTATATGACAGACATGTACAAAAACCTCAAAGGGCATCAGGCTCTTTGTGATGTGCTTAAAAGGCAAATCCTCAACAGGAACCCTAGGAAAGAGGGTATTGCCTTTGAGAGGAAACTTAATGCTGATGGGACCTACTGGAAACCTGAGAAGTATCCCAAAACCTCATGGGTTCCTGCAAAGGGACCTTCAGTGGATCCATCTACTTTATCTGGCTTTACATGTGAATCTTCATATTCTTCTGATGAGTCAATTGACTCCAACTATAAACTGTTCAAAAATCAGAATGGTGAAGTATTTGCTAGATATGTTGGCACTAACTGCAGGAACGGTCCTCCTATGAGGAAAATCTGGGTTCCCAAAAGGTGGGTTGAAAATCTTCAGGTGAATGTCATCATGCCACCACCTGTGAAGAATAGGAACCCCAGATCAAATTCTTCATATGGATCCAAGTCCCCATATGGATCAAAATCGTCATATGGATCCAAGTCCCCATACGGACCAAATTCCTCACATGGATCAAAGTCCTCATATGAGTATCATCGTGCTAACCCTCTATTTCGCAGGGAAGATCTAAGGATCATGGATATGTGCATTATTCTTCAAATCATTATGTTCATAAATCCTCGAAGAATTTCTCTGCTTACTCTTATGCTTACCCTAATCCCTCTTATGTGAAACAAAGTGGATTGGCATCTATGCCACCTTTCTCTTATGGAGCTCGCAGAATGATGAACTCTTTGCCACCCCTTTAGATGTGGGTGGTGAAGAACAAGAACCAATCTCTTATGCAGGGTCAGGTCTCCAGACGAACTTAATCGTCTGAAGAATTTGCTGGAGACCTGAATATGCTTATAAGGACGCAAGCTAATCATGAAGAAATGAATTCTCATTTCTCACGTCCTCATACTGTTCTATCTGTTCTATTGCTTGATGAAATTGATATCATATTCTTCACTGACGAAGTATATGAGTTCGTAAGTTGCACTAATTCATTTGCAGGATGATCAACCCAAAGCCACTTAGTGGGTCCTCGATAGTGGATGTACAAATCACATGACTGGTGACATGAGCTTATTGATGGACTCTGCTTTATCTCCATCACATCTGAAGCATATCACCTACGCTGACAAAGGAAAAAGCAAGGTATTGGGTCTAGGTAAGTTTGCAATCTCAAAGGATCGACACATGGACAAAGTCATGCTTGTCGAGTCCTTAGGGTTCAACCTCATGTCTGTCTCAATGCTTTGTGATCTTGATATGGTTGTTGTATTTGGCAAGTATCGTTGTGTTGTGATCATGGAAGCTGAAAATTCTAAAGTCTTCGAAGGCTTTAGGAGAGGAGATTTGTATATTGTTGATTTCTCTACAGGACCACAACCTGCTACATGTCTACTTGCAAAAGCTTCAGAAGGCTGTCTATGGCATCGACGACTTGGTCATGCCGGCATGAGGAATCTGCACACGCTCGCGAAGAATAAGCATGTCATTGGCATTGAGAATGTCAAATTCCTCAAGGATCACTTATGCGGAGCCTATGAAGCTAGAAAGATGACCAAGGCCAAGCATCCAGCGAAGACTATCATGACTACTACTCGGCCATTTGAATTGCTTCACATGGATCTCTTTGGCCTTACTCACTATGCCACATTCACTAATGTTGCATCCTTATATGGCTTTGTCATCGTTGATGATTATTCTCGATATACATGTGTGCATATCATCACTTACAAAACTGAAGTGCAGTAAGTCTTCAAACGATTTTCCTCGAGGGCTTCAACCATCTTTGGTGTGAAGATCAAGCACATCAGAAGTGATAATGGAACTAAGTTCAAGAACACTGGTCTTGATGACTATCTTGAAGAACTTGGTATTACTCATGAGTTATCTGCTACTTATACTCCTCAGCAAAATGGTGTCGTGGAGCGCAAGAACAAGACTCTTGTTGAGATGGCCCGCACTATGCTTGATGAGTACAACACGCCTCCTCTCTTCTGGCCTGAGGCAATTGATACTGCGTGCCACATCATCAACAGGGTATATCTTCACAAATTCTTCAAGAAAACTGCATATGAACTTATCACTGACAAGAAACCCAATGTGAGTTATTTCAAAGTCTTCGGTGCTAAATGCTGGATTAGAGATTCTCATCACAGTTCCAAATTTGCACCGAAAGCACATAAAGGTTTTATGCTTGGTTATGGTAAGGACCTGCACACCTACAGAGTCTTCAACACCTATCACCACAAAGTTGTTGAAACTGTAGATGTGCGGTTCAATGAGACTAATGGCTCACAAAGAGGGGACGTACCTCCTGTGATAGATGAAATACCTCCTGAGGAATCAATTAAGTTCAAGGCTACTGAGGATGTCATTCCTACCGAAGAATCTAATGAAGAAGTCATTCCAGAACATGAAGAACATCATGCTGATGCACCTAAGGAAAATGGTGCTGATCAAATTCCTCAACGACAACCCGCTCATCCTCACCTTGCAAATGAAGTGCAAATTGAGAAAATCATCAGCGACATCAACATTCCAGGTCCTCTCACATGCTCAAGAGCTTCACATTTATCTAACTTTTGTGGGCACTTTGCTTTCGTCTCTATCACAGAGCCCACTAAGGTAGATGAAGCATTTTTGGAGCCTGAGTGGATTCAAGCTATGCAAGAGGAATTACATCCATTCGACCTCAACAACGTCCGGGAACTGGTCAAACGTCCAGATCCTTGCAAGCACAATATCATCGGCACAAAGTGGATCTACCGCAACAAGCAAGATGAAAATGGCCTTGTGGTGAGGAATAAGGCACGACTTGTAGCGCAAGGCTACACACAGGTTGAAGGAATTGACTTCGATGAAACTTTTGCACCGGTTGCTAGACTTGACGCTATTCGCATATTACTGGCTTATGCTAACCATCATGATATCATCTTATATCAAATGGATGTGAAAAGTGCATTCCTCAATGGTAAGCTTGAGGAAGAAGTATATGTTGCTCAACCCCCAGGTTTTGAAGATCCAAAGCATCCTAACAAAGTCTTCAGACTCAATAAGGTCCTCTATGACCTCAAGCAGGCCCCATGGGCGTGGTATGATACTTTGAAGGAATTCCTCACGAAGAAAGGCTTCAAACCCGGTTCACTTGACCCAAGGATATTCATATCTCAGGAGAAATACCTCAAGGATGTACTGAGGAAATTCGACATGCAAGATTGCAAAGGAGTCAAAATCCCTATGCCCACAAATGGCCATCTATGCACTGATGAAAATGGTATTGACTTCGATCAAAAGGTATACTGCTCCATGATTGGTTCTTTATTATACTTATGTGCATCTAGGCCAGATATTATGCTTAGTGTTTGCATGTGTGCCCGATTTCAAGCTACACCGAAGGAATCACACCATAAGGCTGTGAAGCATATTCTTGATATCTAGCTCACACACCAACACTTGGATTATGGTACCCCAAGGGCTCGGCTTTTAATCTCATTGGATTTTCAGACTCTGACTATGCTCGTGATCATGTGGACCGCAAGTCAACATCTGGCACATGCCATTTCCTCGGACGATCCTTGGTTTGTTGGTCCTCGAAGAAACAGAATTGTGTATCACTGTCTACTATTGAAGCTGAGTACATTGCTGTTGGTTCTTGCTGTGCTCAACAGTTATGGATGAATCAAACTCTCAAAGACTATGGCGTCAACATGAAGAATGTGCCACTCTACTGTGACAATGAGAGTGCCATCAAGATTGCTCATAACCTAGTTCAGCACTCAAAGTCAAAGCACATTCATATTCGTCATCATTTTCTTCGTGATCATGTGTTGAAGGGCGACATCTCTATTGAGCATGTGAAGACTGAAGAACAGCTAGCCGATATGTTCACTAAGCCCTTGGATGAGAAGAGATTTAGCAAGTTGTGGTGTGAGCTAAATATCCTAATCTTCGAATGTTCTTTGAAAAGGACACACATCCTAACACTTATGCAAAATTGATGACTTAGATGTGCAACACATAAAGTAACGTTTTTCTTCAATCAATGTAGACTAACCCTCTAAGTGTGAAGAAATTAATGAAGAATTTGATTCTCGGAACCCTGCAACAATTGTGTGCGGTGTCTGAAATCATCATTCTTATACGATGGGTCACGCCACCACCAAAAGTGGAAAATCTTCAATCTGAGTTTTTCCTCACTTTGAAATTCCTCAGTTGTTCTTCAACTTGCATTGTCTTCACTTTTTCCGTTGTTTTTCTTCATTGGCTATGTGTGTGTGTATGTGTGTGTGTGAGAGAGAGAGAGTTTATGTCCTCTATAGCATTCACTTATTGCTATTTCTTTAAGTCAATTTCTTCGGGCGAATAGTTTTTCACTTTGGCTATAAATACCCCTGTCCCTTCCTCACTTCATTTTTACTCCGCTCGGCCTCACTCCCTCGCTCAAGCTCTCAAACCTTAGCGTCGCCGCTACTTCCATCATCGCCGGTGAGGAAGAGCTTCACTGCCTCAACCTCGTCGCCGTCGTACTCATGCCGGCCGTGGATTTCTTCACTCCGCCGCCGCCGTAGCTGTTTTCCTCTGCCAAGTTAGGGCGTGGAGGATCTGAACCGACGAGCTTCACATCTACACTTCACAGTTCGTCGTGTTCTTTGTCAAGGGTAATAAAAAGTTACTTTTACTGCCCTTGTTGATTTTGATGTTTTCTTCAAATCTGCAAAAGGTGTTTATTCCTCAACTCTTCACACACTAAACACCTCACATATCATCTGTTCTTGATCTGTTTCCCTAAGCAACATTTTTCTTCAAGATTCCTCAGTTGTGTGGATTTTTCAATATGTACAACTCTGGAACCTAAGTCAAAGAACGCTTAGTGAAATTCTTCAAGACTCAACTGGTCAAATTCCTCAAACTTGTTCTTTTTGCAAAACCTTCTGAGAACGCATATGACCTCTCCAAATTCCTCGCAACTATACTCTATTCATAGGTACACATGTCTGCTGCTAAATCACTAGGTTCTCATCAACTTAACTCATTTGCAGCGTTCCTTGAAGAAAAGTTGCACACCCCTTCAGAGAATTCCATTGCTCAAATTCCTCATCTGAAGAAAATGGCTGACGTAAGAAGCCACAGAAGGGAGGAAAGAGGCCTGAGGTCAATACTGCTTTCGAGATTCCTGATGACATATACAAGGATTATTGCACTCCTAATGAGGCCAAATTTGGCAAGGAGGACAAAAATAAGCGCAAGGTGCGCATACAAAGGATAGAGAGGAGATGGGCATGGGAATGGAGGGAGTACAGATATGTTACTCCCAAGTATATGAAGAAATTCGCTCTTAATCCTCCATGCCCAAGACCTGCATTGGCACCTAGCCAAGAAGCTGATCCCACCAGCCTCAAGCGTGATGAGGACTATCCTGATGAATGGGCCAAGCGCCAGGCCAAGCTAGCCAAAGTAGCTAAGGAAACAGTGAGGAAATTTAATGAAGACTCTGTTGTTGCTGCTGCTACCACTGCTGAGGCCTCTGCAAGCAAGCCAAACAAGCCCATGGCAAAGAAGCCTGCTCATAAGCCAAGTGCTTCACTCCCAATGCCCTCACAGC
Organism: Triticum dicoccoides; assembly: GCF_002162155.2. Taxonomy (NCBI): domain Eukaryota; kingdom Viridiplantae; phylum Streptophyta; class Magnoliopsida; order Poales; family Poaceae; genus Triticum; species Triticum dicoccoides. The sequence continues at coordinate 394,257,994 of NC_041384.1, forward strand.
CAAGTTCCTCGGCAATGCCCTCAAGGCCAGATTCTTCAAAGCCCTAATGGCCAATTCCTCAAGCTGCTCCAGCTCCTCCACATGTGCATCTCGCCATGTGCCAGAGGACAACAAGCATCTCTATTGCCTCAGGAGCTTCTGCTAGTTCTTCAGCTCCACCCAATTCATCAACTGGCCCCTCTCTGCTGAAGACAAAGGCCACTGCTGGACAAGGCTCTCGACCAAGTCCTCACAAGAAGTAGGTCGCCTTTCAAGTACCGTCCGAAGATGACGAAGCTGATGATGAGGAACTTGCCGAAATCATCAGAGGCAGGCAGCTCAGGGCCACTAGAGCCAAAGGCAGCAATGTGCCATTGATATTGGATCCGAAGTTGATCCTAGATTTCATTGACCTATGGCACAAGGACCCCAACACACCTCTGCCTGAGCTGAACCTCACTCCTGGTCAAAGTCATGTGCTGACTCACTTCATTGACAAAGAGAAATGGAAATATGAACAGGGGAGGAAGGTGAAGAAAGCGCTGTACAAGAAAGAGCGTGTCGGTGTCAAAACCGGTGCATCTCGGGTAGGGGGTCCCGAACTGTGCGTCTAAGGCGGATGGTAACAGGAGGCAGGGGACACAATGTTTACCCAGGTTCGGGCCCTCTTGATGGAGGTAATACCCTACGTCCTGCTTGATTGTTCTTGATGATATGAGTATTACAAGAGTTGATCTACCACGAGATCGTAGAGGCTAAACCCTAGAGGCTAGCCTATGGTATGATTGTATATTGTCCTATGGACTAAACCCTTCGGTTTATATAGACACCGGAGGGGGCTAGGGTTACACAGAGTCGGTTACAAGGGAGGAGATCTACATATCCGTATTGCCAAGCTTGCCTTCCACGCCAAGGAGAGTCCCATCCGAACACGGGACGAAGTCTTCAATCTTGCATCTTCATAGTCCAATAGTCCAGCCAAAGGATATAGTCCGGCTGTTCGGAGACCCCCTAATCCAGGACTCCCTCAGTAGCCCCGGAACTAGGTTTCAATGACGATGAGTCCGGCGCGCAGATTTGTCTTCAGCATTGCAAGGCGGGTTCCTCCTCCGAATACTCCATAGAAGATTTTGAACACAAGGATAGTGTCCGGCTCCGCAAAACAAGTTCCACATACCACCATAGAGAGAATAATATTTCCACAAATCTAATATGCTGACACGTTTTGACAGCACGGCATCATGTCATGGCCCGGTCATTATTTGAACCGTTTTTCTCAACTAGCACTACACATATTGCGAGGCGGTTTTCTTGACACGTCTTGTCGAAGTAGAGATCGTGCCCCCTTATTACGGGATTCTCATCAATACGGACGTGGGTAACCCAATCGTGCCCGTTGGTATGACTCCTCAATTTTAGCCAAGTCCCAAACGGCCACGGGGAGGACGCTTGATATTCACCCTCTTTATAAAGAGGCCAAGGTTTGTCCTTTTTTCCTTCTCGTGCTCAATCGAATCCTTTCGTTGCCTCGAGTTCCAACACCCAAGGCTCGGTTCAGGCACTCCGGACCTTCAACCATGTTCGGATCCAACCTCCAAGGTCGATGGATGCCCTCCTCTGTCACAGAGGAGGACATCAAGAAGGTGAGAGAGGCCAGGTATCTGACCGCCGAAATCTCGCACAGGCTGCCCGCCCGAGGGCAGGTCATCCCCACTCCCGAACCCAACGAGACTGTTGTGTTCATCTCTCACTTCCTCCGAGGGCTAGGCCTCGCTCTAGATCCCTTTGTTAGGGGGATCATGTTCTATTATGGGCTGGATTTCCATGATCTGGCCCCGGATTCCCTCCTTCACATCTCGTCGTTTATCGTCGTGTATGAGGCCTTCCTCCGCATTACCCCATACTTCGGTCTGTGGCTCAAGACCTTCAATGTGAAGCCGAAGATGATCGAGGGGCGGCACACAGCAGAGGTGCCGTAATAAGCATAAGCACTGATGTTCCATGGCCAGAGGGTTCCTTCCCAGAGGTGTCCAATTTGTGGCAGCGGGAGTGGTTCTATATCACAGCTCCTCGTAGTTCCAAATGGGTGGCCGCCCCTACCTTTTGCTCAGGCCCCCCACCACAACTGACGTCATGCATCAACAAGGGGCTGAACTAGGGGCCGGTAAATGATGTGCCAATATTGCAGAGTCGCGTCCGATATCTCCTCGAGAGAGATGTCAACCTGGTCTCGCTAATGCAAGTCATGCTAGTTCGTCGAGTCCAGCCTTGCAAACATCGACCCGTCTGTATGTGGGAATTCAACCCGGAAGGACCACAGACTATTCAGCACTTCCTCAGCATGACACTCGAAGAGATGTACAAATTGTTCTTCGGACCCCAAATAGAGTGTCCGGATACCACCCAGGATGCGGGTCTGAGCTGTAATCGCCCCGATACCCAAGTAAGTAATCCCAAGGACGAACACACTGTCTTTTTCTTTATCATAACATCATTATGAAAAGTCGCTCTTTGACTAGGACTGGATAACAAAGGCAAAGATGATCAGGTGTATGGCCCCCCTTCCCGAAGGCTTGGCCAATCCAGTACTAGCTAGGATGCTCGAGCCAGCGCCTGAAAGTGCGTTATATCGACTAGAGGGGGTGAATAGGCGATTTTTATGAAATTCTTCACTAAGGAATTTGCCGGTGAGGAAATTCCTTAGCGAAGAACTACTAGCAGCGGAATAAGTACTCAAACATAAACATAACAGAATACAAGCATAGCCATCATGATGAAATGAAGACATGCATAGAGTATAGGAAGCATAAGCACAGGACAACACAGGATGAAGACAGTCAGACTGAAGAAATTGAACTGAGGAAATTGAGAAAGTCTTCAGTCAAAGTCTTCATGCACAGATATGAACAAGCACACAACACAATTATGAGGAAATGAAAGAGTTGAGGAAATGGAACCAGTAAGCTCGGTGAAGACAATGATTTGGTAGACCAGTTCCAATTGTTGTCTCAGTTGTATGTCTGGTTGGAGCGGCTGAGTATTTAAACTCGAGGACACACAGTCCCGGACACCCAGTCCTGAACACGCAGCTCAGGACACCTAGTCCTCACCGTATTCTCCTCGAGCTAAGATCACACAGACCTCGCCCAATCACTCGTGGTAAGTCTTCAGGCGACTTCCAAACCTTCACAAACTTGGTCACTCGACGATCCACAATTCCTCTTGGATGCTCTAGACCTTGACGCCTAACCGTCTGGAAGAAGCACAGTTTTCAAAGGTAACAAGTGTCGGATCCACGCAAGATCAATCTCTTCAGTGATGCTCAATCACTTGGGGTTTGAAGGTGTTTGGGTTTTGGTTTGGGTTTTTCCTCACTTGATGATTTTCGCTCAAAGTCCTCGAAGGATGGGTTGCTCTCAAATGACGTGTGTCAGTTTCTCTCGGAGCAGCCAACCAGCTAGTGGTTGTAGGGGGCGGCTATTTATAGCCTAGGGAGCAGCCCGACATGATAAGACATAAATGCCCTTCAATGACATGACCGTTAGGTGGATAGATATTTTGGGGACAGCTGGCGCATAGCACAGCAACGGTCGGAATTTTGAGTAGCAAAATCCTCAGGGCTATCATGTTCCTCACTGTGTAGGCAATCCGCACTAGCGAATTCCTAACTCCTCAGTCAGAACAAATTGCTCAGAGACCAGAAGAGCTTCGTCTTTGTCACTGAAGAAATTGACTGAACTGTGTGAGATTTCCAATGGCTTCACTCGAAGGGATTGGTAGGTGTAGGATTTTGAGTTGAGCATCACATGGAAATTTTCCTTAGTATTTCCTGGACCCCCTTTAACAGTACGGTGTTTCCTATGACTCAAGAAAGAGAAAATGAAACTACAAAAACAAAAGTCTTCACGCTTCATGTTCCTCGAATGAATACTAAGTCTTCAAGGTCACACCATTTTCTTCACTTTCAAAGTCTTCAGAAAGTCTTCAGAAATACAAAGTCTTCAGTTGAAGAACTTCATTTTTAGGGGTCGACTTTCTCTCTAAATATCAAACTCCTCATGGACTTATAGACCTGTGTACACTCACAAATGCATTAGTCCCTTAACCTATAAGTCTTCAATACACCAAAATCACTAAGGGGCACTAGATGCGCTTACAATCTCCCCCTTTTTGGTGATTTATGACAATATAGGTTTAGTTTTCAACGGGGATAAACATATGAAGTGTAAATACTGATATTGAGGAATTTGATTGCAAGATATAGAAGAGGTCCCCCTGAAGATGTGCATAGTGAGGAATTTGCTTTTGAAGCAATGCACACTTGAAGAGTTGAATCATGGAGATCTCCCCTATATCTTGTAATTCATACATGCATTTGACATATAACAGTGAAGAATTTGAAATGCATGATGAAATATGGTGACTGATGTAATTCAGCATGCATGCAATAATATTTAACGAGGAATAAGCATGCAGAAAAACGCGTCAAGAGTATCAGAGCACCATCGGGTTTAAGTTTACAACTCGATCCAATAAAAGTCTCAGAAGAACGAGAGTTGTAACTTAAAAAAACACCCATATAGAAAGACCCGCTTGAAGACTAACTCAAAATTCTCCCCCTTTGTCATCAAATGACCAAAAGGATCGAATATGAGGACTAACGCCCCTGAAGAATATCAAGTTGATGAAGGAGCGCCAGCATTGTTGGGGTCGTTTGTTGTAGTAGGGCCTGCCGCAGTGTCGTCCAAGTCTTCATTTTCATTAGTGTCGCGCGATGAAGAATATGAGCTGGCCACCAGAGAAGGAACCTTGACCTTCTTGAATTTCTTCGGTGGAGGTGCAGACCAGTCAAAATCTTCATTGAGACCCATTTTCTTCTGATCTTCTTCACCATACAGATGTGACAGGATTTCCCAGGTGTGACCGAAGACTTGATGGAGGTAGTAGTGGTTTTTCTTCACTGCATTGTGTGTAGCAGTCATGTTGTGAAGAAGAGAACCAAACTGACGCTTAACCCATTTGTGATTTCGATCCACCTTCTGGTGAAGACTAAGCAGAAGTTCATGGTCAGTCATCACGCGCGGAGCAGTGGCTTGAGGAGTGGACTTGGGTGCATTGGCAGAGTCATGTGTGGCAGAGTCATTATTGGTGGAATAAGAGGCAGCCTTGCGAAATTGACCATCCAATGGATGAATGCCTTCATCAATAACAGCTGGTGCCTTGCCCTTTCCATCAACTGAGGAATAAGTCTGCTTGAAGACTTCAATTGGGGGCAAGTAGCTGTGGTGATTCTGAAAATCAGCTTTGTAGTTGAGTGAAGACCTTGTCCTGAGGAATCTCATAATCCAAGGTGCATAAGGCTTCAGCTCAAATGGAGATAGTGCAACATTTGCCAGAGTCCTCATGAAGAAATCGTGATAATTGACAGGAATGCCACGAATGATGTTGAATACCAGATTCTTCATGATGCCAACAATTTCCTCATCAGATGAGTCATGCCCTTTGATAGGACTGATTGTCCTCGTAAGAATACGATAGATAGTTCTGGGAACGTAAAGCAATTCCTTCATGAGGAATTTGGTTCTTGGTGCTTGACCTAGCTTCAAAGGTTTCATCGGCACCTGCATGTAATGATTTGTAAGCTCAGGTTCATTGTAGATACAACGAGCTTCTTCAAAGGGAGGACTGAGTGGTAAGGCACGAAGCAATTCAGAGGCTGGTGCAGTGTAGTGACTTTTTTCAGACATCCAGTTCAGCACCCATGAATTCACATCTTCAGAATCTCCTGTGATGTGCAGCGTTACATAGAATTGAAGAATCAGTTCTTCATTCCAATCGCAGATGTCAGAGCAAAAGTTTAACAGTCCAGCGTCATGAAGAACACTAAGGACTGGTGCGAAGCACGACAGAGATTCCATGTCCACATGAGGAATATGCTCCTGATAGAAGATTTTCTCCTTGTTGAATAGAACTAACGAATAGAAATTGGCTTGACTAGCAATCCAGAAACGCCTCTTCCTAATGCGAGCAGAGTTATATGGGTTGTAATCTTCGAAGAATACGTGCTCGCCGAAGAAATCATCAGCCTTGAACTTTTTCTTGCGTGAGAATGGATCCTTTGGCTTCGGCAGAGGAGTGTCAGTGAGTTGCATCACGACCTCAGGAATCTCAATCGCAGGTTCTTCAGGCTAAGGAATTTCTAATACCTCTTTAGTGGCAGTCTGCGTCTTCAGATGTTCACCAGCAGCATTTTCTTCAGCACTAGTGGCTGGAATTTCCTCATGCACAGATGAAGTGGGATGAGTTTCATCAGAGCGCATTTGAACAGTTGGTGCAGGCGACTGAGGTATTTGCTGCAGTGGTGTGAACATTGGAGAGTTTGGATGCTGACTTTCCCAGAATTCATCACTGATTATGGGTGTGGAGCAGCCAACGTCCACATCTTCATCTTCCATTTCTTCAATGCCAGCCTCTTCAGTTGTGAACTGAGACATGGTCGAGGAGATGATAGGTGTTGAAGGGATCGCATCCACTTCAATTTCTCCATCCAACTGTTCAGACGAAGCAGCAGAAGGAGTTTCTTCATCAGATCCGCTGGGGATCACATATTCTTCATCAAAAGGAACAAGGTCCTTTGATGGCCTGGTTGAGATGGGAACAACATCAATCGGATTAGCAAATGAACTTGTCATAGGCTTCATTTTCTTCGGAGCGGAAGAATCTGAAGCAGCTGATGCTTTCCCTTTTTCACTGTAGCCTTGGTCTTCTTCACATCTGATGCAGATGGAAGGATTGGAGTTGAAGTGGGTGCAGGAGCAGCTGAGGAATTTGGTTGATTTTCTTCACGCACAACTGATGTAGTTGCCCTAATTTCTTCAGTTTCTTCAGGCGCACCACTAGTGGATGCCCTGGCAATTCCTTCAGCGGCTAGAATGCAGTCATCAGCCCTGGAACTCACATTTTCTTCAGCAGCCGGATTTTCATCAGCGGTGCTGGCATGTTCTTTAGTAGGCTGAGCAGATGCTTTAGCCTGAGGAATGTCCTGTTGCATTGGGGCTGCAACAGTGGAGGTGAACTGTTCTGTGATCTTTACAAATCTGACTTTGGCTCCCAGCCAGTCAGCATAATAGCGATCAAATTCATCACTCAGTTTCTTGATTTCAGATTGGAGAGCAACTAGTTCTTTAGGTGAAAGCTTCAGAACATTTTGCTTCAGAAAGCGCTCTTTCTTGTACTGCGCTTTCTTCACTCTCCTCCCATGTTCAAATTTCCATTTCTCTTCTTGTATGAAGTGAGTCAACATGTGAATTTGACCAGGAGTCAGCTTGAAATCAGGCAAGGGGGTGTTGGGGTCCTTGTGCCAAACATCAATGTATTCGAGGATCAACTTGGGATCCAAAAGCAGTGGCACCTCTGTTCCCTTGGCTCTAGCGGCCCGGACTTGCCTGTCTCTGATGATTTCTGCAAGTTCATCATCATCAGCTTCGTCTTCATTAGACGACACTTGGAACGCGACTTGCTTCTTTTGAGGACTTGGTTGAGGACCGCGTCCAGCAGTTGACTTTGTCTTCAGAAGTGAGGGGCCAGCTGAGGAACTTGGTGCGGCTGAGGAACTAGCTAAGACACCTGAGGCAATAGACATGCCTGCAGTCCTTTGGCACGAGGCAAGTTGCACAGGTGCTGAGGACGTTGTCGGAACAGCTGAGGACTTTGGAGGAGCTGAGGATTTTGAGGGAGTAGGAGCAGCATGAGGAATTGGCCATGAGGGCTTTGAGGATTCTGGCCATGAGGGCATTGCTGAGGAACTTGGCCTTGAGGGCATTGTTGGTGAAGCACTTGGCTTGTGCGCAGGCTTCTTTGACACAGCCTTCTTTGGCTTGACAATAGAGGCCTCAGCAGAGGCAGCAGCAACAGAGTCTTCATTGAATTTCCTCACTGCTTCTCTGGCTTGCTTAGCCAACTTGGCTTGGCATTTGGCCCATTCGTGAGGATAGTCCTCACTGCGCTTGAGGCTGGTGGGATCTGCTATTTGGCCAGGTGCCAATGGAGCCCTTGGCCATGGAGGATTGAGTGCGAATTTCTTCATGTACTTTGGAGTTACATACCTGTACTCCCTCCATTCTCTTGCCCATCTCCTCTCTATCTTCTGAATGCGCACCTTGCGCTGATTTTTGTCCTCTTTTCCAAACTTGGCCTCATCAGGAGTGCAGTAATCTTTGTATATGTCCTCAGGGATCTCAAAGGCAGTCATGACCTCAGGCTTCTTTCCTCCTTTCTGTGGCCTTTTACCATCAGCCATTTTCTTCAGTTGAGGAATTTGAACAATCAAATTCTCTAAAGGAGTATGCAACTTTTCTTCGAGGAACGCTGCAAATGAGTTAAGTTGATGAGAACCTAGTGATTCAGCAGCTGACATGTGTACCTGTGAACAGAGTATAGTTGCGAGGAATTTTGAGAGGTCATATGCGTTCTCAGAGGGTTTTTCAAAAAGAACAAGTTTGAGGAATTTGACCAGATGAGTCTTGAAGAATTTCACTAAGCGTTCTTTGTCTTAGGTTCCAGAGTTGTATAGATCGAAGATCCACACAATTGAGGAATCTTGAAGAAAATGATGCTTAGAGAAACGAATCAAGAACAGATGACTAGTGAGGTGTTTAGTGTGTGAAGCTATGAAGAAAAACACCTTTGAAGATTTTGAAGATAATCATTCAAATCAACGAGGGCAGTAAAAGTAACTTTTAATTACCCTGGACGAAGAACATGACGAACAGTGAGGTGTAGAGATGAAGTTCGTCCGTGTAGATCTTCCACGCCCTAACTCGGTGGAGGAAGACAGCTACGGCGGCGGTGGGGTGAAGATTTCCGCGGTTAGCGCGAGTACGTCGGCGACGAGGTCGAGGCAGTGAAGCTCTTCCTCACCGGCGGCGATGAAGTAGCGGCGGCGCTGGGGTTTGAGAAGCTCGAGCTGGAGAGAGAGATCGAGCGGAGTAAAATAAGTGAGGAAGGGAAGGAGGGGTATTTATAGCCACAGTGAAAAACTGCTCGCCCGAAGAAATTGGACGAACGTGCCCCTGACCCTTCTCATTCGCATTGCATGTGTCACCCACGTAGTGAGAAGTGGAGATCGTGTTAGATCGTGGGTGAGTGGATAAGTATATCGTGGGATGCGGAACGGTTTGAGCGGCAAAGCCGAAAATTTAGATAAGATAGGTTTTAAAGTTCGGTTCGCAATTTCTTCAGCTGACAAGGACATAGTGAAGATTTGAACGAGTTTCAAATAGAACGCACATGAAGAATTTGTGAATAGATTGGGTTGAGTATAGCATAGAGGGGGAAGGGTCCGATCACATTCACTTAGCAGAAGAACCAACTTGAAGAATTAGCAATAAGTGAATGTTGTAGAGGACATAAACTTATATAT
>NC_041384.1:394267752-394278072 GCF_002162155.2 Triticum dicoccoides
TATACACAATGAACAAAACGACGGAAATAGTGAAGACAATGCAAAGTTGAAGAATATGATCAATTGAGGAATTTCAACTTTTGGTGGTGGCGTGATCCACCGTATAAGAATGATGATTTCAGACACCGCGTACAATTATCGTAGGGTTCTAAGAATCAAATTCTTCGTTAATTTCTTCACACTAAGAGTGTTATTCTTCATTGATTGAAGAAAAATGTTTCTTCATGTGTTGCACATCTAAGTCATCAATTTTGCATAAGTGTTAGGATGAGTGTCCTTTTCAAAGAACATTCGAAGATTCTAGGATATTTAGCTCACACCGGAACTTGCTAAATCTCTTCTCATACAAGGGCTTTGTGAAGATATCGGCTAGCTATTCTTCAGTCTTCACATGCTCAATAGAAATGTCGCCCTTCAACACATGATCACGAAGAAAATGATGACGAATCTGAATGTGCTTTGTCTTCGAGTGCTGAACTGGGTTATGAGCAATCTTGATGGCACTCTCATTGTCACAGTACAGAGGCACATTCTTCACGTTGACGCCGTAGTCCTTGAGAGTTTGCTTCATCCATAGCAATTGAGCACAGCAAGAACCAGCGGCAATGTACTCAGCTTCAGCAGTAGATAGTGATACGTAGTTCTGTTTCTTCGAGGACCAACAGACCAAGGATGTCCGACGAAATGACATGTACCAGATGTTGACTTGCGGTCCACACAATCACCAGCATAGCCAGAGTCAGAATATACAATGAGATAAAAAGCTGAGCCCTTGGGGTACCATAATCCAAGTGTTGGTTGGTGAGCTAGATATCAAAGAACATGCTTCACAGCCTTATGGTGTGATTCCTTCGGTGTAGCTTGAAATCGGGCACACATGCAAACACTAAGCATTATATCTGGCCTATATGCACATAAGTACAATAAAGAACCAATCATGGAGCGGTATACCTTATGATCAAAGTCAATACCATTTTCATCAGTGCACAGATGGCCATTTGTGGGCATAGGAATTTTGACTCCTTTGCAATCTTGCATGCCAAATTTCCTCAGTACATCCTTGAGGTATTTCTCCTGAGATATGAATATGCCATTGTGTTGTTGACGGATTTGAAGACCTAAGAAGAATTTCAACTCTCCCATCATAGACATTTGATATTCTTCACTCATCATATAGGCAAATTCATCACTATAACGTTGGTCAGTACATCCAAAGATAATATCATCAACATATATTTGGCACACAAACAATTCACCATCATAAGATTTAGTGAAAAGAGTAGGGTCGAGTGAACCGGGTTTGAAGCCTTTCGTCATGAGGAATTCCTTCAAGGTATCATACCACGCCCGTGGGGCCTGCTTGAGGCCATAGAGGGCCTTGTTGAGTCTGAAGACTTTGTCAGGATTCTTTGGATCTTCAAAACCTGGGGGTTGAGCAACATATACTTCTTCCTCAAGCTTACCATTGAGGAATGCACTTTTCACATCCATTTGATATAAAGTGATATCATGATGGTTATCCTAAGCAAGTAATATGCGAATAGCCTCAAGTCTAGCAACAGGTGCAAAAGTTTCATCGAAATCAATTCCTTCAACCTGTGTGTAGCCTTGAGCTACAAGTCGTGCCTTATTCCTCACCACAAGGCCATTTTCATCTTGCTTGTTGCGGTAGATCCACTTTGTGCCAATGATATTGTGCTTGCGAGGATCTGGACATTTGACCAGTTCCCAGACATTGTTGAGCTCGAGCTGATGTAATTCTTCTTACATGGCATGAATCCACTCAGGCTCGAGAAATGCTTCATCTACCTTAGTGGGTTCTGTAATAGAGACAAAAGCATAGTGCCCACAAAAGTTAGATAAATGTGAAGCTTTTGAGCGTGTGAGAGGACCTGGTGCTTTGATGTCATTGATGATCTTTTCAACTTGCACTTCTTTTGCAATGCGAGGATGAGCTGGTTGTCGTTGAAGAATTTGATCAGCATTTTCTTCAGCACCATTTTCTTCAATATTTTCTTCAAGTGCATTAGCTCGACGTTCTTCATGCTCCGGAATGAATTCTTCAGCAGATTCCTCAGTAGGAATGACATCCTCAGTAGCCTTGAACTTGATAGTTTCCTCAGGTGCTGGTTCATCTATCACAGTAGGTAGGTGCTCTCTTTGCGAGCCATTAGTTTTATCGAACCGCACATCTACAGTTTCAACAACCTTGTGAAGAACGTTGTTGAAGACTCTGTAGGTGTGCGAGTCCTTTCCGTAACCAAGCATAAACCCTTCATGTGCTTTCGGTGCAAATTTTGAGTTGTGATGAGGATCTCTAATCCAACATTTAGCACCGAAGACTTTGAAATAACTTACATTGGTTTTCTTATCAGTGAGGAGTTCATAGGCAGTCTTCTTGAAGAATTTGTGAAGATATACTCTGTTGATGATGTGGCACGCAATATCAATTGCCTCAGTCCAGAAACGAGGAGGCGTTTTGTATTCATCAAGCATAGTGCGAGCCATCTTAGCAAGAGTCATGTTATTGCGCTCCACGACGCCGTTTTGCTGGGGAGTGTAAGGATCAGATAACTCATGAGTAATACCAAGTTCATCAAGATAGTCATCGAGACCAAAATTCTTGAACTCAGTGCCATTTTCACTTCTGATGTGCTTGATCTTCACACCAAAGTTGGTTGAAGCCCTCGAGGAAAATTGTTTGAAGACTTCCTGCACTTCATGTTTGTAAGTAACAAGGTGTACCCATGTATAACGAGAGTAATCATCAACAATAACAAAGCCATATTGAGATGCTTCATTTGAAATATCAGAATAATGATTAGTACCAAAGAGATCCATGTGAAGCAATTCAAATGGGCGAGTGGTGGTCATGATAGTCTTTGTTGGATGCTTGTCCTTCGTCATCTTCCCAGCTTCACAGGCTCCGCATAGGTGATCCTTGAGGAATTTGACATTCTCGATGCCAATGACATGCTTCTTCTTCGCAAGCGTGTGCAAATTCATCATGCCTGCATGACCAAGTCGTCGATGCCAGAGCCAGCCTTCTGAAGCTTTTGCAAGTAAGCACACGGCTGGTTGTGGTCCTGTAGAGAAATCAACAATATACAGGTCTCCTCTCCTAAAGCCTTCGAAGACTTTGGAATTGTCAGCTTCCATAACCACAACACAACGGTACTTGCCAAAGAAAACAACCATATCAAGATCACAAAGCATTGAGATAGACATAAGGTTGTATCCTAAGGACTCAACAAGCATGACCTTGTCCATGTGTCGATCCTTTGTGATCGCAACCTTACCTAGACCCAATACCTGACTTTTGCCTTTGTCAGCAAAGATGATATGCTTCAGATGTGACAGAGATAATGGAGCATCCATCAATAGATTCTTGTCACCAGTCATGTGATTTGTACATCCACTATCGAGGACCCACTCAATGGCTTTGGGTTGATCATCCTGCAGATGAATTAGTGCAGCTTACAAACTCATATACTTCATCAGTGAAGAATATGACATCAGTTCATCAGATCAATTTCATCAAACAAAAGAATAGATAAAGCAGCGTGAGGATGTGAGAAATGAGAGTTCATTTCTTCATGATTATCCTGCGTCCTATCTCGCATGCTCAGGTCTCCAGCAAATTCTTCAGACGATTACATACGTCTGGAGACCTGACCCTGCAGAAGAGATTAGTTCTTTTTCTTCACCACCCACATCTGAAGGAGTGGAAAAGAGTTCATCATTCTGCGGGCTCCATATGAGAAGGATGGCATAGAAGCCAGTCCATTTCGTTTCACATTAGATGGGTTACAATAAGCATAAGAGTAAGCAGAGAAATTCTTCGAGGACTTATGGACATAATGATTTGAAGAATAATGCACATATCCATAATCCTTAGATCTTCCCTTCCAAACAGACGGGTTAGCACGATGATGTTCATATGAGGACTTTGATCCATATGAAGAATTTGGTCCATATGAAGAATTTGATCTGGGGTTCCTATTCTTCACAGGTGACGTCATGATGACATTCACCTGAAGATTTTCAAGGCATCTTTTGGAAACCCAGATTTTCTTCATAGGGGAACCGTTCCTGCAGTTAGTGCCAACATTTCTAGCAAATACTTCACCATTCTGATTTTTGAATAGTTTATAGTGGGAGTCAAATGAATCATCATCAGAATGAGGAGATTCACATGCAAATCTAGATAAGTTAGATGGATCAACCGGAGGTCCCTTTGCAGCAACCCATGTGGTTTTGGGGTACTGCTCAGGCTTCCAATATGTACCATCAGCGTTGAGTTTCCTCTCAAAGGCAATGCCCTCTTTCCTAGGGTTCCTGTTGATGATCTGCTTTTTAAGCATATCACAAAGAGTCTAATGCCCTTTGAGGCTTTTGTACATGCCTGTCATGTACAATTCCTTCAGCCCTGCATCGTCAGTGATACTAGCAATGTCCTCAGATGAGGAATTAGTGATAGCAGAGGCATGTGAAGAATTTGAAACATTAGCAGCATTTGAACATTCAGGTGAAGAATTAGCAGATTCACGTTCTATGCATTTCAAACATGGAGGAACAAATTCTTCCTGAGAAGCGCTGATTTGTTGAGCAAGTAATGAATCGTGCTGCTTCTGAAGATCTTCAAAACTCACTCTTAGCTTCTAAAGATCTTGCTTTGTTTGAAGAAATTCATAATAAAGCTTCTCATGATCGGACAAGAGAGTGTTATGATGACTTTGAAGATTGTCAAACCAAGTCTGAAATCTCTGAAGATTTTCAGTCAAGGCTTTAGTGCGATCCATTTCTTCACCCAACATATCATCACTTTTGTCTAGCAAGTTTTGAACCTTTTCTAAAGCTCTTTGTTGCATTACAGCAATCTTAGCAAGTTTAGAATAGCTGGGCTTAAGGTTTTCATCAGATTCATTCTCACTTGATTCAGATGAGGTATATTTGAGTACCTTGGCACCCTTTGCCATGAAGCAATAGGTGGGAGCATAGTCATCATCCCCTTCATCAGCCTTGTTGGTGAGGTCATTTTCTTCAGTGTTGAAGATAGACTTGCTGATGAATGCAGTAGCGAGAGCTACGCTCGCCACTCCAGATTCGGACTCCTCAGATGACTCCTCTTCCTCATTTTCTTCAGATTCAGCCTCAGAGTCCATTTCCTTGCCAATGAATGCTCTGGCCTTCTTGGAGCTGCTCTTCTTGTGATATGAAGGCTTTGAGGATTTTGATGATGAATATTTTGTGAATTTCTTCTTTTTCTTCACATCATCAGAACTGTAATCCTTGTATTTCTTCTTCTTTGATTACTTTTCCCACTGAGGACAATCTTGAATGTAATGTCCAGTGTCAGTGTCAAAACCGGCGGATCTCGGGTAGGGGGTCCCGAACTATGCGTCTAAGCCGAATGGTAACAGGAGGCAAGGGACACGAAGTTTTACCCAGGTTCGGGCCCTCTTGATGGAGGTAAAACCCTACGTCCTGCTTGATTAATATTGATGATATGGGTAGTACAAGAGTAGATCTACCACGAGATCAGAGAGGCTAAACCCTAGAAGCTAGCCTATGGTATGATTGTTGTTCTATATGTTGTCCTACGGACTAAAACCCTCCGGTTTATATAGACACCGGAGAGAGTTAGGGTTACACAAAGTCGGTTACAATGGTAGGAGATCTACATATCCGTATCGCCAAGCTTGCCTTCCACGCCAAGGAAAGTCCCTTCCGGACACAGGACGAAGTCTTCAATCTTGTATCTTCATAGTCCAGGAGTCCGGCTGAAGGTATAGTCCGGCCATCCGGACACCCCCTAATCCAGGACTCCCTCAGTAGCCCCCGAACCAGGCTTCAATGACGATGAGTCCGGCGCGCAGATTGTCTTCGGCATTGCAAGGCGGGTTCTTCTCCGAATTCCGTGTACCTGTTGAATAAAGTCCGACTTCTTGTAAATGTTGCGCTCCTTGGCTTCTACACCCAATAATGGCCGTCTCCCACGTGTCAAATGAATATGAAAAGTCTGAGTGTTTTTACATCCACACCCCTAGCCGCGTAAATGAGCCTCCCATTTAAGGTGACGAAGATTTAGATCCAAACCACACCTTCTCCCCCTCGCGAGTGTTCATCAGAGCGCATCCGACAAAGGTCCATACCACCATGGCCAGCCGTCGTAACTCCTCCTTTCTCCCTTCCAGCCCTCAGCCTGGATATTGGGAGAGATGCTCTATCCCGCATAGCGAGCTAGTGACGCTCCAGACCAAGGGATTTCTCCCCCGGCCCATATGGTCCCGGTTCGAGCCGGTCTTGCCATCTATAATAGCAGAGAGTAAGCAGAGAGTGCCCCTAATCCCTCCAAGGAGAGCGGGTATGCCTCGTCCCTTATTTAATAAGAGGGCTCGGATTTCCAATCCATCCGTTTCTCTAGGGGCTCCTGGAGTTCTATGGCCTCCAGCTACACAATCTTACGCCTACCTTCGTATTCCATATCGCGGGCTTTGTAGCCCTCTGCGAGCTGTTTTTGGGTGTTGAGGCTCATTTCAGGCTGTGGAAAGAGCTATTCTGCCTTGTGCCCCGTTCTCAGAAGGGGTCAATATATCAAGTGGGCGGAGTCGAAGTGTGGCGCATCGCCGGGACCGGATATCTATCCGGAACCCCAAAGAAGGCGTCCGAGGACTGGCCTTCGGAATGGTTTTACATAGAGGACGTCCCGCTGCCGGATCCTGTCTGGATCGGCCTCCCTGAGTTCGACAGTGCTCCACTAAAGAAGCGCCTAAGTAGGCATCCATGGAGCCCTCAGAGGGAAAGTGACAAGGACGTCCTTTACCTGATGGGCCGGATAAGATTGTTAGCTCATTCCGGACTGACCATGATCGGGGTCATGGCCGCATGCATCATGCGAGGGGTGCAGCCGCTACAGTATAGAGGCCACCCCATGTGGGATTTCAATGGGGAGGACGACGCCACCCGCTACGGCCGTAAGGGACCGGATTCGGCTGCGGCCCTAACAAAGACCTTGTCCGCTTTGTACAAGGGAGAAGAGGAGGAATTTCTCCGCATCAACCCACAGGGTGGATTTTCTATGTACAATCCCCCAAGCTGGGTAAGTGGTCACATTTACTTGCCCATCCGTTTTATATTCCCATTGTTAAATATTCAGTCTAACGACTTCAACACAGGAACTGCGCCAGGCTGTTAAAGAAATAAACAACCCTCCTCCACAACTCGAGGACCCAGGACGGTCCCTCGACCCGGCCTCTCAAGAGGATCCAGACTTATCTGTGGAGTTGATTGATGGAGTGTTCCATCAATTGAGCAAGGACAACGCCTTGGTGGCCATTACGGCCGATTACCCAGGGCTAATCCCGGCCTCCCAGGTAACTGAGATCGAAGTCCTAGTACCCCGAATAGGGTTCCACCCTCTCGTGTTTTCAGTTTCCTGATTACAACCGAGCTTTGCAGGGGAGGTTTTTGAGATGGGAGGCCGAACCTGCGGCGACAAGCCAACGAGGGGCCACAGGGCCCCGTGGGCAGAAAAGAGGTGCAGTCCGGACCAAGGCGTCAGCGCAAAGGTATGGCGCGCCCCCTTATCCCAGGTGTTATACCTTCAAGGCATATTAACACTCGTGCTCTCTTCAGGACAAAGAGACCTCGTCGGACTATATCCGGAGAGGCTGCCAATCGTGCCTCCACCAGCCAGGCTCCAAAGCCTGGTTCGGAGGCGGAGGCGAACACAAGGCGCGCACCGGATGCTCCTCCGATGGAGGATGTGGACAGGTTGTCTGCCACCAACTCTGAGGTGGAGAGTGTCATGAACCACAGGCATTGCCGGACAATTCTTCGCGACGCTTGTTTCTCCCGAGAGGCATTAGATGCCTTCAATTCGGGAGATGCGTACCTCTGTGCCGCTCAAAATGGTCTAGCCAGAGCCACGGAGCAATATGTAAAATACATACGGGTAAGAAATTTTTGGTAATTATATATATACCAGTAGCCCCCGAGACTTGAAACAGTTAGAATAACTGATTTAAGGATCATTTGTTATGCAGGTTCTTACAGAAAAGAATTCCCTACTGTCCCAGGAGCTGGAAGAGTGCAAAGCCCAACTTGAGGCCGCACTAGCCGCCGCAGGGGAGCCCAAGGAGACCCCCTCTGGTAATATACACTTCGAAAGATAAGTATTTTGCGAAGCACGGCATGGGTGCGAATCTGACAAATGAAATTGCAGATGGCGCCGGATTGAGTCCGGAAAGGCAACAACTCCTACGCCAGCTGAAGGCTGGTGAGAAGGTGCTGACAAAGGTGAGGCGGGATAAGAACGATCTCCAAGATGCCAACACCAAGTTGGGCGTCGACCTGAAAGATGTTCGTGCCCAGCTGTCAGACTCCGTTAAGGAGAATCAGCGGCTTCGGTGCGGCATATTTAGTAAGTGCTTGAACGAACCTTTGAAAAAAAATCGGCGGGGAAGTCGACTAACAGAGTAATGTCTGTAGGTGTGCTAACAGGTCGTCCTGTAGAGGAGATGCCCGGTTCTACGGGTGACCTTCTTCCCGAGCTCTCGCAACTACTCGAGCGAGTTCGGCAGGCGATGCAAGGCGTCGCCCGGGCCTTGTGGCCATCCATCTCCATGCCCGAAGGTCTTGAAGAGCTTGCGGAGAAGCTAAAGGGAGCACGGTGGCGCTTCCGATTGTGGAAGATATCGGCCTGCCGTCAAGGCGCTAGGGAGGCCTGGGCCATGGTGAAGACGCGGTACACAAAGGCTGACCCCAACCACATAGCCGAGGTCGGTCCTGTGGGGCCCGATGGGAAGGAGATCCCTGTAAGCTTAGTATACGGCCAAGTAGAATTGGCCGCAAAGTATTCCCAGCAGGACTGTAAATTAGACAGCCTGTTAGATGGTATTGAAGAGGAATACAATCAGTCAGAATGACTATGTAATTTAATTGACATTTATAATGCCTTCTAGCCGGATTGTAGATCATTTGTCATGGCCGACCTTTTCGCTTCAGCCTCGGGATCTGACGGTCCGGAGTGTGTCCGAATTCCCATGCAGTTATATAAGAACCGGGGAATGCATGGAGACCAGGCGTAGGGGTCATTAGTGCGTGAACAGACAAGTGCCCGACTAGTTATGTTATATTACATGGTTAGTAAGAAACATCTTCCAGGGAGAATAGTTCCGTTAGGGGTTCCTTTCCCTGGGAGGCATGCCCTAAAGTGCATGCCCATTCTGCGAAAAAGACGCGGGAAAAAGCATCTGGGGGCGCATAAATAAATAAGTGAAAAGATCATCTTTTAGGTCACCGACCGAATATTCCCTTAAGAACGCTAGCTTTCGGCTTCACCCAGTCAGAGGTACACATCCGGCTGATCCAGCAGTAATAATTGCAGAGGTGGTCCCTTTACCGCCTAGACGAATAATCGGGAACGTAGGGGTAAGCACAGGAGCCAGGCAACCCAGCTTGGCCAAAACTTAAGTCATATCGATGCATATAATGGTGAAATAAAAGGTACATGCGGAAGTGTAACACATGTGTTGGGCATGAAACCCGTATAAATAAGCTTCTGTTAAAAGAAGCCCCCAGGTTTAATGAGTGCGAATAGCACATCATTTGATGAGCCTTTAAAGGCTATAAGAGAAAGGAAGGGGAGAAGGAGAGAAATGTAAGACAGACAGTATATAAAAAATGGACAGAGGAAGGAGACGAACACAGAGTCCGGCGCTAGGCATAGAATCTTTGGAGACGGGCTGCGTTCCATGGCTTCGGCTCGAGTCAGTTATCTGATGCATCTCGCAGGCGGTACGCTCCACCAGTCAGGACTTGGTCAATTATGAAGGGACCTTCCCACCAGACGGTCTCGCGGAGCTTGTGGACCATAGGGGCTAGGATGAGGCCTTGGACCAACAAACGGTGGCCTGCGGGGACCGCGAGGTGGGGTGATGCCTCCTACATCACGCCAAACCATCACGTCTGGCAGAGCGGACCTCACAGGATAGAGATCGCGCATATCTGAATATCCAGCTTGCACCGCCGGTGCGAACCGAGTCAAAGTGGCCCAGTGGTCAGCACGGGTGTTGAAGAGCTCTAGCCTTAAGGCCCGATTTTCACGGTCCTTATCCTCGAGCATCTCAGCAGTGGTGCGAGTCCGTGAATCCTCCTGAGTGGGGTCAGCATAGATAGCCTGGAGATACCCTTGCGCTCCCGGAAGTGATCCTGGCATATACCGGAAATCAGAGTCCCGAAATAACCCAGATCTGACTCGCATAATGGTCATCATAGAGTAGGCGGCGTCCTGCACAGCCATCTCAATAGTAACCC
>NC_041384.1:394285769-394388000 GCF_002162155.2 Triticum dicoccoides
TCAGGTGGAACACCTGGCAATTCCTCTGGAAAGACATCCGGGAAGTCACGGACTACCGGAACGTCCTCAAGGTCTGGCAAAGGGCTGGCGTTAAGAGAATATAATTGTCGCTTGGCTATTCGGGTCAAGACATTAACTATCTTTCCTGAAGGATGGGTGAGTTGAACAGTCCTAGAGAAGCAATCGATTTGGGCATGATGAGCCGACATCCAGTCCATACCCAGAATGATATTAATATCTGAAGATTTAAGGGCTATCAAAGACGCGAGGAAAACAAGTCTGTCGACTTGGATCTCATTTCCATAACTTACCCTAGAGGTCTGCCATCTAGAACCAGGGGTAGAGATTTCCATAGTGGATGGCATGTCACAGAATGCAACGTTATGCAGACGAGCATAACTTTCGGATATAAAAGAATGAGAGGCTCCTATATCGAAAAGAACAGATGCCGGGTGGCAATTAACAAGAAGCGTACCGAGAACGACGTTGGGATCCTCTTGAGCTTCTTCGGCAGAGATGCAGTTGACATGGCCATGTGAAGCGGTGACCGGCTTGGCGTGGAATACTTTTCCTGTCGGCTTGCCACGGCCAACAGCTTTAGCAGATTGATTGGGGTTGGTCTGGGGGCATTCACGCATATAGTGACCAGATTCCCCACACTTGAAACAAGTCACAAAACTGGTACGTGGAGGAGCATTGTTAGTTGAACCCCCATAGGGCTTGGCTGGAGCAGACTGTTGAACAGGGCGAGGCGCCTGGAAAGATGGCCTCGGTGTGAACCTGGGTGGCAGGGCAGTGTTGGGTACCCACACGCGGCGCTTCTGAGGACCAGCACCGGATGAGGAACCCATGTCACGTCCATGCTTGCGTGTTGCGTCATAGTCAGTCTGACCAGTTTCAGCACTGATGGCTTTGTTGACAAGTTTCGAAAAAGATGTGCACTCATGCAGACGGAGGTCGCGGCGAAGCTCAGGACTAAGGCCCTTACGAAACCTTGCTTGCTTCTTGGCGTCAGTAGACACTTCCTCAGTTGCATATCGGGCGAGATTACCAAACTCCCTGCTATAGGCATCCACAGAAAGTCGGCCTTGGGTGAAACTGCAAAATTCTTCACGTTTACGGTCCATGAGACCCTCCGGAATGTGATGTTCACGGAAAGCCTCGCTGAACTCAGCCCAAGTTGTGACATGGCCCGCTGGGCGCATAGCTCCATAATTCTCCCACCATAGACTGGCGGGGCCTTCAAGATGATATGCAGCAAAGGTGACCTTGTCAGCCTCCGCTACCAGCGCGGAACGCAGTTTGTGAGAGATACTGCGAAGCCAATCATCAGCGTCGAGGGGCTCGACGGAGTGGTGGAACTTGGGTGGATGCAATTTGATAAAATCACTGAGTGACACCACGTTAGCCCTCTGATGGTGTGCTGTATTCTGTTCAATACGCTCCAACAAACGGTTTGTCTCCCGCTTGTTTCTCTCAGCTTCCATCATAACCTCGGCTAGTGAAGGAGGATGAGGCAGATTTGCATCCCTAGCTTCACTGCCTTCGGCCTGCTCTTGAGAAGCAGGGTTAGCGCGCGTGTTGACCATCCTAGGTAAACAAGACAATGATTTAGTCAGGATGGTAAAATTCCGACATAGGATTCATAATGTAAGAAATAACTCGGAATGCAAGATGATCATCCATATGACATGGTAGATACAGAAACTGCTTCTTTTATTCCATCGTCATACACACCATACAGGGTTTAGTACAAGACCAAACAAAGTACTATTACGGTGAAAAGAGGATTACATCTCATCGGAGGCATTCCCAGCTCCTATACATTATTTTTCTACATCTCCGGAAAGAGTACAACTAGATCATATCCCACGAGTCACGCAGGACGATAGACGACACAGCTAGTGCGAACTAGTGATACTACCACTAACTTAGACCGATCCGTAGTAGTCCTCGTAGAAGTCACCTCCATAGCCCGGAAGCTCAACATGATCATCTGGAAACAGACGGTCTCGCGGAGCTTGTGGACCATAGGGGCTAGGATGAGGCCTTGGACCAACAAACGGTGGCCTGCGGGGACCGCGAGGTGGGGTGATGCCTCCTACATCACGCCAAACCATCACGTCTGGCAGAGCGGACCTCACAGGATAGAGATCGCGCATATCTGAATATCCAGCTTGCACCGCCGGTGCGAACCGAGTCAAAGTGGCCCAGTGGTCAGCACGGGTGTTGAAGAGCTCTAGCCTTAAGGCCCGATTTTCACGGTCCTTATCCTCGAGCATCTCAGCAGTGGTGCGAGTCCGTGAATCCTCCTGAGTGGGGTCAGCATAGATAGCCTGGAGATACCCTTGTGCTCCCGAAAGTGATCCTGGCATATACCGGAAATCAGAGTCCCGAAATATACCAGATCTGACTCGCATAATGGTCATCATAGAGTAGGCGGCGTCCTGCACAGCCATCTCAATGGTAACCCCGAGTCCATAAGAGCAGTGAAGAGGCTCGGTGGATCCAGGATAAGATGGAAATATCCTGACAGTGCAGAGATACTGGCTCTGATTAAAATCTCGGAATTGCTCTTCGACCGTGTACTCAGGATACCAGCGGTATCCAGCCTCAGTCATTACCCTGACCAACTTAGCAGTATGGCCGGGTACATCTAGGCATCGAGTCAGGCGAACCACTTGATTGAGGTCGCGAGTGGCCATCTGAAAGCACAATCATAATGCAAAGGCATTAGAATTTCTAGCAAAATTTCGGCAGCATAACAGCTGTAAATGCTCAAGAAGGATTTTGAGACATTTGACAAAGGATTACATATACACTCATCATCATCATAACAAGGTTCTGAATCCATTCTGGCAACATAATGTGGTAGTAGAACTGAACTAGGCTGGTAACCATCAAACTTATAAGGTACTACTGATTAGTAACTCGTGATCCTGATAGAGAGAACAGATCCTAATTCCTTAACCCCCGGTGGAAGAATGGACTGACTCAGATCAGAAAGTCATAAGGTATAAGGAGTAAAAAGAGCCTTACGTTCCATCCCACAAACAATTCCCCTACATATAACTAAAGAATTTCTAGACTCAACATCGACCAGTTTGGCTTGGAGAACCTACAGGCAGTCCGGCTCTGATACCAACGCTGTCAGGACCCCGACTCGATGTCACATCGATCTAGCTGGTAACACCTCATATCACTTTGCGGCCTCACGCACGGTATCCCCACGGGTGTCGTCTTACCTTTTCCCGGGACCGTTTGCGCCTGTTGGCTCACGTATATGATAGTGTCGCTAGCATCCATATGATAAAGAGCCCGGGCTGACATGACTAGTCGTAAACCCAAAGTGGCACAGACTTACAGGGACAGGCATCCATGACCCAGCTTCGAACGTGTCGGTCATCAGCAAGTGGGTCCGGGCTGTAGCACTGGGCTAGCAGGACTCCGGTAAACCGGGCTGTAGCGGGCTAACAGGACTCCGGTACTCAAAGCGTGACATTTCCCCGAAGGGACAGACACAGGAACGAAGAAGGACACATGCCGGCCAGCCTAAGTGTTCCAGAGCAGTAGCAAGCTACCATGGCTCAGCGGTAACACTAGGAGACATTTCCCGGTAAGAGAGGCTACCAAAGATAAACAACTAGATAGTCAGATCCCACACATACCAAGCATTTCAATCATACACACAATATGCTCGATATGTGCAAATAGAACGAAGCATCACAACATGACTCTATGACACAAGTACTTTATTTAAGGCTCAGTGAGCCATACATAACATACACAAAGGTACGGGTCTCACGACCCCACATACAAGTCATACAGTCATACAAACCAGCAGCGGAAGTAACTTGTCTGAGTACAGACAACTAGTAAAATAAAAGAGGCTTGGACAGCCTAGCTATACTACGTGGTCCTTCACAAGCTCAGGGTCACCACCTGGGTCTTTAGCCTACTCGTTGATGTCAACGTCTACATAGAACCCATCAGAAGGGGTTGCAGCGTCTTCTGTAAAAATGTAGATTATAGCAACATGAGTACAAAGGTACTCAGCAAGACTTACATCAGATCCTACATACATGCATAGTATCAAGAAGGGTTGGTGGAGTTATTGCAGCAAGCCAGCTTTGACTCTTGGCTAGGCTAACCTACGATACTCCAACTTGAAATGGTTTTGCGCACACGAGTCCACTACTCACCACTTCAATACACTATCGAGGATCCGCCTCCGTCTTCCTACGGAAGAGCCATCCTCGGCACTCACACTTATCTTGAGGTTTTTAACAGTTTCCATTTACTTGTCTATGAACTGTATAGGCAACCAAGTAGTCCTTTACCGCGGACGCGGCTATTCGAATAGATCATGTTAACCCTGCAGGGGGTACTTCTTCATACACGCTCTCACCACTTACCGTCGTTTACACGACATGTACTCGGCAACCTTCAAGCGGAAGCCCAACGTGGGTGTCGGCCACGACCTACCTAATCACCTAAGCCTCCAGTCCAGGTTTATCGCCTATTCAGGTTCCATCCGCAGGGAGTCCGGCCGAGGTTTCCCATACGGCCCCGAATGATGTGAACAGGGTTCCCGAGATACCTAACGGGTATTCGGTACACCCGGCCACATACCTACCGCATCACAGCCCACCCCTACGGTCAGCGCTGTCCACGGCCTCCAATAGGCTACAAACACCAGAAACTACTTGCAACTCCTGGACGGAGAACTAGGGTGAATAAGAAGCCGAGAGGGTCCATTGGTTTCGGGCCCAATGCATGGTAGTAGCTGATTCTTAAATCACACATACAGATCTCAGTGCTTAAGGTCGGCTTCAATGAAACAACCCACCATGTACTCCTACATGGCCTTTCATCGATACCTTTACCAAATCGTGTTCACCACACCACTCTCATTACCGACATAATCATTTCACTCCAGCCCATCACCCAGATGAACCAGACCTGACACGACTCTAAGCATAGCAGGCATAGCAAGGTAGGAACAACACATACATATGGCTCAAGCAACTCCTACACATGCTAGTGGGTTTCATCTAGTTACTGTGGCAATGACAGGTCATGCAGAGGAAATGGGTTCAACTACCGTAGCACACAACAGTTTGAATCGCGTTGTCTTAATGCAGTAAAAGAGAGCAGGAGCGAGAACATGGGATTGTATCGATATGATCAAATGGTTGGTTGCTTGCCTGATGGTTCGATGCACGGATACGGTTCTTCGTTAGGGTAATCACGATACTCCTCGGGGACAGAACCTGTCGCAAGGGCATCGATACACAAGCATCACCAAACAATGTGCAACAATATGATGCATGCATGAAACATGGCAATATGAGTGTATTGGGCTAATGCAACTAAAGCCAGAAGGGTTTGAACAAATTTGAATCAAAGATTCAAATTTCAAATTCAAATATGGCCTTTTAAAGTGCTTTTCCTTGTTCTGCTTAAAACATCAATTTAACTTGTTTGATCATGCATGAAAATAGTACAGATGGATAGATTGGATTTTTCTGGTCATTTTTCATATATAATTTGTCCAATTTGGAGTTACAGAATAAAAGTTATGAATTTTTGAAGTTTAAATAATATTCTGGAATTTCCTGATTTAATTTAAATCCAGAAAATCAATTACTGCGTCAGCCTGACGTCAGTGTGACGTCAGCAGGTCAACGGAACTGGTCCAGGTCAAACCTGACAGTGGGTCCCGCATGTCAGGGTGATTATTTTAATTAAAACTTAATTAAAACTAATCCTGTTTAAATAACAGGGCTAGGCCCCACCTGTCATTGACTCAGGGGAGTCAACCAGGGCCCACCCGTGGTCAAAGTTAATGTCGGCTGCCGGCGTTTAGTCGCCGGCGAGCCCGACGCGGCGGCGGAAGTGGTTTTGGTCATTTCGGCCACCAAACGGACCGCGGAGACCACCGGAGTGGAGCTGAGGCCAACCCGCAGCTCTTGGCGGAGCCCGTTGGGGTCGGGGTGGCCGGAGTCGACGGCGGCGAGCTCGGCTGCGGCCGCCGGGGTTCGGTCGTGCACGGGAACGGTGCTGGAGCTCGAAGTCGAGCAAAGCGAGGCGCTAGGGATGCTCTACGGGGTCTTGCGAACTCGTTGGACTCGCCGGGGTGACCAAATGGTCACTGGAGCTGCGTCGACGGCGAGCTCGGCGACGGCGGAGGTTCGGCCGTGGTGGGGAGGTGGCTACGGTGAGGGAACGAGGGGAAGGAGAGGGGGAAACGGTGGCGTAGCTCACCGCGGTTGCAGTGGGCGTCGAAGCGGGCTCGGGGACGCGCTGGAGACGGCGAATTCGACGGCGACGGTGGTCGGAGCCCGAAGAGGGGAACGGCGACGTGGCGGCGATGCAGGGCTTCCGGGGAGCTGTGGAGCGGTGGGGAGGAAGAGGGAGTCGAGGCGGAGCTCCTGAGCTAGTCGGGGAAGCGAGGGGTGGCCGGAGATGGCTGCTATGGCGAACGGCGGCGACGGTGGTGTTCGGCCGTGTGAGAGAGAGAGCGAGGGAGAGGAGGGGAGAGCCGGGGGAGAGTGAGAGAGAGCAGGGGGGATCGGGACGGCCTGCGGGAGTCGTCCACGCGGCCAGGAGCGCGTCGGCAAGCAGGAGGTGGCCGCGCGGCCGTGCGCGCGCGAGCACGCAGCAGCTTCGGGGCGAGGGGAGGAAGACGACGGAGAGCTGCAGTGGTGGGCTGGGCCGTTGCTGGCTGGGCCGGCCAGCTGGCTGGGCCGCACAGTGGAGGAGCCCAGGTAAGTTTTCCCCCTTTTTATTTCTGTTTCTGTTTTATTTAATATATCTGCAACTTTGTTGAATTAAATAAAATACCTAGGCAAGTTCAAAAATCACCAAACTATTCCTGGCCCATAGTTGGATTATTTCCAACATGAAACATTTTAGTTTGGAGATATTTGAGCATTTAAATATTTTATATTATTTTAAATGCCCAAATTCAAATATTTATGATTTAATTCAAAAACCCTAGGATGGCCTAGGAAAATGTGCACCATTTTTGGCAGAGGTTCTGAACCAAGACAAAAATGATGGGCATTTTAGAAGGGCATTTCAGGTTCATTGAAAAATTATTTTAGTAACCCTAGTTGGTTTCAGAGGGGACTGGGGGTTCTGTCATCCCTATTTCAAGTTTCTGATGAAAGAGTAAACATGATGCAACACTCTAATGCATGACTAGCTAGGTTGTGACAGATGATGCTGTGGGGGACGCCGTAACGGTGTACAACCACGGATATAAAGTCTATCACCGGTCCGGATTCGGCCGTCTTAACAGGCTTGGCATCTATCCATTTGGTGAACTTATCCACCATGACCAGTAAGTATTTTTTCTTGTGGGTTCCGCCTTTAAGGGGTCCAACCATGTCAAGCCCCCAGACCGCGAAGGGCCAAGTGATGGGGATAGTTTGGAGGGCGGTGGGTGGCATATGGCTTTGGTTTGCAAAGAGCTGGCAACCCACGCATCGTTGGACTAAGTCCTGGGCGTCTGCCCGGGCCGTCGGCCAATAAAAGCATGTACGGAAGGCCTTGCTTACAAGGGACCGAGCTGCAGCGTGATGACCGCCGAGTCCGTCATGAATTTCAGCCAGGAGGTTCCGCCCTTCCTCTTCGGAGATGCACCTTTGAAGGACTCCGGTAGTGCTTTTCTTATAAAGCTCTCCCTCCTGGACTTTGTAGGCTTTGGATTGCCGCACTATGCAGCGTGCCTAATTTTGGTCCTCGGGGAGTTCCTGCCTAGTAAGGTAGGCGAGGAATGGTTCTGTCCACGGGGCGATGACGGCCATTATTACGTGGGCTGAAGGTGTTATTTCATTGGCAGAGCCTCCGATTGTGTCAGAATGTTCGGTGTCGGGCAGTGCGGTTGGGTCCGGGCTGTTATTGTTCGGCTCCCCTTCCCACACTACGGATTGCTTAAACAGCCTTTCCAAGAAGATGTTGGGGGGGGGGGACTACATCGCGTTTTGTGCCGATGCGTGCCAGGACATCTGCCGCCTGATTATTTTCCCGAGCTATGTGGTGAAATTCAAGCCCTTCAAACCGAGCTGACATTTTTAGGACGGCATTGCGGTAAGCTGCCATTTTTGGATCCTTGGCATCAAAGTCTCCATTTATTTGGATATTGCGAGGTTCGAGTCCCCGCGCACCTCTAGGCGTTGAATGCCCATGGATACTGCCATCCGGAGACCATGTAAAAGGGCCTCATATTCGGCTGCATTGTTGGAGTCTGTGTACATAATCTGGAGTACGTATTGAACTGTGTCTCCTGTGGGGCACGTCAAAACAACGCCAGCCCCTAGTCTGGCCAACATCTTGGAGCCGTCGAAATGCATGATCCAATTTGAATATGTGTCGTACTCTTTAGGGAGTTTGGCCTCCATCCATTTTGCGACGAAGTCGGCCAAAACTTGCGACTTGATGGCTCGCCGTGGCTTATAAGTTATGTCGAACGGGAGGAGCTCAATGGCCCATTTTGCAATCCGGCCTGTTGCGTCACGGTTGTTTATAATATCGTTAAGTGGTACTTCCGAGGCTACTGTTATTGAACACTCTTGAAAGTAGTGTCATAGCTTCCGGGATGCCATGAATACCGCGTAAGCTATCTTTTGATAATGCGGGTACCGTGATTTGCACGGAGTGAGGACAGTGGACACATAATAGACCGGCTTTTGAAGGGGGAATTTGTGTCCGTCTGTTTCTCGTGCGACGACGAGCACTATGCTTACAACCTAATGTGTTGCTGCAATGTACAATAGCATTGGTTCGCCAATGTTTGGTGCGGCCAGGACTGGGTTTGCTGCCAATATGGCTTTTATTTCATCGATTCCGGCCATGGCTGCATCCGTCCATCGAAGTGTTCGGTGCGCCGAAGGAGGCGGTACAGGGGTAGGGCCTTTTCTCCCAAGCGGGAGATAAAGCGGCTTAGAGCCGCCACACATCCGGTTAACTTTTGTATTTGTTTGAGGTCCTTTGGGATATCCAATTATGACAGAGCTCGGATCTTGGCTGGATTTTCTTCAATTCCTCTACCGGATACAATGAAGCCCAAGAGCTTTCCGGCTGGGACGCCGAAAACGCATTTTTCCGGGTTGATCTTGATGTCGTATGTTCGGAGGTTATCAAATGTGAGCCTCAAGTCGTCTACTAGAGATTCGACATGTCTTGTTTTGACGACCACATCATCTACATATGCCTCCACTGTTTTGCCGATCTGGTTTGCCAGACATGTCTGAATCATGCGCTGATATGTTGCGCCGGTGTTTTTGAGCCCGAAGGGCATTGTGTTGAAGCAGAATGGGCCGTATGGTGTGATAAATGCCGTTGCGGCTTGGTCTGATTCTGCCATCTTGATTTGATGGTAGCCGGAATATGCATCGAGGAAACACAACGAATCGTGTCCTGCGGTAGCGTCGATAATTTGATCGATGTGGGGGAGGGGGAAGGGATCCTTTGGGCAAGCCTTGATAAGGTCTTTAAAATCAACGCACGGATGCCAGGATTTGTCCTTCTTTGGTACCATCACCAGTTTTGCTAGCCAGTCCGGATGTTTTATATCTAATGAATCCGGCCTCGAATAGCTTTGCTAGCTCCTCTCCCATGGCCTGTCTCTTAGGTTCGGAAAAACGCCGAAGAGCTTGTTTGACAGGTTTGAATCCTTTTAGGATATTTAAGCTATGCTCGGCCAGCCTGCGTGGGATTCCTGGCATGTCTGAAGGGTGCCAGGCGAAAATGTCCTAGTTCTCTTGTAGGAACTCTCGCAGTGTGGCGTCTACATCAGGGTTTAACTGTGCCCCGATGGAAGCTGTTTTATTGGGGTCCGTTGGATGGACCTGGAATTTGACTATTTCGTCCGCCGGTTTAAAGGAGGTGGACTTGGATCTTTTGTCGAGTACCACATCATCCCTATTCACCATGGAGCGCAGCGCAGTCAGTTCCTCAGCCGCTAGGGCTTCGGATAGTGCCTCGAGGGCCAGTGCGGCTGTCTTGTTTTCGGCGCGGAGTGCTATGTCTGGATCATTAGCGAGAGTGATGATCTTGTTAGGCCCGGGCATCTTGAGCTTCATGTACCCGTAATGGGGTATTGCTTGGAAGATTGTAAATGCTTCCCGCCCTAGCAGAGCGTGATAACCGCTGCTGAACGGAGCAACATGAAACGTGACCTCTTCGGACCTGTAATTATCCAGCGTGCCGAACACCACATCTAGTGTGATTTTTCCTGTACAGCGCGCTTCCCGACTGGGGATTATTCCTCTAAAGGTTGTGCTGCTTCGCTCAATGCGGTTCCAGTCTATTTCCATTTTTTGAAGGGTTTCCTCATAAATGAGGTTCAATCCGCTGCCACCGTCCATGAGTACCTTGGTAAGACGAAAGCCATCCACTATTGGACTGAGGACCAATGCGGCTGGTGCTCGGGCTGTTCGGAATTTAGGTTCATCACTAGCGTTAAAGGTAATAGCCGTGTCACTCCATGGGTTTATTATTACTACTTGGTAGACTTCGGCAAGGCTGCGGAGTGTCCTTTTTCGCATATTATTTGATGCGAATGTCTCGAAGACTGTTAGTACCATATTGGTGTCTCTAGGGTGGCTTTCTGTGGCCTCCGGAATTAGGAGATCTTCGCCAATTTTGGCCACCTGCCGGAGTATCCAACATACTCTAAGGCTGTGAGTTGGTGTGGCGTCCTCTGTACTATGAATTTTACAGGGTCCATTAAGCCATCCTTCCAGTACGGTTCCATGCCCTGTAGAGGGTTTTTGCTTTTTTGTGTTTGACTCGGGTGTCTGGCGATGATGCACCCTTTTATTTCGGACTGGGTTTGTATTCAGGGCCGGATCGTCCCAAAATTTTCTTTCGGTTTTCCTGGCGCTTTCCATTGCACAGTACTTTTATACAATGGACGCTAAGTCAGCGAAGCGTGTAATATCACGGCGACTTATGGCATTGAGGATTCCCTTGTCCGTGCAATTATTGCAAAAGATTGAGATTGAGTCTTCCTCGCGGCAGTCCCTTATCCTGTTCCTAACCAGGAGGAATCTGGCCCAGTAATGATGTACTGTTTCATCGGGCTCTTGCCTGATTTGGGATAGATCGCTTATGTTTGGGTGGGTGGGTGGAATTAAATCCGAAGCCTCACCCAATCTGAGGCTCAGAGGCCGAGGAATTTCCGAACTCGAAAATTTGGATTCCTGGATGTTGTCCAATGAATCCAGCCTGTCGCCTGACTCTAAGTTCAGGTCTTGAGTGATATCCTCCCCTCCGCAGGTATTCGGCTTGGAGGGATCGGGAATCCGGACGTAGCTAGTCCTTAAGATAGATGAAGGGTCACCGCACTGTCCCTCTACCACGACAACATGACGGGTGACTTCGGGAGAGTTAATCTCTCTCAGATCGGGTTTAGGCCCAATCTGGTCGTAATCCGTACCGACTCCCAGGGCGGCGATGCAATCCAAGAGCTCGTTTATGGAGGAGAGCTCCATTGGATCTAACTGCTCGGCGAGTTCCGAGCTGACATGAAGATTGTTTTCGATGGCTCCAGAGGTCATCATCGGCGCAGAAGCCGAACAGGCGGTCATAAGAAAACCACCTAGCCGGAGGGTTTGGCCGACAGCCAAAGCTCCCTTAGTAATGGTGTCGTCTTTAAAGACGAGGCGAGGCATCCTTCCTAATGGCGACGACACAGAGGAACTCTCAATGAAAGCACCAATGTCGCTGTCAAAACCGGCGGATCTCGGGTAGGGGGTCCCGAACTGTGTGTCTAGGCCGGATGGTAACAGGAGGCAAGGGACACGAAGTTTTACCCAGGTTCGGGCCCTCTTGATGGAGGTAAAACCCTACGTCATGCTTGATTAATATTGATGATATGGGTAGTACAAGAGTAGATCTACCACGAGATCGGAGAGGCTAAACCCTAGAAGCTAGCCTATGGTATGATTGTTGTTCTGTATGTTGTCCTACAGACTAAAACCCTCCGGTTTATATAGACACCGGAGAGTGTTAGGGTTACACAAAGTCAGTTACAATGGTAGGAGATCTACATATTCGTATCGCTAAGCTTGCCTTCCACGCCAAGGAAAGTCCCTTCCGGACATGGGACGAAGTCTTCAATCTTGTATCTTCATAGTCCAGGAGTCCGGCTGAAGGTATAGTCCGGCCATCCGGACACCCCCTAATCCAGGACTCCCTCATCCAGGTTTCTTGCATTTGTGGCAGAGCCTCCTCTTATAGTCACTGGATGAGGAATCACTGCTCCTTGAGGGTCTTCCAAGGCGACCACTTCTTGAGAACTTTTGGAACTTCTTCACCAGCAGAGCCAGATCATGGCTTAGTTCTTCAGGATCACCAAGGCTGCTACTAGAGTCTTCATCTTCGGACTCAGATACTGCCTTGGCCTTCAGTGCACGTGATCTGCCATAGCTTGAACCATAGAGATCTCTTTTTTCAGCAAGTTGGAACTCATGAGTATTTAGCCTCTCGAGAATATCAGCGGGATCAAGTGACTTGTAATCAGCACGTTCTTGTATCATCAATGCCAGAGTGTCAAATGAGGAATCAAGCGATCTCAGCAATTTCTTCACCACCTTATGGTCGGTGATGTCAGTGACACCAAGTGCTTGAAGCTCATTTGAGATGCCAGTGAGGCGATCGAAGGTTTGTTGAACATTTTCATTGTCGAGTCTTTTGAAGCGGTTGAAGAGATTGCGAAGAACATCAACTCGAGAGTCGCGATGTGTTGAGACTCCTTCATTCACTTTGGACAACCTGTCCTAGATAAGCTTCACTGTCTCCAAAGCACACACTCTGCCATACTGTCCTTTGCTCAGATGGCCACATATGATATTCTTCGCTTGAGAGTCAAGTTGCTTGAATCTCTTCACATCAGCAGCATTCAGAGAAGGAGTGACTGAGGGAACACCATTTTCCACAACATACCAGAGATCGTTATCAATTGCCTCAAGATGCATTCGCATCTTATTCTTCCAGTAGGGGTAGTCAGTCCCATCGAAGGTAGGACACCCAGCAGAGACCTTGATCATACCTGCGGTCGACATAACTAAAACTCCAGGCGGTTAAACCAAAATCACACAGAACAAGGGAGTACCTTGATCTGATACCAATTGAAAGTGCGTTATATCGACTAGAGGGGGTGAATAGACGATTTTTATCAAATTCTTCACTGAGGAATTTGCTGGTGAGGAAATTCCTTAGCGAAGAACTACTAGCAACGGAATAAGTACTAAAATGTAAACATAACAGAATACAAGCATAGTCATCATGATGAAATGAAGACAGGCACAGAGTACAGGAAGCATAAGCACAGGATAACATAGGATGAAGACAATCAGACTGAAGGAATTGAACTGGGGAAATTGAGAAAGTCTTCAGTCAAAGTCTTCAAGCACAGATATGAACAAGCACACAACACAGTTATGAGGAAATGAAAGAGTTGAGGAAATGGAACCAGTAAGCTCAGTGATGACAATGATTTGGTAGACCAGTTCCAACTGTTGTCTCAGTTGTACGTCTGGTTGGAGCGGCTGAGTATTTAAACTCGAGGACACACAGTCCCGGACACCCAGTCCTGAACACGCAGCTCAGGACAGCCAGTCCTCACCGTATTCTCCTTGAGCTAAGGTCACATAGACCTCGCCCAATAACTCGTGGTAAGTCTTCAAGCGACTTCCAAACCTTCACAAACTTGGTCACTCGGCGATCCACAATTCCTCTTGGATGCTCTAGACCTTGACGCCTAACCGTCTCGAAGAAGCACAGTCTTCAAAGGTAACAAGCGTCGGATCCACGCAGGATCAATCTCTTCAGTGATGCTCAATCACTTGGGGTTTGAAGGTGTTTGGGTTTTGGTTTGGATTTTTCCTCACTTGATGATTTTCGCTCAAAGTCCTCGGAGGATGGGTTGCTCTCAAATGACAAGTGTCAGTTTCTCTCGGAGCAGCCAACCAGCTAGTGGTTGTAGGGGGTGGCTATTTATAGCCTAGGGAGCAGTCCGACATGATAAGACATAAATGCCCTTCAATGATATGACCGTTAGGTGGATAGATATTTTGGGACAGCTCGCGCATAGCACATCAACGGTCGGAATTTTGAGTAGCAAAATCCTGAGGGCTATCATGTTCCTCACTGTGTAGGCAATCCGCACTGGTGAATTCCTAACTCCTCAGTCAGAACAAATTCCTCAGAGACCAGAAGATCTTCGTCTCTGTCACTGAAGAAATTGACTGAACTGTGTGAGATTTCCAATGGCTTCACTCGAAGGGATTGGTAGGTGTAGGATTTTGAGTTAAGCATCACATGGAAATTTTCCTTAGTATTTCCTTGACCCCCTTTAACAGTACGGTGTTTCCTATGACTCAAGAAAGAGAAAATGAAACTACGAAAACAAAAGTCTTCACGCTTCATGTTCCTCGAATGAATACTAAGTCTTCAAGGTCACACCATTTTCTTCACTTTCAAAGTCTTCAGAATATCTTCAGAAATACAAAGTCTTCACTTGAAGAACTTCATTTTTAAGGGTCGACTTTCTCTATAAATATCAAACTCCTCATAGACTTATAGACCTATGTACACTCACAAACGCATTAGTCCCCTAACCTATAAGTCTTCAATACACCAAAATCTCTAAGGGGCACTAGATGCACTTAGAGCGCCTTATCAAGCGCCCTCAGGGGAAGATGAAGGGGGGAATAAAGAGGCTGAAAGCAGGCCTCACTCATCATTCATCCGAACCAGAGGAATTAGTGCCTCTGCGAAGGAGGATAGCCAAGGAGAAGGATCTGAAATTCCCTCTCCCCAAGGAAGGAAAAGGACCACCTCTAAAGACCCAGAAACAAAGGCTTCCAAACGGGGGAAGAAATCTTCGCCAAAGGGTCCCGTCTTGGAGGGTACTCTCGCCACACAGTGCCCGCAAGGGGACCAGCCCTCGACCGAGCTATAAGCAAACAAAAAGTACTTAATAGTGAAAATATCCTAACTTACTTCTGAAGACAATAACCGAAGCTTATATCTTGTAGTTCAGATTGGAGCCCTTCTTGACAGAGTTTGTCTTCGGGGGATCTTCTTCCCGAGATGATGGAGAGCGAAACACCTCCCCCTGCCACCCCGCCTTATAAGGCGGGCAACCCTGAAGTGTCGTCACGGAGGGTTTCTCCTGATCCGCCAAGGCTAGAGGGTAATCCTTTGGCCACTCGGAGTCCTCACTATTAGGCTCCTAAAGAGGGCAACTCAAAGAGTCCGGAACCGTACAGTGTGCGGTCGGACGCATTGAAGGATCTTCTGGAGCAAGCGGCCATCTCAGAAGCGCATCGTACACTAATGGGTACGATAATTGAAAGGATTTCATCCGCCAAAAGCGGGTTGCATGAAGCTTTTATGAGCCTGCTGAAAGGCTTTGAGGTACGTGAAATAGTGTGTGTTTTTACAGTACCGCACACGCTAGGTGTGCCCTATGCAAATAGTAGCCCCTGAGACTCTGGTTGCCGTCGAAAATGGCGGCAATCAGAGGATCATAATCCCAGGTAACAACCAGACCGCCTTTATGTGCAGGTGGCTGAAGGTCCGGTGGCTAGCCGGACTGATGAGTTTGCCGAGCTAAAGCGACAACTTGATGCGGCAGATGCCGACATCGTGCTTGTCAACAAGCGGCTTGATGAGGCACAGGGTAAGTGATTTCTCTGGTGATCAACACATAGTAAGAGGAGCATGATGCCAGTATCTTTGATATGTTGTGCCTGTAGATGGAGCTGCCACCATGGAGACCCTTCGGGCGGAACTTGCCCGAGCCGAGGAACAAGCCTGGAATAGTAATGCGGCCGCTCTAAAGGCGGTCGAAGAGATGAGGGCCGAATAGGCCGCACATTGCCAAAGCAAGGAAAGAATGGCCGAGATGGCCGTTGAGCTGAAAGATGCCGCCGACCGTTACCGGCTTCTTGAAAAAGAAAGCCGAGCGAAGGCGACGGATCTGGAGAAGGCCATGGTAGCAGCCAAGGAAATCTGCTCCAAAATCAGAGCGACGAAGGAGGAGTTGCGTCAAGCTGGAGATATCGTGGCTGGGAAGCCCTTTTTGTTACGGACTAAGTTCGGAGATCCAAAGTATGCCCCTCTTGATCAACTATGGAGTTCTGCAAACGCATACGTGGATTTGGCAGCCAGTGTTGCTGATGCGGCCGATTACTTCAAGGACCAAAAAGATCGTGAAGTGGAAAAGTTGTTCTGGTCACAGTTCCATGCTCCAGTGCGTCCGCTGTTGTTGAATGAGCGAATGGCCGAGTGGGCCGAGCTCCATAGGTTGTCCGGACTTGCCATGAGGTCTGTTGTGGATCATCTGTGGCCGGGAGGGCCAAGGCCGAATAGTTACTTTAGTTTAGTGCAACAATTCCTTGGTGATGTGCCGCACATTGACGCTATGAAGAGGTCGGCGTGCATAGAGGGTGCGCGGATGGCACTTGCCCATGTCAAGACATACTGGGCAGTTATGGAGGCCACCGCTATTGCAATACAGGGTTCGGCCATGGGCCGAGTAGCTGCCGAACACTACTTTGAAGAGGTCCTTGAAGGCGATCGTTCGATAGAGGCGCGGTGCTCGAAGAATATTATGTTCTAGTGACATGTATTCCCATTGTAAAAACAATATTTTATTGAATTATGAAGGCTATGTTTATACTTTTGCCTGAAAGTATTATGATGCCTCCTATGCGGCCATTTATGTATATATGTATATAACCTGAAAGTTTGCAGTCGTCGGCTTCAGCCCCCACGCATATAATGCGGGGGTGTTCGCAAAAAACGCGTGTTCACACTTGATCCAACGTCATGGTCCATTAAGGAGGTGGTAGCACAGTGAACGAGGAAATCGGACTATATTGCTTTAACACTTTCACTTAGCCAATTGCGGGACTACTAGATAGCCCCTGGTACCTCCGCGCTCATCCGAATACGGGGCGCGTACATACATGACCGGGAAACGGCCCTTCGGTAATGCGGAGGAATCCCGAAGATTCCGCTAAGTCATCGAGTGGTTGACCAGTCTCGCGCTGTTTCATGATAGTCAGTTTTCGGCTTTCTCTACTGAGGTGCTCATCCGGATGAACTAGGGCACAATCGCAATAGTTTCCTAGTGCTACCTTAGCTGATATAGCGGAACGTAAGGTACCAAAACATAGGAGCTGGGCAAACCCAACATTTAACCAAAGACATGATTCGGAGCTAATGCATATAATGCCAAACTCGCGACGCCGAACACTGCCTAAGGTATTCGGTCTTTATAACATATGCCGGGCTGAACAATGCCCTTAATAGTAAACCCCGAGTGTCCAGGTACGTGCAATATCCTGACGTGGCCTCATGCCAAGAACATCAGTATCCTTCTCAGTTGTATTGACTATTCGGAGGATGTGAACAACAGGAGACAGTAAAAAAGGTTTACGCAGGGTCTTAATCTGAAAAGAAACCTTTGAGTGGGTCCCCGCTGCACGTCTGCGCCTGTGTCTCCATTGTGCCGTGTCCTGGACAAGTGTAGCACGATTGTCATCTGTAAAAGAGAAGAACTTAGGTGAAAGTTGACGTGCAAGAAAATTGGTTATTATCAATAAACCATTAAAATTCAAGATAAGTCAGGTTGAGCCGAGCTAGCCCTGATTACACGCGGGAAGCCCCTGGTACCGTTTATGAGGGTTTAACCATGAAACCAATCTCATGTATTTGTAGTGATGCGCCGGACTCATCTAACTGTGTCCGTGGTCTTGACGACCTGTCGTTTATTCTGGTTGGTGAGGCCGTCTAGTGCTCGGCTGTTAAAGCCGTCGCACATTCTTCCGCACGTAGAGAACGCTCAATATTTCCACTAACTGTGATGGTGCCATGTGGACTGGGCATCTTAAGCTTGAGAGAAGCATAATGCGGTACTGCATTAAAACGAGCGGAAGCCGCTCTTCCGAGTAGTGCTTGATAGCCACTTTTTGCTTCGGAAGTTGTCGGAGGAACCGAATACAACATCTAGTAATAGAGAGCCCGTACAGCAGGCCTCTTGGCCTCGTATTACTCCCTTGAAGGTAGTATTGCTGCGGTTGATTTTTGTTGGGTCTATCCCCATTTTACGGACTGTGTCCTGATATATCAGATTTAGGCCACTGCCGCCGTCCATAAGGACTCGTGCGAGATGGTATCCGTTTATTATTGGGTCTAACACCAAGGCAGCCAATCCTTCATGCCGGCTGCTTGTCGCGTGATCCCTGCGATCAAAGGTGATCGGGCAGGCCAACCAGGGGTTGAACTTAGGGGTGACGGGCTCTACGGCATGTGTGTTTCGGGGTGCATGCTTCCTTCTCCTCTTTGTCACATGGATCATGTTTACTGTTTTAACCTCTGGTGGGAATTTTTTTTTGCCCTCCAGTGCTTTGCTGGCGAGGTTCGTCCTCGTCTTCGCTTGGTGTTCCCCCCCCCCTTGTGTTCGGTGTTTAGCTTACCGGCCTGCTTGAAGACCCAACATTCTCTATGGGTGTGATTTGCAGGTTTATCGGGGGTGCCGTGAATCTGACATAGTTTGTCAAGAATCCTGTTTAGGCCAGACAGTCCATCTCTGCTGCCTTTGGAAGGCTTTTTCTGCTGACCTGGTCGAGAGCCCCTGAATCCAGCATTTACCGCCGTATTATCCAGGCTTTCTTCTTTATTTCGACGCTTGTTTTTATAGCGTCGTAGTTTTCCATTGTCATCCCTGACTTTGGATGTGGTTGGTCAGTGGTGCTACTGCGGGCTAACCAGCTGTCTTCGCCCGTGCAAAAGCGGGTCATGAGGCTTTTGAGGGCTGCCATTGTTCTCAGTTTTTCTTGGCTGAGGTGTCTGGCGAGCCATTCGTCTCGGACGCTGTGCTTGAAAGCTGCTAAGGCCTCGGCGTCCGGGCAGTCGACGATTTGGTTCTTCTTAGTGAGAAACTTGTTCCAAAGCTTTCGGGTTGACTCTCTAGGCTGTTGAATTATATGACTTAAATCATCTGCATCCGGTGGTCGGACATAGGTCCCTTGAAAATTAGCCCGGAAAGCATCCTCGAGCTCCTCCCAACTTCCAATTGAGTTTTCGGGGAGGCTTTTCAGCCAGTGTCGAGCTGGTCCTTCAATATTGAGGGGAAAGTATTTGATGGCATGGAGATCATCTCCGCGAGCCATGTGAATATGGAGGATAAGGTCCTCAGTCCAGACCCCAGGGTCTGTGGTCCCGTTGTACGCCTCTATGTTCACTAGTTTGAATCCTTCTAGGAATTCATGGTCCAGCACCTCATCGCTAAAACATAGGGGGTGTGCGGCACCCCTGTATTTGGGTGTATCATGGTGTTCGAACGGTTGTAGTATTCGGTTTTGATTTTGTGCCGGAGCACGCTTCCTAGATCCATAGATGGATCTGGTCATACTGGATTTTTAGCGCAAGTCCTCACGTAGATCGTGTGTTGACTTATGTGCGACCTTGTTAGCCGCTCTATCGCGGTCACAAGGTGGTTGATCCGGCCGGTTGGCTGTTTTATTTTTCGGCTGTGTTGGCTCTAAGGCCTCATCGTCGAATTCAGGTAATAGCTTGCGCTTTGGGTAGGTCTTTGTGTGGTAACTTCCACCATACTTTTCTTCGTTGTTGAGCACTTTGTTCCACCTATTGTTGAGCGTATTTTGTGCGGCCTTAAGCCTTTTCTTCTGCTTCTTCAGACTCCTCGTTGTGGCAATAAGCCTTCTGCGGAGGTTCTCTTGCTTCGGGTGTGTTTCCGGGATGATGTGTACATCTTCGTCCAGACTGTTTTCCTCCCCGGAGGGGGTTTGATGAGGTTTATCCTCGGCGTCGCCGTGTTCGGACATCGGATCCGTACTATGTTCACCGTTTGCAGCTTCATCATGCTCTGCCGCCGGGGCAATGTGGTCGTCGTTTCCTCTGGAGTGGATCAAAGTGTTGTTTTCTCTTGCGCTATTATCGTTGTTTTTGCCGAGGTGGGGTTTGGAGCGGCGCCTACGTCGACGCTTTGTTTGTTTCTTGGAGGGGTCATCCTTCGTTGTCTCCTCCCGTTCCTCGTCATCGTTTTCTTTGGGTGTATCCACCATGTCTATGTCATGTGATGAGGTGGTTGTCCAGTGCCCTGTGGGCACTAGTTCCTGTTCCTCTCCTGCATCGTCGTCCATGCCGTCGATGTCTGCAGAGTCGAAATCGAGCATGTCGGTTAAATCGTCGACAGTGGCTACTAACTGGGTGGTGGGTGGGCAGCGAATTTCTTCGTTGTCCGCATCCCATTCTAGCCGGACATAGTTCGGCCAAGGTTCTCCCGTTAAGGAGAGAGACCTTAATGAGTTTAGCACATCACCGAAAGGTGAGTGCTGAAAGATGTCCGCAGAGGTGAACTCCATGATCGGCGCCCAATCGGATTCGATAGGCACGGATGTAGGCGGCTCGGAGTCCGTGGCTGGAGACAAATCCAGTGGCTCGGAAACACAGCTCTCGTAAGGGGTGAAATCAGTATCCGGCTCCATCGCCACTGAGAGTGCGGCCTCCATGGCGGGGTCTATCCCTCCGTCCTCGGATGGCGCAATTTGCTCCGGATTGAAGGCCGGAGTAGTTGCAGATGCGATCTCCCAAACACTATCCGACGACAGAGTTACGTCATGCTCGTCGTGATTGTGCGGCGCACCTGACATGGGCTCGAATCCGTTGAAGATCAAGTCTCTACGGATGTCGGCAGTGTAGTTTAGGTTTTCGAACCTGGCCTGATGGCCAGGGGCGTAGCTCTCAATCTGCTCCAGATGGCCAAGCGCATTGGCCCGTAGTGCAAAGCCGCCGAATATGAAGATCTGTCCGGGGAGGAAAACCTCACCCTGGACCACATCGTTACTAATGATCGAAGGGGCCATTGAGCCTTACGGTGACGGCACAGTGGAACTCTCAATGAAAGCACCAATGTCGGCGTCAAAACCGGCGGATCTCAGGTAGGGGCCCCCGAACTGTGCGTCTAAGGCGGATGGTAACAGGAGGCAGGGGACACAATGTTTACCCAGGTTCGGGCCCTCTTGATGGAGGTAATACCCTACGTCCTGATTGATTGTTATTGATGATATGAGTATTACAAGAGTTGATCTACCATGAGATCGTAGAGGCTAAACCTAGAGGCTAGCCTATGGTATGATTGTATGTTGTCCTACGGACTAATCCCTCCAGTTTATATAGACACCGGAGGGGGCTAGGGTTACACAAAGTCGGTTACAAGGGAGGAGATCTACATATCTGTATTGCCAAGCTTGCCTTCCACGCCAAGGAGAGTCCCATCCAGACACGGGACGAAGTCTTCAATCTTGCATCTTCATAGTCCAATAGTCCGGCCAAAGGATATAGTCCGGCTGTCCGGAGACCCCCTAATCCAGGACTCCCATAGAGCGCTTTCTAAAGCAAAATGTTCTGAAGCTTTCACCTGAAGAACTTGTTGCTATTCAATCGCAGATCAAGCAACTAAGTGATGAATTTTATCGCTACTATGCTGACTGGCTTGGTGCCAAATTCAGATTTGTCAAGATAACTGAGAAGTTCACTTCCAATGTCGCAGCCCCAACGCAACAAGAAAATCCTCAAGCTAAGGCATCTGCTCAGCCTACTTAAGAGCATGCCAGCACCACTGATGAAAATCAGGCTGCTGAAATACTCGTAGTACCAGGGCTGATGACTGCATTCTAGCCGCTGAAGAAATTGCCAAGGCAACCACTAGTGTTGCGCCTGAAGAAAATGAAGAAGTCAGGGCAACTTCATCAGTTGTGCCTGAAGTTATTGAACCAAATTCCTCTGCTCCTCCTACACCTACCCCAACTCTGTTCCTTCCATCTGCATCAGATGTGAAGAAGAACAAGGCTGCAGAGTGTGCAACTGTGAAGAAAAGGAAGGCATCAACTGCATCAGATTCTTCAGCTCCGAAGAAGATGAAGCCGCTGACTAGTTCTTTTGACAATCCAATTGATGTTGTTCCTGACTCATCCATGCCATCAAAGGACCTTGTTCCTTTTGATGAAGAATATGAGATCCCAAGTGGATCTGATGATGACATTCCTTCTGCTGCTTCTTCAGAGCAGTTGGATGAAGAAATTGAAGTGGATGCAATCCCTTCAACCCCAGTAGTCTCATTGCCCATGCCTCAATTCACTGCTGAAGAGGCCAGCGTTGAAGAAAAGAGTGAAGAAGAAAATGTGGACATTGGCTGCACAACTCCAGTGTTGAATGATGACTTTTGGGAAAGTCAGCACCCCAATTCCCCTCTGTTCACACCCCTTCAACAAATTCCTCAGTCCCCTGTAACCACTGAAGTTCAAATGGGATCTGAAGAACCTCATGCCACACCGTTTGTCCATGAAGAGATTCCAGCCACTAG
This sequence comes from Triticum dicoccoides, assembly GCF_002162155.2. Lineage (NCBI taxonomy): Eukaryota > Viridiplantae > Streptophyta > Magnoliopsida > Poales > Poaceae > Triticum > Triticum dicoccoides. The sequence goes on from NC_041384.1 coordinate 394,308,184, forward strand.
TGCTGAAGAAAATGTTAATGAAGAATTGAAGACTCAGGCTGTCACTGAAGAAGAAGCTGAAATTCCTCAGCCAGTGGATCCTGAGATTGCGATTCCTTAGGTGGTGATGCAATTAACCGATACCCCTCAGCCCAAGCCAAAGGATCCCTTCCCGGAGAAGCAGAAATTCAAGGCTGATGACTTCTTCGGCGAGCATGTGTTCTTCACAGACTATAACCCTTATGACTCTGCTCGTCTTAGAAGGAAGCGCTTCTGGACTGCCAGCCAAGCAAACTTTTATTCTTCACTGCTTTTCAACAAGGACAAAGTCTTCGACCATGAGCATATTCCTCACGTGGACATGGAATCACTGCCTTGCTTCACCCCAGTCCTCAGTGTGCTTCATGATGCAGGACTGCTCAACTTTTGCACGGATATTTGCGATTGGAATGAAGAGCTCATTCTTCAGTTCTATGCAACTCTGCATATCACAGGCGATGTTGATGATGTGAACTCTTGGGTTTTGGACTGGATGACAGAAAACACACATTTCATAGCACCGGCCTCTGAATTACTTCATGCCCTGCCTCTCAGTCCTGCCCTTGAAGGCGCTCGTTGCATCTATCATGAACCTGAACTCACTGCCCATTACATGCAAGTGCTAATGAAGCCTATGAAGCTAGGTCAAGCTCCAAGGACCAAATTCCTCGTGAAGGAATTGCTGTTTGTGCCTAGAACTATTTATCGCATTTTGACGAAGACAATGAGTCCAATCAAAGGCCACGATTCAAATGATGAAGAAGTTGTTGGCATCATGAAGAATCTGCTATTCAATATCATACATGGCATTCCTATCAACTATCATGATTTCTTCATGAGGACTCTGGCAAATGTTTCCCTCTCTCCGTTTGAGTTGAAGCCTTACGCTCCCTAGATTATGAGATTCCTCAGAACAAGGTCTTCACTCAACTACAAGGATGATTTTCATAATCATGTTAGTTACTTGCCCCCTATAGAAGTCCTCAAGCGGACATTTTCCTCATCTGATGAAAAGGGCAAAGCTACTGCAATTATTGTTGAAGACATTCATCCATTGGATGGTCAGTTTCGCGAAGCTACATCTTACTCCACCAATGATGATTCTGCTACTCATGATTCTACCGCTAATGCATCAAAGCCAAATCCTCAAGCAACAGCTCCTCGGGTGATGACTGACTGTGAGCTTCTTCTTAGTCTTCACCAGAAGGTGGATCGAAACCACAAATGGGTTAAGCGTCAGTTTGGTTCTATTCTTCACAACATGACTCCTACACACAATGCAGTGAAGAAAAACCATTACTGCCTCCATGAAGTCTTCGGTCGCACCTGGGCTATTTTGTCACATCTATATGGTGAAGATGATCTGAAGCAAATGGGTTTCAAGCGGGACTTTGAATGGTCTCAGCCGCCACCGGCGAAGAAATTAAAGAAGACTAAGGTTCCTTCCTTGGTGGCCAGCTCATATTCTTCATCATGCAAAATGGATGAGCATGAAGACTTGGACGACACTGCGGCAGGCCCTACAACAACAAACGACCCCAAAAACGTTGGCGCTCCTCCGTCAACTTGATATTCTTCAGGGGCGTTAGTCCTCATTTTTCGTCCATTTTGGTCATTTGATGACAAGGGGGGGGGGGATTTGAGTTAGTCTTCAAGCGGGTCTACTTATATGGGCGTTTTTTTCTAAGTTACAACTCTCATTCTTCTGAGACTTTATTCGATCGGGTTGTAAACTTAAACTCTATGGTGGTCTGATACTTTTGCTGAGTTTTTCTGCATGCTTATTCCTCATTAATGTTAATGCACGCATGTTGATTTACACCAATCACCATATTTCATCATGCATTTCAAATTCTTCATATTATATGTTAAATGCGTGTATGGATTACAAGATATAGGGGGGATCTCCATGATTCTACTCTTCAAAGTGTGCATTGCTTCAAAAGCAAATTCCTCACTATGCACATCTTTAGGGAGAGTTCTTTTATATCTTGCAATCAAATTCCTCAATATCAGTATTTACACTTCATATGTTTATCCCCGTTGAAAACTTAACCTATATTGTCATCAATCACCAAAAAGGGGGAGATTGTAAGTGCATCTAGTGCCCCTTAGTGATTTTGGTGTATTGAAGACTTATAGGTTAAGGGACTGATGCGTTTGTGAGTGTACACAGGTCTATAAGTCTATAGGAGTTTGATATTTACAGAGAAAGTCGACCCCTAAAACTGAAGTTCTTCGACTAAAGACTTTGAATTTCTAAAGACTTTGAAAGTGAAGAAAATGGTGTGATCCTGAAGACTTGGTATTCATTCGAGGAACATGAAGCATGAAGACTTTTGTTTTCGTAGTTTCATTTTCTCTTTCTTGAGTCATAGGAAACACCGTATGTTAAAGGGGGTCGAGGAAATACTAAGGAAAAATTTCAAGTGATGCTCAACTCAAATCCTACACCTACCAATCCCTTCGAGTGAAGCCATTGGAAATCGCATACAGCTCAGTCAATTTCTTTAGTGATAGAGATGAAGTTCTTTTGGTCTCTGAGGAATTTGTTCTGACTGAGGAGTTAGGAATTCGCAGGTGTGCATTGCCTACACCGTGAGGAACATGATAGCCCTGAGGAATTCGATACTCAAAATTCCGACTGTTGCTGTGCTATGCGCCAGCTGTCCCAAAATATCTACCCCCCTAACGGTCATATCATTGAAGGGCATTTATGCCTTATCATGTCGGGCTGCTCCCTAGGCTATAAATAGCCGCCCCCTACAACCACTAGCTGGTTGGCTGCTCCGAGAGAAACGGACACTTGTCATTTGAGAGCATCCCATCCTCCAAGGACTTTGAGCGAAACTCATCAAGTGAGGAAAACCCAAACCCAAACACCTACAAACCCAAAGTGATTGAGCATCACTAAAGAAATTGATCCTGCATGGATCCGACGCTTGTTACCTTTGAAGACTGTGCATCTTCCAGACGGTTAGGCGTCATGGTCTAGAGCATCCAAGAGGAAATTGTGGATCCCCGAGTGACCGAGTGTGTGAAGGTTTGGAAGTCACCTAAAGACTTACCACGAGTGACTGGGCTAGGTCTGTGACCTTAGCTCAAGGGGAATACGGTGAGGACTAAGTGTCGTGATCTGCGTGTTCAGGACTGGGTGTCCGGGACTTTGTGTCCTCGGGTTTAAATAACTAGCCTCCCTAACCAGACGTAAAACTGTCACAACAGTTGGAACTGGTCTACCAAATCATTGTCTTCACCGAGCTAACTGGTTCCATTTCCTCAACCCTTCCATTTCCTCATTTCTATGTTGTGTTCTTGTTCATATCTGTTTGAAGACTTTGACTGAAGACTTTCTCTATTTCCTCAGCTCAATTTCTTCAGTCTGTTTGTCTTCATTCTGTTTATCATGTGTTTACGCTTTTTGTACTCTGTGCTTGTTTCATTTCATCATGAAGACCATGTTCATGCTCTGTTACGTTTAATTTTGTGTACTTATTCCGCTGCAAGTAGTTCTTCTCTTAGGAATATCCTCACCCTGAAATTCCTCAGTGAAGAATTCATAAAAATTGCCTATTCACCCCCCTCTAGTCGATATAACGCACTTTCAAAATATGTTGGCGGAGTCACCCTCAGGAACTCTCTAGTTCTTCTTCTTTGGGATCCACATCATCTTGATGGGAATCCTTGGAGTTGTAGTCGTACTTAATGAAGTCTTGGGAACCCACTTGACCAAGGCCTTAGGAGCTTCTTCGAATGCATCAATCTCCTCTTGAAGCTTGTCCTTGCCTTTTAGCTTGTAGTCTTGTAGTGGAAGATCATCTTGAGCTTGTGTTCCCTTGAAAGAAGTGGGATCATACTTCTCTTGTTGAGGAACAAATTTCATCCTGGGGTATTGATCTTCTTCCCACTCAACTCCATTGGCATTCAACTTGCGTTCAAAACCAATACCTTGATTCTTCCGGTGCCTTCCTTGCTTGCGTACAATTTCCTCAAATTGCTTACTTCCGGCAAGGCTCTTGTAAACACCTTTCTCTATAATTCCCTTCAATAAGCTATTTTCTTGCTCAAGTGTAACTTGGCTAAGAGAATCATTAGTGGAATCAAGAGTACTACTATAAGCAACAATTTTAGATTTAACTTCATTATTGTTACTACTAGAAGAAGAATCTTTCCTGCTCTTGTTGCTAGATTTTACTTGCGGCATGTAAGTAAACAAGAGTAAATGCTCGGCAATGTAAGAAGAACTTTTGTTACGAAGATCATCATTGGTTACTTTTATTAACCCATGCTCTTGCTCTAGATTGAGCTTTTCAAAGCGTAGCTTCTCATGGGTCTTTAAAAGCTCTCAATGATCCTCTAAGGTAGTTTCATGAGCTAACTTAAGAGTGTTTATTTTTTAGTTAGATGCTCAATCTCCTTATTATAATTGTCACTTGTTTCATCTTGATTAGCATGATAAATAGAAATTTCATCATAGTTTTCATCACTAGAGTTGTCAACAAGTAAATCATCATCACATAGCAAATCATCTTCATCACTATTGAAATCAACATACTCGGGGTGTGATGCCTTGGGGACTTTAGCCATGAAGCATCTTCCAATCCCTTCATTTGGTGAGTCAAATATGTCGTAGGAATTGGTTGACACAATTGCTAGGCCGGCAACACCTTCATCTTGAGTATATTCGGAGTCGGAGTGATAACTTCTCTCGGAGTAGTTGTCGGAATCGGAACCGGATACCCATTCACCAACATGATCTTGATGTCTTCGTCTTGTGTAGCTCTTTGATGACTTGTCCTTCCTTTCTGAATCCTTGATTCTGCGAGAGGGTCTTCATTCATAACGATCATCTCTAATCCTTCTCTCTCTAGGTGGTGATTCCTCTCTTTTGCTTCTCCTTTTAGCTAAGTCTTCTCTTCTCTTGTAGGGAGCCGTACACTCACTAGAGTAGTGTCCGGGTCTTCCATAATTGTAGCAATTGTGATCACGACTAGAAGATCTTTTGTCATTGTAGGACCTTGACTTGGAACTTCTTTCTTTGCTTCTATTCTTGTAGAACTTGTTGGATTTCTTCACCATTAGGCTCAATTCTTCATTGAAGACTTGTTTCTCACTTGATGTTGTAGGAGCATCACATGAAGCTTTGTAAGCACCACTAGACTTGTTGTGAAGTTTTTCTTTATCCTTGAGTGACATCTCATGAGCAACAATTCTACCAATAACTTTCGTTGGCTTGAGATCTTTGTAATTGGGCATCATTTGGATCAAGGTGCACACAGTATCATATTTTCCATCCAAGGCTCTTAGAATCTTCTTGATGATGAATCGGTCGTCATCTCTTCACTTCCTAAGCCGACACTATCATTTGTGATGAGAGCGAGCCTAGAGTACATTTCAGCAAGACCTTCACCATCCTTAATTTTGAACTTGTCAAGTTGACTTTGAAGCACATCCAATTTGGATTCCTTGACGGACTCAGTAACTTCGTGCATATCAACCAAAGTATCCCAAATTTCCATTGCATTCTCCAGGCGGTTGAGTTTATTGAATTCTTCGGGGCACAATCCGTTAAATAGGATATCGCAAGCTTGAGCATTGTATTGCAACATCTTCAATTCTTCCACGATCTCTTCACGATTTGGTTCTCTTCCATCTTCAGAGAATTCACCTTGCAAGCCAATACACACAATAGTCCAAACGGAGGGGTTATGTCCAAGAATATGCATTTTCATCTTAGGCTTCCAACTAGCAAAATTAGTACCATCAAAGTAAGGACCTCCATGGTGGTAATTTCCCTCGCTAGATGCCATACTCTCCTAGGTTGTGAAACCAAGGCTATGGAAATCAAGGAAAATGGAGACCAAAGTTCTGATACCACTTTGTAGGATCGAAAGTATGTCTAGAGAGGGGGTGATCAGACTAATTGACCAAATAAAATCTAGCCTTTCCCAATTTTAAGTGTTAGCAGATTATAGCAACTTAGCACAAGTCAAGCAATCAACCTACACATGCAAGTCTAAAATTATAGCAGCGAAATGTAAAACATTTGCATATGAAGGTAAAGGAAGGAGTTTGGAGGGAGCAAACGCAATGTAGACACGGAGAATTTTTGGCGTGGTTCCGATAGGTGGTGCTATCATACATCCACGTTGATGGAGACTTCAACCAACGAAGGGTAACGGTTGCGCGAGTCCACGGGGGGCTCCACCCATGAAGGGTCCACGAAGAAGCAACCTTGTCTATCCCACCATGGCCATTGCCCACGAAGGACTTGCCTCACTAGGGTAGATCTTCATGAAGTAGGTGATATCCTTGCTCGTACAAAATCCTTGGTTCAACTCCACAATCTTGTCGGAGGCTCCCAAGTGACACCTAGCCAATCTAGGAGACACCACTCTCCAAAAGGTAATAAACGGTGTGTTGATGATGAACTCCTTGCACTTGTGCTTCGAATCATAGTCTCCCCAACACTCAACTCTCTCTCTCTCACTGATTTTGATTTGGTGGAAAGATGATTTGAATGGAAAGCAACTTGGGGAAGGCTAGAGATCAAGATTCATATGTTTGGAATGGAATAGCTTGGTCTCAACACATGAGTAGGTGGTTCTCTCTCAGAAAATGAATGTTGAAGTATAGGCACGTTCTGATGGCTCTCCTTACTAATGAAGGAAGGGTGCAGGGGTATATATAGCCTCCACACAAAATCTAATCGTTACACAAAATTTACCAAACTCGGATGGACCAAATCAGAAAACTCAGTCATACTGATTCAGTTCAAAATGTGAACGTTAGGCTTTTTGGTGGGACCAACATGTCAACTCGGTGGGACCGATTCCATTATGGTTAGGGCATAACATAATCTTGGTGAGACCGATTGCACAAACTCGGTGAGACCGATTTTGGTAATAAGCAAAACACAGAGTTGGTCAGGCAAACTCGGTGGGACCGAATCGCTCATTTCGGTGAGACCAAAACGTTACGAAAGGGAAACAGAGAGTTTGCATTCCGAACTCGGTGGGACCGATCGCTCATCTCGGTTGAACCGAAACGTTACGAAGGGAAACAGAGAGTTTGCAATCCCATCTTGGTGAGACCGAGATCCCTATCGGTGAGACCGATATCACTAGGGTTTCTGGCAGTGGCTATGTCAAGTGAACTCGGTGGCGCCGGATAGAACATTTTGGTGGGGCCGAGTTTGACTTTTGGTTTGGTACATGTCGTGGATTTGTCACGGCAGGTGTCCTAGCGAAAGGACTTAGTCGTGGAGCCATCGCTACGCGTTTACTTGAAGGGGTTAAAGCGGACACAAAGACACGAGGGTTTTATACTAGTTCGGCCCCTTCAATGAAGGTAACAGCCTACGTCTAGTTGTGGTAGAATTGATATGATCTCGATGGCTAGGGAGCAAACAAGCTTCGCCTAGGCTCGAGTTGTTGTCGTCTCCCTTGAACCGCCGCCGGGTCGTCCCCTTATATACACGGGTGACGCCCGTCGGTCCATAGAGTCCCAGCCGGTTCATATTCGTATCCCGGTCGGTATCTCTCTATTCCTAACTTACAATACAAGTTATACATCAGGTCGGTTTACAGCTACAGATTCTAGACCGACTATAGGCCTTGGGCCTTCACCTGCTTATACCACTATGAAGTTAACCCGGCCCAAGTAAGCCGGTTTATGCCCAGTGGTAATATCCCCAACATTAGGCCCCAGATTGATTTGAACTGGTTCATGTCAATCCTTCACACCATCTTGCGTCTTGGATGTCTTCTGTTAATTGGCAAATCTCCATGTCGTCATCATTTTTGGTTGCTGTAAACCGGCATGATGTCATCAGTTTTGGCTACTATAAACCGGCATGACGTCATTATGAAATTCATAACGCCCTCTTAATGACAGCTCCTGGATTCGCGCGTTTGACCTAGCTCAGTTGCCTTATAAATAAGACCGAAGGGTCATTTCCTTTCTCTTCCCCTTCGTCCCTTCTTCTTCTTCTTCCTCACGTCGCCGGCTTTGGAGCTCCGCCACCACCGTCGACCTCTGCCTCGTCTCAGGCCGCTGCATCAACCTGTACGTACCAGAGTGTTGCAGCGTCTTTCCGCATCTTCTCCATTCCCGGCAAGTCCTCTCTCCTTCTTAACCTAGATCTGTTCTTAGGGTTTCATGTTCTTGCTATGTTCATTGCGTGTTCATGGCTGTTCTCTGTCCTTGAATACATCTGTGAACTTTTACTGTGCTTAATAGTGATCCCTTTAGTATCCACTTGCTATTTCTCATCCAAGCTCATAAATCTCCTGCACATATCTGCTCGATAGTTCACTTCTGTTTCCGCCTTAGTCTTCGAAATTTTTCCTGTTTTTTATGAGCTTGCTGTAGATCCGCGGCTGTAACATAATTTTGTGAAACTTGTTTCTGCATAACCAGTTATCCATAGTTTCAATTGCTTCCGATGCTTAGGCCAGGCGGTTTAACTTCACCATAGAGAAAAAATTACTAGACCGGTATATATGTCATTAGTCCCCTGGTTGAACCGCCAGAATCCATCTGATGCTGCGTTGTAGAAGACCGGTTTATGGGTACTGCCCCCGGTTTACCGTAATTAGATCAACACTGTTTCATCCGGCATGTTCTTGAACCGGATCACTTATTTCTTGTAGATCTCATCATGGCCAAACAAGTGTACGAGTGCAACTGGGTTCCCTCCCGTGTCACAGAATCATAGCTGAACGATCTAGTCCTGATTGGCGCTTTGGATAGCAAAGACACGATTCATTGGAGGGTTCCTGGAGATGAATGTCCTCCTACACCCCAGGAAGGAGAGGTCGTGGTCTTCACAGATCATATGGCCCGGGGCTTCAAACCGCCCGGCTCCAAATTTTATCGGGATGTGTTAGCCAACTTTCAACTCCGTCCACAGGATATCGGCCCCAACTCCGTCACCAATCTTTGTCATTTTCAAGTACTTTCCGAGGCATATCTTCAAGAGGAGCCTTCAGTCGAGTTATTTAGGGATCTCTTTCATCTGAACCGTCGGACTGAATTCACTGACGGCCCTAATACCGAACTGGGCGGTATGGCCATTCAGAAGAGGAAGGAAATCACCTACCCTCACGTCAAACTCCATACGCACCCCAAAGAATGGAACGTAACTTGGTTCTATTGCAAGGATACATCTCCTGCCAATGAAAATCCCTTGCCTGGCTTCCGTCTGGAACGGCTCAGCAACACTCACCCTTTTCCACAAAGGCTAAGCGCCAAGGAGAGAATTAAATATGCTCCTCAACTGTCCAAGCTCCGGGCCTTCATGGCCAATGGTTTAACAGGAATAGACCTTGCACGCTGCTGGATATCATGGAGCATTTTGCCTCTAAGCCGGCGCCCAAATTTGATGTGTGAGTATACTGATAGTGTCGATGACCCACTCCGACACACTAAAATCCAACTCCCTGAGGACGAAGTCACAGAATCTGTGAAAAAGATGCTGAACGAACCGGAGCACCTCTGTGCTCAAACCGGTCTGCTTCCTTACTGCACCACCAACAAACCGCCAGCGGTAATATTTCAATTGCTCTATTGTTGAACCGGTTTACTATTTTATACGTTCAACATTTTAATTGCTGCTGATCCAGGGTGATAATCCGTTCTGGAGTAAGAAACTTCCTCAAGACAAAACGGAGAAGGCAGGACGGCCAACCTGGCCCAAGACCAAGGTTATCAAGAAACCAGCTCATAAGAGAAAAACCACCGCTTCTTCTGACCCAGCTATTGATGATGATGTGGGTAATCCGGATCTTGAGGTAGAACTTGATTCACTTGGCTTACTTTTTACACGCCTTATTGATGATGATGTTTGTCAGGATGACGCTGAAGCCAGCAATGCGGTTTTCGTTGAGGTAACCATTCTCTCTTCCGATTCAGAAATCTTGCCTTTGCCAAAATTTCGCCGGGCAAACCGGAAAGTTAAATTTTCTCATCCTCTTGCTTATCTAGATTCCCAATTTCTTATGAAGACCCAGCAACACGAAGCTCGCCGCACAACCCGGCACAGTGGTCAGGTAGTTACCTCTGCCGGTTTACCAAACAGTCCGGTTCGAAAACGCCGCTCCGAGGTCTCCGACATTTTTATTGATTTAATCGTAAAGCGGGTTTCTTCCGTCAACCTCTTAATCCATCCGACTCCGATTATCAGGTCACTTCTCATTCATCATCTGGTGAATCGTCGGCCACCCAGCTACCACCTTTGAAAACAGTTGCTGGGTAAGTTAAACCGAACATATGCTTCCAGTATACTGCGCAATGGTTTACACTTTTCCTTAATTTTTATCTTTTCTTCCAGGGCTAAACCGAAACCAAGCAAGAAGGCCCGCCTGGATAAAGCGGCTGAAGAAAATGTGGCCCCAGAACATGACCAAGCGCCGGATCGTGAAATGTTTACTTCTGAAGATATCCCCAATGATCCTCCTCTGCAAGACAACATTATCCCTGAAGAAGGTCTTATTAATACTCCAGCGTCTGCTGATCCGCCTGCCAGCTCTGTCCAGATTGAGAAATCCCACACTCCTGCTGACAAAACGGCCGCACCAACCCAAACCGGCGAGTTAAAAGATGATGATGTTGTGATTACCGGTGTAGGCCGCTCTGAACCCGGGAATCCTGCCACCCTTACCAGGCATACCATGAAAGAGGATTCTTCCCCTTTGAACAAAGGAAAATGGGATGTCGGATTAGAAACATATGCCGCTCTGAATGCTCAAGATCTTCACTCTAGCTATTTGAACCGGCTTTACACTAGCCGTGACTGTGAAGCTGGCCTGGTCAAAATGATGAGGGATAAATTTGAGGTAAAACTCCTTCTTTCTTTTCTGCCATTGCATTCATCCCGGTAGCCCCCAAGGGCCGGTTTGTGACCTTGGTCAAACCGTGACTTGATCCTGAATATATATTTTTTGAAATCCGTCGGCATAACCCTCGAGGGCCGGTTTAGCATAAGCAAACCGGGGCTTACGTTGTTCTTAGAACATGACTTGATCAAATAGCCATTAGCCCCCAAGTGCCACGTTGAATACTTGTATTGAGCTTGGGACTTTGTAAATGTACAAAAAATTGAAGGTACATTAGCCCCCAAGTATCAGGCATATAACTTTGTTATGTGGTTGATACTTCAATTTCTTGGCTCGCCTGTGTAAAGCTTGAAAATGCCATCTGTATGCAGGCTGAGATTAAAATCAAGGAAAACCAGATTGTCGATTTGCAGGAGGCCCTGAAGACCCAGCAAGCTGAAACAGATAAGGCCAAGCAAGAATTAACCAGCGCTTTGAGCACTGCTGAACGGCTGAAAGAAAAGTTCAAGAAAGAGCGGTCTGACTGGGCCACTGAGAAGGCCGGTTTAACCAAAAGAGCAGAAGATGCCGAAGCGGCCCTTAAACCGGTGGTGGATGAACTGACGGCCGTACAGCGGCAAATACACTCCATGACTGCTGCAATCTTTGGTAAGCTCCTTGTAACTTCTGTGATGAATTTTGAATCTGCTGTATCCTAAGTCCGGTTTGAGACCATTCCAATCTTGTTGTAGGCACACGTATTGGGCACTTAGGAAATGATGTGCGGAAGAAATTGAAAGCTGCCTACACCTTGGTAGAACAACTGTATACCGGAGCCCAACGAATCATCACCACAGCATCTCACAACAACCCGGCGCCCTCTTTAATCCAGGACACTCTTAGAAAGCTGTCAATGCTTCCAGCCCGGATTGAGGAGCTGAAAAAACCCGCTGCTCGAACCGGAGCCATCAATGCCTTAATCCGGGCAAAGGCATGGGTGCCCGACTTTGACCCTGCGGAAGCAGCTCAAGGCTATCCCAGTCTGAAAGAAGATGGCTCTGAGTTCAACGAAGAAGATTTAAGGGCCATAAACCGTGCAGTGCGCCCTCTTGCTTGCCAGTTAGCTGAAGAGGCAGATTTGACGCATTATCAAGCGCAATATAACAATCAAAACAAGCGAGTGCCTGCCCCAACTGTTGAAGCGGAGAATCTGATTCCTCCAATCCGTAAGCACACTTACGCTCCTGATATTGAACCGTCTTCCCTGATCCATGAAGAAGCTGTTTTCCAAGCTTTAATGGGAATCGACTGGACCACTGTTGATTTCCAGCCAATGGGTAGAGACGAGGAAGCTGAAGCGGCGGAGGATGAGGAGCAGGCTTGAACCGGAAGCCGGTTTGAAGAACTATCTGCAACATCCTTCCACAAAAACAATGATTTTGTTTGGGCACCATGCTGCCTTGTAATAGGATAATTAAAACTTCTGCCTGGAATATGCCTTCGTGCATAAGTACTGAGGCTTTTGCTTGAAAAACTTTAACTCATATTTCCTGCAATCAGAAAAAATTTAAACATGTTTGGGTATAAGGCTGGCTTTATCCAAGCCTGAAGCAGTGGTTTTTATAAACCATTACCGTCAAAAAGGGAGAAAGTAGCCCCCGTACAAACCGTACTGACTTAATACGAGCCCCCTGGTTACTCCATGAGGTGAACAGGGAAAAGGTAAACCGGGCAGAATCCTCCGGATTAGAAGGGGGATCAAAAATCATTGGCTGATCCAGAAAAAAATATACTTGTTGACATAAAGAAATCCCACAAAGACAAAGAACGATCAAACCATGAAAACAACATGGAAGCAAAAGTAATAATAAAAACCATTTGCAAAAATATGCTATACTGAGCTGTTCAGATGGCATTACCATGGTCGGACAGGATCAAGGCCCCCAATAGGAGTGACAATGATTCAGGTCAGCCAGGTCCCCAAATGACTCGTGGCATATATGCCAGATCAAGAGGCGTAGCAATGGATCGGGCCCGACCATGCTCCCAAATGATTTTGTGGCCTTAGGCCGACCAAGAGGCGTGACTGGTTCAGACTTGACCAAGTCCCCAAATGATCTGGTGGCTGTCGCCTATCAAAGGGTATTCGTTGGTTCGGACACGACCAAGGCCCCCAGTGATATATGAAAACAAATATCAAGGGGTAAACCGGAGGCCGCTTTTAAACAGAACCACTCCGTGTAACCTCGCATGATGAGACAAACAGAGACCCCGCTTCAGCTGAGGCTCCGGTTTAATATATCAAAGATAATATATACATTGTCATGATATGTACATAGATAGAGCCAATGGCTCAAGTATAGTAAGGCCGAAGATGAGCTATATTCCACGGTCTGCTGGTCTCCTCCTCTGATGTACGTGAGTCTTGATGCTCTCGAATATCAATCAGATAATACGACCCGTTGTGCAGATTCTTGCTGACTACGAAAGGTCCCTCCCAAGGTGGGGATAACTTGTGCATATCCGTTTGATCTTGGCTGAATCGAAGCACCAAATCTCCTTCTTGAAAAGTTCTGGTTCTAACCCGGCGACTGTGATAGCGACGAAGATCTTGTTGGTAAATCGCCGAACGGGCAGCCGCTATATCACGCTCCTCGTCCAATAGGTCCAAAGCATCTTGTCGTGCTGTCTCATTGTCTGCTTCAACATAAGCTGCCACCCGAGGCGAATCGTGCCGGATGTCACTAGGGAGAACTGCCTCTGCTCCATAGACCATGAAAAATGGCGTGTATCCTGTGGACCGGTTTGGCGTAGTATTGATACTCCATAATACAGATGGTAGCTCTTCAACCCAACATCCTGGTGTTCTTTGCAATGGGACCAAAAGTCGGGGTTTGATGCCTCGCAAGATTTCCTGATTAGCTCGTTCTGCCTGTCCATTGGACTGGGGGTGTGCCACTGACGACACATTAAGTCGGATGTGCTCTCGTTCACAGAACTCCTTCATAGCGCCCTTGGATAAATTGGTACCATTATCAGTAATGATACTATGTGGAAAACCAAACCGGAAAATCACCTTCTTGATGAACTGTACCGCTGTTGCTGCATCACACTTGCTGACAGGCTCCGCTTCAACCCACTTGGTAAATTTATCAACTGCCACCAAAAGGTGAGTTTTCTTATCCTTGGACCTTTTAAAAGGTCCAACCATGTCTAGCCCCCAAGTTGAAAACGACCATGTTATTGGGATCATCCTCAATTCCTGAGCCGGCACATGAGCACGCCTTGAAAATTTCTGACATCCATCACACCGTTTAACCAAGTCCTCCGCGTCAGCATGTGCTGTCAACCAGTAGAACCCGTGACGAAACGCCTTTGCAACCAGAGACTTTGAACCGGCATGGTGCCCACAATCCCCTTCATGGATTTCTCTTAAGATTTCACAGCCTTCCTCAGGAGAAACACAACGTTGAAACGCCCCTGATACACTGCAATGATGTAATTCACCATTGACAATCGTCATAGACTTGGATCGCCGGACTATCTGCCTGGCCAGAATCTCGTCCTCTGGCAACTCCCCCCTTGTCATGTACGCAAGATAAGGCACTGTCCAATCCGGAATAACACGAAGGGCTGCCACCAATTGGGACTCCGGATCAGGAATAGCCAAATCCGCTTCACCTGGGAGCTTGACTGACGGATTGTGCAACACATCCAAAAAGACGTTAGGCGGAACCGGTTTACGCTGAGAGCCCAACCGGCTTAAAGCATCCGTCGCTTCATTCTTCCGAGGGTCCACATGATCCACTTGATAACCCTTGAAACAACCTGCAATATTATCCACTTCCCGACGATATGCAGCCATGAGCGGGTCTTTAGAGTCCCAAGTGCCGGGCACTTGTTGAGCCACTAGGTCCGAGTCACCAAAACACTTAACCCGGCTTAAATTCATCTCTTTAGCCATCCGCAGACCATGGAGCAAGGCTTCATACTCAGCTGCATTATTAGTACAAGGGAACATTAAGTGGAGAACATAACAAAACTTATCACCTCGCGGGGAAGTTAATACGACTCCAGCCCCCGAGCCTTCCAATTGCCTGGATCCGTCAAAATGAATAGTCCAATATGTGTGATCCGGCTTCTCCTCTGGTGCTTGTAATTCCGTCCAATCATTGATGAAATCAACAAGTGCTTGAGACTTCACTGCCGTCCGAGGCACGTACTTCAGTCCATGCGGCCCCAGCTCTATAGCCCATTTGGCAATCCGGCCAGTCGCCTCCCGATTCTGTATAATATCACCCAAGGGAGCTGAACTGACCACTCTGATGGGGTGCCCTTGAAAATACTGCTTCAACTTCCGACTAGCCATAAAAACACCATAGACCAGCTTCTGCCAATGCGGATACCTTTGCTTAGATTCAATCAACACCTCACTGATATAATAAACCGGCCGCTGAACCGAATATTCCTTGCCCACCTCTTTGCGCTCCACCACAATGGCCACGCTAACTGCTCGAGCATTAGCCGCTACGTATAATAATAGTGGCTCCTTGTCGACCGGAGCTGCAAGAACAGGCGGATTGGCTAACTGCCGCTTCAGGTCCTCAAATGCCTCGTCAGCAGCTGGACTCCAGACAAAATTGTCTGTTTTCCTCAGCATTTGGTACAAAGGGATAGCCTTCTCCCCGAGGCGGCTGATAAACCGGCTCAGCGCGGCGATTCGGCCCGCCAAACGCTGGACATCGTTGATACACTCCGGTTTAGCCAGAGATGTAATAGCCGTAATCTTCTCTGGATTAGCCTCAATTCCTCTGTTAGACACCAAGAAACCCAATAACTTTCCTGCTGGAACACCAAAAACACACTTGGCCGGATTAAGCATCATTCTGTAAGCTCGCAAGTTGTCAAAGGTCTCCTTCAAGTCATCCACCAGTGTCTCCTTCTGCCTTGATTTTACTACAATATCATCCACATATGCGTGCACGTTGCGGCCGATCTGCTCATGCAGGCAATTCTGTACACACCGTTGATAGGTGGCTTGAGCACTCTTGAGCCCGAAGGGCATAGATATATAGCAGAAGGCTCCAAAGGGAGTGATGAATGCTGTTTTCTCCTGGTCCTTAACCGCCATCTTGATCTGATGATAACCAGAGTATGCATCCAAAAAACTCAAACGCTCACAACCCGCCGTGGCATCAATGATCTGATCAATACGGGGGAGGGCAAAGGGATCTGCCGGACAGGCCTTGTTAAGATCTGTGTAATCCACACACATACGCCAAGTGCCGTTTTTCTTAAGAACCAGCACCAGATTAGCAAGCCACTCTGGATGGAACACCTCAATAATAAACCCAGCTGCTAAAAGCCTGGCCACTTCCTCTCCAATGGCCTTGCGTCTTTCTTTGTTAAACCGGCGGAGGAACTATTTCACCGGTTTGTACTTAGGATCCACATTAAGAGTGTGCTCAGCGAGTTCCCTCGGTACACCTGGCATGTCAGACGGCTTCCATGCAAAAATGTCCCAATTCTCACGGATGAACTCGATGAGCGTGCTTTCCTATTTGGGGTCTAGGTTGGCACTGATAGTGAACTGCTTGGACGAATCGCCGGGCACGAAGTCAACAAGCTTGGTCTCAGCTGCCGATTTGAACTTCAGATCTGAATCATGCTCTGTAGTTGGCTTCTTTAAAGGGGTCATATCCGCCGGATCAACATTGTCCTTATAATACTTCAACTCCTCCGTGGCACAGACTGACTCTGCATAAGCCGCATCACCTTCCTCACATTCCAAAGCGACCCTATGGCTCCCATGAACCGTTATGGTCCCCTTGTAACCCGGCATCTTGAGCTGCAAGTAGATATAACAAGGCCGCGCCATGAACTTGGCGTAAGCCGGCCGGCCAAACAAGGCGTGATACGGGCTCCGGATCTTCACCACCACAAATGTTAATTTTTCCGTCCGGGAGTCGTGCTCATCCCCAATGCCACATCTAGGGCTATTTTACCAACAGGATATGCAGATTTGCCTGGCACAACACCATGGAATACCGTATTCGAAGGTCTGAGATCCTTGTCTGTTAGTCCCATGCGCCGGAATGTCTCATAGTATAGTATGTTAATACTGCTTCCTCCATCCATGAGTACCTTGGTGAATTTATAACCCCCCACCTGAGGGTCTACCACTAATGCTAGCTGGCCCGGGTTATCAACCCGGGGCGGGTGATCCTCTCTGCTCCACACGATAGGCTGCTCTGACCAGCGCAAGTAACGTGGTAAGGCCGGTTCAACAGAATTCACCGCTCGCTTGTGGAGTTTTCGGTCGCGCTTATCCAAACTAGTTGTGAAAACATGATATTGCCCATTGTTCAACTGTTTTGGCTGGCTCTGATAACCCGACTGCTGCTGCTGCTGTTGGCTATTCTGATTATTCTGGTGATTGTGACCGCCCTGATTGCAACCTAAACCGGAAGCTCCATCGTGATCCGGCCCGTGGAAACCGGATTCTGAACCGCCACCTGATCCGTGATCATACCGGAAAGCATTAGAGTTTTTGAACTCCTGCATGATATAACAATCTTTCCAAAGATGGTTAGCCGGCGCCTCCTTCGTCCCGTGCTTCGGGCAAGGCTGATTCAACAAATAATTCAAACGGCTTGCATTAGGATTGGGAGCCCCGCTACGATTTGCCGGTTTACCTCTGCGCTGCTGCCCCCTGTCCTGTGCGTTAGTGTTGGCCACAAAGTCCACGCTGCCGTCCGCTTTGCGCTTGCCTCCGTTTCCATGACCCGCTAGCTTGTTCTGCTGCTGCTTGGAGTTGCTATTCTTCTTTCCCTTCCCGGCTTCATCATCATTAAGCTCAGGATCCTTGGTACTGTCCGAATCGGCATACTTCACTAAAGCAGCCATGAGGGTTCCCATGTCATTACAGAACCGCTTCATGCGTCCCAATTTCAATTTTAGAGGCTCAAACCGGCAGTTGCCTTCCAGAGTTAAGACCGTAGAGTCAGCATTAATCCTGTCAGACGAGTGCAAAATTTCCGAAACGCGGCGCACCCAATGGGTCGTTGGCTCTCCTTCTTCCTGGACACAAGCCGCCAGGTCCACTATGGACTTGGGCTGCTTACATGTATCCTTGAAATTCTGTATAAACCGGGCCCGCAACTGGGCCCATGAGCTGATAGAATTGGGCGGTAGGCTCTTTAACCAAGTACGAGCCGTGCCCTCAAGCATCATGGTGAAATATTTTGCACATGCGGCCTCATCCACGTCCAGCATTTCCATAGCCATCTCATAACTCTCTATCCATGCTTCAGGGGGTAAATCAGCGGTGTAATTCGGCACCTTGCGTGGACCCTTGAAATCTTTGGGCAGGCGCACATTACGTAAAGCAGGGACCAAGCAAGGCACTCCCAGAGCGGATGTGATTCCTGGCCCGGCAGAACGAACCGGTGTGAGTTGGCCCGCATTATCCTGTGCTGCTAACTCGGCCTCCCTTTGCGCCCGGGCCCGGTTCACCGCATCCCGAGTATCTACAACACCGCCTGCCGGGTCATCACCACGGGCCGCTTCACGGCCTTGCGCATTGCTTGATATGGCCGGTCCATCTATGCGCCTGCTATAGCTCCGGCTCGGACGGGGCGTAGAATGAACCCGATCACGGCTGTATGAGTATGCCTCCTGCTGAATCAGCGCGGTCCGGAGAAGCTCCTTAACCCGGCGCGTCTCTATTGCTTGCGGAGAATCCCCTTCGACTGGGATGGCCTCTAATCGTGCGGCGGCCGCAACAAGGTTGTCCATAGGATTCGAATAATGACCCGGGGGCGTCTGGACCGGCGGAGGGACCACAATATTTTGGCGAGGGGGTTCCATCAGGCGAGGTTGGACCGCCGCTCCTGGCCCTGGCGCCTCAATCCGGTTTGTCTCCTGATACCGCGGTGGATTACTGGGTCCAGCTCCTGGAGTGTGAAAGAGATTTCGGGGGTCAAACCCTAACGGCAGGCGTGATCCGTGCTTCCGCTTCAAAACCTCCTATGATGCATTCTGGTCAAGCATGAGTTTATAGGCCTGTGCATCCAAAGCGGCCCGCTCTGCAGCCATCCGGTCTTTTTCCGCTGCCAGATCCGCTTTGGCTTGCACGATCTGCTCTCTCACCTTCGCAATTTCTGCATTATGAGCCTCTTGATCTGCCGGATCATCCTCTGTCATAAGCGCGGCTAGTGCGTCAAACAGATCAGACAGAACTTGAACCGGCGGGCGCACAAGGCCTCCTGCCCCTGCTGCCGCTGCCGCTGCGGATCCGGAGAGCATTGCTGCGGCAGTCGAAGAATAATTCGCCGCCTGGGTGCCAGCCATGAATATTCCAACCCGGTTGATCTGGCCTGGGGGTCCGGAATACTGTCGCCATCGGAACAACCCCTCACCTGATCGTCTTGCATCCGGTATAGCGACTCGGTCTCTCCGGTCGAAGACTCGTCGCCGGAATAGACGACGGTCTCGTTACCGTGCTCTGATTCATCCTCACGCTCTCCTCCGTAGATGACTCCAACGAAGGCACGCTTCATGGCCGGTTTAACCTGGGTAGATCTCGCACGCTGAGCCGTCTCGACGGGGTCGGTGTAGATGTCCGGCTCAGGCCCAGGCTCACCGATCTTGCCGATGAAGACGTGTATGCTGCCAAAGGGGACCCGGTACCCATACTCGATCGAATCGGCCTCGGGACCCCATCCTGCATCATCGATGTAGATCCTGCCCCGACGACTCTTGGTCATCTGGCCCACTACATAGCCTTCGAGTCCCTTGAGCTTGCCCTCCAAGATCGTCAAACTATCGTGCGATAGCCCCACGGTGGGCGCCAACTGTCGTGGATTTGTCACGGCAGGTGTCCTAGCGAAAGGACTTAGTCGTGGAGCCATCGCTACGCGTTTACTTGAAGGGGTTAAAGCGGACACAAAGACACGAGGGTTTTATACTAGTTCGGCCCCTTCAATGAAGGTAACAGCCTACATCTAGTTGTGGTGGAATTGATATGATCTCGATGGCTAGGGAGCAAACAAGCTTCGCCTAGGCTCGAGTTGTTGTCGTCTCCCTTGAACCGCCGCCGGGTCGTCCCCTTATATACACGGGTGACGCCCGTCGGTCCATACAGTCCCAGCCGGTTCATATTCGTATCCCGGTCGGTATCTCTCTATTCCTAACTTACAATACAAGTTATACATCAGGTCGGTTTACAGCTACAGATTCTAGACCGACTATAGGCCTTGGGCCTTCACCTGCTTATACCACTATGAAGTTAACCCGGCCCAAGTAAGCCGGTTTACGCCCAGTGGTAATATCCCCAACAGTACATATGTGGATATGATAAAGTGGTTGAGGGTTTTTGGAGCATAGCACTAAGCATTTTGAGCAAGCAAGCCATTAAACAACACCTCATCCCCTTTTAATAGTATTGGCTTTTGCTATGGACTCAATGTGATCTTGGATCACTAAAATGAAAAAGTAGAGTCTTGAACTTGAGCCAATGTGTGTCCTTAGCATTTTGAGGGGTTCACATTCTTAATCCATGTCATGCCAATCATTGAACTTTCTAAAATGATCATCTTGAAATAGTATTAGTTCAATGAGCTATATGTTGTTAATAATTACCAAAACCACCCGGGGATAGTTGTACTTTCAATCTCCCCCTTTTTGGTAATTGTTGACAACATATAGATCAAAGCTTTGACAAATGGTAATAAGATTTAAATACATCATCGCTTTGAGAAGTATGTGATAAGCAAGGGCTCCCCCTAAATTTGTGCACTATTTAAGATTTGCTTTTGAATGCAAATGCACAATCGATTAGGATCATGGGTTACTCTTCCATGTGACATACATGTTGGTGGAGCGCTCAAAATGATATGAATTAAAACATGCACTCATCACCTAGCAAAGTGAATGATCATATAGGGATATAAAAGATAATGTCATCCAAGCAAACGTTAAAGTATGATATGATCAAACACATGATCATACAAGTATCTCACACAGACATAGAGTGTCAAACGAGCACATAGACAAGTTCAACTAAAAGACAAGAAAGCAAGAGAGACAAAGCAGCAAAGCAACACACTCTCTCAAAGCCTATGATCTATACATTTCTCCCCCTTTGGAACCAAGTTACCAAAAAGTTCGAAAATGCATAGTGCTATGCATCTCTTGGGATTGGTCTTCGGGAGGTGGTGTAGGTAGAACTCCAAGGACGAAGGCATCCGTGTATGAGGTTGGAGCTGGTGGAGCAGGTGCTGGAGGTGGTACTGAAGCCATTGCTAGTGCAGATGAAGTAGCTCTTGTATCTGATACTAGCATTGCAGCTGACCTCTGACTCCTTGGCACTCGCTGAAAAGCATTCGTAGTTGCCTTTCCACTCTACTCCTTAGCTTCCTCCTAGAGCTGCTCAACTGCAGTATGTATCTCAGTCACCTTGAGGTCAAGATAATAGAATTTTGTCTCAACAATCCTTCCCAAGCTCTCTTGATTCCGAGTCAGGGTGGCCAAGCCCTTCTCAATCCTCAATATTGCTTCTATCAGATAATCAAATTGATCTTGTTTGCTCTTTAAGAACACCTGAGATGCTTCCTCGGCACTTGGCATCCTTGCAACCTTTTCTTCCTTTGCCTTATCTCTCTTCTTTGTGCTTGTGCTGATGAAGGTTCAATCTCATTCATCACAACTACATTATCCTCAAATTCTGGGTGCAAAGGTAAGTGCTCTTTGTCCAACAGGTAAGTACATGTGCCCATCTTGGAGTTTATGAGCACCTGAATATGTGGAGCATACCCGCAAGATTTTTTCTGATCTGCTGCAGTCCTCTTGATTGTCTCAACAATCAGACTCATGACCTTGAATTTTTGAGGGGCATCAAATATTTGCAGCAGGTTGATTGAATGTCCTCTTATCATCTAATGATCTCCAGATTTGGGTAATAGAGTATGCCTTAAGATGGTGTTGATTGTAGGCAGACTAGACAACATATAATGCACAGATCCAAGCTTGTGTGTCTCCAAGGCTTTATCGGGGATCTATTTGCCATTGAGTTGTGGTCCTTCTTCTTCTTGGCATACACATCCAAATCATCCTCATGTTCCTCTAGGGCATTGATCAACTTCGCCCACTCATCAACAGTTGATTGGTACCTCGTACCTTCAGACATCCACACGATTATGCCATCTGGATAGAAATGAGCAGTGGAGTAGAACTGCATAACAAGCTCATCATTCCATTTGGTTAACTTTTGACCCACAAACTTATCAACTCCACAAGATTTGAAGCTTTCATGTACACTTGGGAAAAAGTCTTCATTCTCATCAATGAATTCCCAATCGACCCATCTCATATCACAGACAATTGGATTCTTGTTAAGCAGAATGGTCTCATAAAAATCTTGATGTTCCTTGGTGTGGAACCTATAGTCCACTGCAGTCCTCCTCCTCATAGCATAGGGGTCAGACTGTCTCCAAAGTCTCAATCATGCATGCTTCCTGATGCTCATGTCCTCAGCCACTGGATGAGTGTCATTGTGGTCTGGAATCTTAGGTTTCAGTTTTCTCAGCACTTGGGCTTCTACATCTTCTTCTTCAACTTCAGGCACTGGGGCCTTGTTCTTTTCTTCAACAGGGATATTCCTGGTGCTTCTCTTGGGCTTAGAGGGCTTTTGAGCTTGAGCAGCAGCCTTGGGAGCAGTTTTGGGCTTTGCTGGAGCAGCCTCTGACCTGATTGCATC
Source organism: Triticum dicoccoides (assembly GCF_002162155.2). Lineage (NCBI taxonomy): Eukaryota > Viridiplantae > Streptophyta > Magnoliopsida > Poales > Poaceae > Triticum > Triticum dicoccoides. The sequence goes on from NC_041384.1 coordinate 394,330,777, forward strand.
TCCCATGAGCTTCTGGGACTTGGGTGCTGGTGCAACATCCTCTTCCTCTTCATCTTCTTCTGGCTCTCTCATTATGGAGGATCTACCAAGGACTCTGGGAGTGGTCTTCTTGACCCTCTCATTCCTCTTCTTTCCCTCTCCACCAGCCTCTCCAATTGTCTTAGAGGTTTCAGCAGATGAGGCCCCGGCCTTAGACATTGGGATCGTTTTTGCACGTGCCTTCTTATGCAACCCTGGCTTAGTTGTTGTAGTAGTGCGATACTCTTTCTTCAGCACCTTCTTTTTGGGGCTAACTTCCTCCTCAACAGCCACATAGTCCTCATCTTCAGAATCTGAGGTTTTCTTCTTCCTTGTTCTGCTGGCTGCCTTTGGCAAGTTACTAGGAGTGCTCCTGCTACCATCATCTGAGGTGCTTGAGGGACTAGTGCCCTCACTCATTTGCACTGGCTCTTTAGATCTGTTTTGGCTATCACTCTGGTCAGACATCTTGGCAAGCAAACTGACAGCACACCCTATGAATAGATGTAGATGAGCTAGAATGGATGAGCATCACAAAGTGCAGAGTTTTTTTGCAAAACACGTGAGTCAAAAACCTAGTTTTAGTTCTCCACAGAAAGCATTTTGGAGCTACCAATTTGTTAAACTCGGTGATACCGAAGCAACTGTTGGAGTCTGAACTAGTGAACTCGGTCAGACCGAGTCACAGTTCGGTGGCTCCGAGATTGCTAGGGTTGCACAGAGAATCAAACTCGGTCGCCTCGATTTGCGATTTTCGGTCAGACCGAAAAGCGCATGTGCAATGGTCTAAGCCAAATCGGTGAGACCGATTTCTACAACTCGGTCAGTCCGAGATGAGTTCGGCGTGGACCTAACCCTAAATTTTCGAATCAAACCTAACTTAAAGGGAGTTTTCTCTAGATAGATTGATTTCATACTTGGTGAGAATCATGGCAAAGCAATGTGCTAAGAATCGGAATGAGGAATTAGCATAAAAAGTCGAACTCATACCCTACTTCAGCGGGAGTTCGCTACAACGACAACGGCGGGGCAGATTCCCGTTGACAGCGACGGAGATCAGTGGCAGGAGGTCACTGGTGACAAGGAGACGATCCGGAGACCTGAGACGGTAGAGCAGGACACACGCGGGATGAAGAGTTTTGGAGAAATTTCCAAAATTCAACCCGTCGATATATATATCCCGACCCTGTCGGTGTGACCGAGTGGAACAACTCGGTGGCACCGAGATGCTGAATCGCAACCGGTTTCTGCAACTCGGTGTGACCGAAAAGTTCAAATCAGTTGCACTGAGATTGAAAACCTAGATCAACTCAGTGAACTCGGTGTGACTGAAAAGGATGGATCGGTCAGACCGAAATGCACAGAGAGGTTTTGGAAGTTTAAGTCTATGACGAATCAGGGACTCCGAGTGCTCCTCACACAGAGTGGTTCGAATCTGACTTGGTCCAACTTTGTGATGTAGCATGAATAGAGTTTGACACGAGAAAAGCATAGATATCTGGAGGAGGTTCTTAGGCATTATTGTCCATCCACTTGGCAAAAGAGAAAACGCCAAACAATCAAAACAACAAGTGGATGTCCTCGAATGAGTAAAATATGCATCAACATGCTCACACAATAAAATGGCGAATGAAATATGTGGCAGAGCATGCACAAACACTCTAGCATCTATCAAGCAATTGGCGATGACTAGGTCACCTATATATGAGTATATTGACTTAGGAGTCAAATGAGAACATTTGATCTAGGTCATACTCATCGTTTAAGCACAAGTGGGGTTACCACTTTTACATAAAGCATTGTTGTGTTCACACCTTTAGAGTTGCTTTAGCTCAATTGTTAGAGTAAAGCTCCCCCCTAGATGTGATATCCCCCCTAAAAGAGATGAACTAACCTTGGGTTTTGTCGATGAAGACTTCATGTAGATGTTGAAGATGTGCATGCGCAATGTTGATGTAGATCATTTGGAGCAATCCATTGCAGTGAGTTGCACTTTCAATACCTACACAGGTTAGTCCCACAAGGAACAAACAAGGATATCCATAGACATAGAGTGATGTACACAAGATGATGTCCATGAAAGCATTAGGTTACCTTGTCCCTTGTCTTACCGACAAGAGGGTTTGTGACTCCTTGAACTAGTGCAAGATGTGTAAGTTGTTTACACTTGTTCTCGCCAAAGTGATATGAGTGAAGTATGTTGGCGGAGTCACCCTCAAGAACTCTCTAGTTCTTCTTCTTTGGGATCCACATCATCTTGATGGGAATCCTTGGAGTTGTAGTCATACTTGATGAAGTAGAACTTGATGTAGTCTTGGGAACCCACTTGACCAAGGCCTTGGGAGCTTCTTCAAATGCATCAATCTCCTCTTGAAGCTTGTCCTTGCCTTTTAGCTTGTAGTCTTGTAGTGGAAGATCATCTTGAGCTTGTGTTCCCTTGAAAGAAGTGGGATCATACTTCTCTTGTTGAGGAACAAACTTTGTCTTGTGGTATTGATCTTCTTCCCACTCAACTCCATTGGCATTGAACTTTCGTTCAAAACCAATACCATGATTCTTCTGGTGCCTTCCTTGCTTGCGTACAATTTCCTCAAATTGCTTACTTCCGGCAAGACTCTTGTGGACAACTTTCTATATAATTCCCTTCAATAAGCTATTTTCTTGCTCAAGTGTAACTTGGCTAAGAGAATCATTAGTGGAATCAAGAGAACTACTAGAAGCAACAATGTTGGTTTTAACATGATTGTTGTTACTACTAGAAGAAGAATCTTTCTAACTCTTGTTGCTAGATTTAACCTGTGGCATGTAAGTAGACAAGAGTAAACACTTGGCAATGTAAGAAGAAATTTTCTTGCGAAGATCATCATTGATTACTTTTAAGAACCCATGCTCTTGCTCAAGGTTGAGCTTTTCAAAGCGTAGCTTCTCATGAGTCTTTAAAAGCTCTTGATGATTTTCCAAGGTAGTTTCATGAGCTAACTTAAGAGTGTTTAGTTCCTTAGTCAGACTCTCAATCTCCTTCTTGTCATCATCATTTGTTTTATCTTGATTAGCATGATTAATAGCAAGTTCATCATAGTTTTCATCACCAGAGTTGTGAACAAGTAAATCATCATCACCTAGCAAGTCATCTTCATCACTATTGAAATCAACATACTTGGGGTGTGATACCTTTGGACCTTTAGCCATAAAGCATCTTCCAATTCCTTCAATTGGTGAGTCAAATATGTCGTAGGAATTAGTTGACACAAGTGCTAGACCGGCAACACCTTCATCTTGAGTATATTCAGAGTCGGAGTGATAACTTCTCTCGGAGTGATTGTCAGAGTCGGAGCCGGATACCCATTCACCAACATGAGCTTGATGTCTTCGTTTTGTGTAGCTTCTTGATGATTTGTCCTTTCTTTCTGAATCCTTGCTTCTCCGTGATGTTCTTCTCTCATAACGCTCATCTCTACTCCTTCTCTCTCTTGGTGGTGATTCTTCTTTTCTACTTATCCTTTTGGGTGAATCTTCTCTTCCTTTGTAGGGAGCCGTACACTCATTGGAGTAGTGTCCGGGTCTTCCACAATTGTAGCAATTACGTTCACGACTCGAAGATCTTTTGCCATTATAGGACCTTGACTTGGAACTTTTCACCTTGCTTCTACTCTTGTAGAACTTGTTGAAGTTCATCACCATTAGGCTCAATTCTTCATTGAAGGCTTGTTTCTCACTTGATGATGTAGGAGCATCACATGAAGCTTTATAAACACCACTAGACTTGTTCTGAAGCTCTTCTTTATCCTCAAGTGACATCTCATGAGCAACAATTCTACCAATGACTTTCGTTGCCTTGAGATCTTTGTAATTGGGCATCATTTGGACCAAGGTGCACATGGTATCATATTTTCCATCCAAGGCTCTTAGAATCTTCTTGATGATGAATCGGTCAGTCACCTCTTCACTTCCTAAGCCGGCAATCTCATTTGTGATGAGAGCGAGCCTAGAGTACATTTCAGCGACACCTTCACCATCCTTCATTTTGAACTTGTCAAGTTGACTTTGAAACACATCCAAATTGGATTCCTTGACGGACTCAGTACCTTCGTGCATATCAACCAAAGTATCCCAAATTTCCTTTGCATTCTCAAGGCGGCTGATTTTATTGAATTCTTCGGGGCACAATCCGTTAAATAGGATATCGCAAGCTTGAGCATTGTATTGCAACATCTTCAATTCTTCCACGGTCTCTTCACGATTCGGTTTTCTTCCATCTTCAGAGAATTTACCTTGCAAGCCAATACACACAATAGTCCAAACGGAGGGGTTATGTCCAAGAATATGCATTTTCATCTTATGCTTCCAACTAGCTAAATTAGTACCATCAAAGTAAGGACCTCCATGGTGGTAATTTCCCTCGCTAGATGCCATACTCTCCTAGGTTGTGAAACCAAGGCTATGGAAATCAAGGAAAATGGAGACCAAAGCTCTGATACCACTTTGTAGGATCGAAAGTATGTCTAGAGAGGGGGTGGTTAGACTAATTGACCAAATAAAATCTAGCCTTTCCCAATTTTAAGTGTTGGCAGATTTTAGCAACTTAGCACAAGTCAAGCAATCAACCTACACATGCAAGTCTAAGAGTATAACAGCGAAATGTAAAACATTTGCATATGAAGGTAAAGGGAGGAGTTTGGAGGGAGCAAACGCAATGTAGACACGGAGATTTTTGGCACGGTTCTGATAGGTTGTGCTATCGTACATCCACGTTGATGGAGACTTCAACCCACGAAGGGTAACGGTTGCGCAAGTCCACGGAGGGCTCCACCCACGAAGGGTCCACGCAGAAGCAACCTTGTCTATCCCACCATGGCCATCGCCCACGAAGGACTTGCCCCACTAGGGTAGATCTTCACAAAGTAGGCGATCTCCTTGCCCGTACAAACTCCTTGGTTCAACTCCACAATCTTGTTGGAGTCTTTCAAATGACACCTAACCAATCTAGGAGACACCACTCTCCAAAACGTAATAGACGGTGTATTGATGATGAATTCCTTGCTCTTGTGCTTCAAATGATAGTCTCCCCAACACTCAACTCTCTCTCTCTCCGATTTGGATTTGGTGGAAATATGATTTGAGTGGAAAGCAACTTGGGGAAGGCTAGAGATCAAGATTCATATGGTTGGAATGGAATATCTTGGTCTCAACACATGAGTAGGTGGTTCTCTCTCAGAAAATGATTGCTGAAGTGTTAGCACATTCTGATGGATCTCTTTACTAATGAAGGAAGGGTGGAGCGGTATATATAGCCTCCACACAAAATCTAACCGTTACACACAATTTACCAAACTCGATGGGACCGAATCAGAAAACTCGGTCATACCGATTCAGTTCAAAATGTGAACATTAGGCTTTTCGGTGGGACCGACATGTCAACTCGGTGGGACCGATTCCATTAGGTTTAGGGCATAACATAATCTCGGTGATACCGATTACACAAACTCGGTGAGACCGATTTTGGTAATAAGCAAAATAGAGAGTTGGTCAGGCAAACTCGGTGGGACCGAATCGCTCATTTCGGTGAGACCGAAACATTACGAAAGGGAAACAGAGAGTTTGCATTGCGAACTCGGTGGGACTGATCGCTCATCTTGGTTGAACCAAAACTTTAGAAGGGAAACAGAGAGTTTGCAATCCAATCTCGGTGAGACCGAGATCCCTATCGGTGAGACCGATATGACTAGGGTTTCTGGTAGTGGCTATGTCAAGTGACCTCGGTGGCGCCGGATAGAACATCTCGGTGGGGCCGAGTTTGACTTTTGGTTTGGGGCATATGTGGATATGAGAAAGTGGTTGAGGGTTTTTGGAGCATATCACTAAGCATTTTGAGCAAGCAAGCCATTAAACAACACCTCGTCCCCTTTTAATAGTATTAGCTTTTCCTATGGACTCAATGTGATCTTGGATCACTAAAATAAAAAAAGTAGAGTCTTGAGCTTGAGCCAATGTGTGTCCTTAGCATCTTGAGGGGTCCACATTCTTAATGCATGCCATGCCAATCATTGAACTTTCTCAAATGATCATCTTGAAATAGTATTAGTTCAATGAGCTATATGTTGTTAATAATTACAAAAACCACCCAGGGATAGTTGCACTTTCACACTTGTAGGATCGAAAGTAGGTCTAGAGGGGGTGATTAGACTACTTGACCAAATAAAAATCTAGCCTTTTCCCAATTTTAAGTCTTGGCGGATTTTCGCAACTTAGCACAAGTCAAGCAATCAACCTACCCATGCAATTCTAAGAGTGTAGCAGCGGAATGTAAAACATTGCATATTAAGGTAAAGGAAAGGGATTGGAGAAAGCAAACGCAATGCAGGCACGAAGATTTTTGGCGTGGTTCCGATAGGTGGTGCTATCGTACGTGCACGTTGATGGAGACTTCAACCCACGAAGGGTAACGGTTGCGCGCGTTCATGGAGGGATCCACCCACAAAGGGTCCACGAAGAAGCTACCTTGTCTATCCCACCATGGCCATCGCCCACGAAGGACTTGCCTCACTTGGGTAGATCTTCATGAAGTAGGCGATCTCCTTGTCCTTACAAACTCCTTGGTTCAACTCCACAATATTGACGGACACTCCCAAGTGACACCTAACTAATCTAGGAGACACCACTCTCCAAAAGGTAATGGATGGTGTGATGATGATGAAGTCCTTGCTCTTGTGCTTCAAATGGTAGTCTCCCCAACACTCAACTCTCTCACACAGATTTGGCTATGGTGGAAAGATGATTTGAGTGGAAAGCAACTTGGGAAAAGGCTAGAGATTAGGATTCTTGTGATTTGATTGGAATGTCTTGGTATGAAGACATGAGTAGGTGGTTCTCTCTCAGAAAATGAGTAGGGGAAGTGTGGGCACGTTCTGATGGCTCTCTCTTGAATAGAGAAGGGGGTGGAGGGGTATATATAGCCTCCACACTAAATCTAACCATTACACACATTTGACCCAACTCGGTCAGACCGAATAGGTAAACTCGGTGAGACCAATTCAGTTCAAAATGTGAATGTTAGGATTCTCGGTGGGACCGATGCGCTAGGGTTAGGGCAAAACTTAATCTTGGTTTGACTGATTACATCAACTCGGTGAGAACGGTTTCAGTAACAGGCAAACAGAGAGTTGGTCAGGCAAATTCGGTGGGACCGACCACTCCTTTTGGTGATACCGAAACGTTATGAAAGGGAAATAGAGAGTTTGCATTGCGAACTCGGTGGGACCGATCGCTCATTTCGGTGAGACCAAGATGCTATGAAGGGAAACAAAGAGTTTGCAATCCCATCTCGGTGAGACCGAAATCCCTATTGGTGAGACCGGAGTGATTAGGGTTTCTGGCAATGGCTATGTCGAAGAAACTCGATGGGGCCGAGTTTGACTTTAGGTTTAGGACATATTGGGATTTGAGAAAGTGGTTGAGGGCTTTGGAGCATATCACTAAGCACTTTGAGCAAGTAGATCATTAAGCAACACCTCATCCCCTTTTAATAGTATTGCCTTTTCCTATGGACTCAATGTGATCTTGGATCACTAAAATAGAAATGTAGAGTATTGAGCTTGTGCCAATATTTTTCCTTAGCATTTCGAGGGGTACACATCTCTAGTCCATGCCATGCCTGTTGTGGAACGTAGTAATTTCAAAAAAATTCCTACGCACACGCAGGATCATGGTGATGCATTGCAACGAGAGCAGAGAGTGTCGTCCACGTACCCTCGTAGACCGTTAAGCAGAAGCGTTATGACAACGCGGTTGATGTAGTTGTACGTCTTCACGATCGACCGATCCTCAGTACCAAACGTATGACAGCTCCACGTTCAGCACACGTTTAGCTCGGTGACGTCCCGCGAACTCACGATCTAGTAGATCTCGGCGAAGAGTTTAGTCAGCATGGCGGCGTGGTGACGATGTTGATGAAGCTACCGTGGCAGGGCTTCGCCTAAGCACCGCTACTGTATGACTGATACGTCCCCAACGTATCTATAATTTTTGATTGTTCCATGCTATTATATTATCAACGTTGGATGTTTTATATGCATTTATATGCTATTTCAATATGATTTTTGGGACTAACCTATTAACCTAGAGCCTAGTGCCAGTTTTTGTTTTTTCCTTCTTTTAGAGTATCGCAGAAAAAGGAAAATCAAACGGAGTCCAATTGACCTGAAACTTCACGGAACTTATTTTTGGACCAGAAGAAGACCATGGAGTATCGGAGATGGACTAGAAGAGTCCCGGGCTACCAACGAGGGTGGGGGGCATGCCCACCCCCCTGGGCGCCCCCCCTACCTCGTGGACAGCTCGGAGATCCACCGACGTACTTCTTCCACCTATATATACCCATATACCCTAAAAACTTCGAAGAGCAGAATAGATTGGGAGTTCCGCGGCCAGAAGCCTCCGAAGCCACCGAAAACCAATCTAGACCCGTTCCGACACCCTGCCGGAGGGGGAACCCGTCACCGGTGGCCATCTTCATCATCCCGGTGCTCTCCATGACGAGGAGGGAGTAGTTCTCCCTTGGGGCTGAGGGTATGTACCAGTAGTTATGTGTTTGATCTCTCTCTCTCTCTCGTGTTCTTGAGGTGATACGGTCTTGATGTATCGCGAGCTTTGCTATTATAGTTGGATCTTATGATGTTTCTCCCTCTCTACTCTCTTGTAATGGATTGAGTTTTCCCTTTGAAGTTATCTTATCAGATTGAGTCTTTAAGGATTTGAGAACACTTGATGTATGTCTTGCGTGGGATACCCGTGGTGACAATGGGGTCTTCTATTGATCCACTTGATGTATGTTTTGGTGATCAACTTGAGGGTTCCGCCCATGAACCTATGCATAGGGGTTGGCACACGTTTTCATCTTGACTCTCCGGTAGAAACTTTGGGGCACTCTTTGAAGTACTTTGTGTTGGTTTGAATAGATGAAACTGAGATTGTGTGATGCATATCGTATAATCATACCCACGGATACTTGAGGTGACATTGGAGTATCTAGGCGACATTACGGTTTTCGTTGATTTGTGTTTTAAGGTGTTATTCTAGTACGAACTCTATGATAGATTGAACGAAAATAATAGCTTCATGTTATTTTACTACGGACTCTTGAATAGATCGATCAGAAAGGGTAACTTTGAGGTGGTTTCGTACCCTACCATAATCTCTTCGTTTGTTCTCCGCTATTAGTGACTTTCGAGTGACTCTTTGTTGCATGTTGAGGGATAGTTATATGATCCAATTATGTTATTATTGTTGAGAGAACTTGCACTAGTGAAAGTATGAACCCCAGGCCTTGTTTCAACACATTGCAATACCGTTTGTGCTCACTTTTATATTTTCAGATTACAAAAACCTTTATCTACCATCCATATACCACTTGTATCACCATCTCTTCTCCGAACTAGTGCACTGATACAATTTACCATTGTATTGGGTGTGTTGGGGACACAAGAGACTCTTTGTTATTTGGTTGCAGGGTTGCTTGAGAGAGACCATCTTCATCCTACGCCTCCTCTGGATTGATAAACCTTAGGTCATCCACTTGAGGGAAATTTGTTGTTGTCCTACAAACCTCTGCACTTGGAGGCCCAACAACGTCTACAAGAATAAGGTTGTGTAGTAGACATCAAGCACTTTTCTAGCGCCGTTGCCGGGGAGGTTAGCGCTTGATGGTATATCTTTAGATCTTGCAATCGAATCTTTTTGTTTCTTGTTTTAGCACTAGTTTAGTTTATAAAAGAAAACTACAAAAAAATATGGAATTGAGTTTGCCTCATACTCTTCATCTTTTTAATATCTTTCGTGAGTATAATGGAAAGGAAAATTGTGCCAAAGTGTTAGAAGAAGAATGCATTAAAATGTTTGGCACTAAATCTTTGAATGATGAGCATGATTGCAATGTTATTAGTATGAACTCTTTGAATATCCATAGTACTAATGATGATTGCACGAGTTATGATGAGAATGTCTCTTATAGGAATGTCGATTTTTGTGGAGTGCATAGAGTTTGCAAGTGCACACCAATTAGGGAAGATAGATTTTGCAAGAGGCATAAGTACTTAGAAACTAAATGGTTGCAAAAAGGCTAGATGTTTGTGCTGAAAATTTAAATTTTCTTAGCCGTACTTGTGAACTTTGCAATGAACATGGTCATTTAACCATTTGATGCAGATTGTTTCATGATCTAATCATTTCCAAAAATTGTGATGACTTGATTTCCGTTGCACATCATAATGAACTTAGTTTGCTTATGGGTTATGAATAAATGAAACGTATAACTAACTATCTTCCGATATTTGCTAGTGATAAACTTCTTGATTTTGATCTAGAAGAAATTTATATGTATTATGTGGTGAATTGCATTGAAAATCCTTATATTGCCAATTACATAAAGAAAAGAAAACAAATAGAAGATGAAGAGAATACTAATGAAAGGGAAGAGACTTCCCAATATCCTCCTATTATTTCTTATGATGGATCAGGTAATGAGGAGGAGCCTTCTATTCAACCAATCTCATTAATAAGGAGCTCCAAAAAGAGGATTGAACCCACACATGATGTGAAGAATAAAAACAAAAAATGGAGAAGTAAAGGTAAAAAGGTATCCCTCCCAAATGATGTTGCTCCTATTACTCCTTGTGATGATGATAATTGCTATACTATTGGTGTTGTCCATACTATTAATGATGAGAGTGATTATGCTTATGATATGAAAAGGCCCAAGCTTGGGGATGCTATGTTTGATGAAGATGATGTTTTTGAGAATATATTTGCTGCAATTAATGTTGGTCCCAAGCTTGGGGATGCTACATTTAATGAAGATGATATTTTTGGTCTCCCAAGTTTTGATATGCAAATTTATAATGATGATAGAATGCCTCCTACTTATGATGATTATAATGATGAAAGTGGATTTGGAAGAGTGTCAACTTTAGGAAGTAATGATCCCACTATTTTGGAGGATGTTGAATATTATTATGATAATTATGAAAGTGGATTTGGAGAGGTCATGACTTTATTTAGTGATGATTCCACTATCTTGGAAGACGTTTCAATCGATTATGATGAGAACAACATTGCTACTTATGATAATTATTGTGATGATACATATGCTATAAAAAGTAGTGATGATTATATTTATAAAACTTGCCATGATTATGATTACCCTTTTTCAGAACATTACTCTTTTAATGTGGAAACAATTTATAGTATTTGAGTTTCTTATGATACTCCCACTATTCCGAATGAGAAGAATTTTGCTCATGTGGAGAGTAATAAAATTTCTATGTTGTAGGTCATGAAAATAATGCTTTATGTGATGGTTATATCATTGAATTTATTCATGATGCTACTGAAAATTATTATGAGGGAGGACCATATCCTTGTAGGAATTGCAATAATATCAAGTTTCCTCTCTATGTGCTTAAAGTTTTGAAGTTATGCTTGTTTTGCCTTCCTATGCTAGTTGATTATTGTTCCCATAAGTATTTTGCTCAAAAAATCCCTATACATAGGAAGTGGGTTAGACTTAAATGTGCTAGTCGTATTCTTCATGATGTTCTCTTTATATTTCAATTCTTATCTTTTATGTGAGCATCATTGAAATCATCATGCCTAGCTAGGGGCGTTAAACAATAGCGCTTGTTGGGAGGCAACCCAAGTTTATTTTTGTTCCTTGATTTTTGTGTACTGTTTAGTAATAAATAATTTATCTAGCCTCTGTTTTTTTTGTGTGTTTTTTTATGTTTAATTAGTGTTTGTGCCAAGTAGAACTGTTGGGAAGACTTGGGGAAAGTCTTCTTGATCTTGCTGTAAAAAACAGAAACTTTAGCGCTCACGAGAATTTCTGCCATTTTTTATTGGAGAGTGATATTTAGTTCATTATTTTTGAAGATGATTAATAGATAAATTCCTCACGTCCAGGAATTTATTTTATAATTTTTGGGGTTCCATAAGTATTAGAAACCTATAGATTACTACACACTGTTCTGTTTTTGACAGATTCTATTTTTCGTGTGTTGTTTGCTTATTTTGATGAATCTATGGCTAGTAATAGAGTTTATGAACCATAGAAAAATTGGAATAAAGTAGGTTTAACACCAACATAAATAAATAATGAGTTTATTACAGTACCCTGAAGTGGTGGTTTGTTTTCTTTTACTAACGGAGCTCACGAAGATTTTCTTTTAAGTTTTGTGTTGTGAAGTTTTCAAGTTTTGGGTAAAGATTTAATAGATTATGGAACAAGGAGTGGCAAGATCCTAAGCTTGGGGATGCCCAAGGCACCCCAAGGGAATATCCAAGGACAACTAAGAGCCTAAGCTTGGGCATGCACCAGAAGTCATTCCCTCTTTCGTCTTCGTTCATCGGTAACTTTACTTGGAGCTATATTTTTATTCACCACATGATATGTGTTTTGCTTGGAGCGTCATTTTATTTTCTTTTGTTTGCTTGCTGTTTGAATGAAATACCAAGATCTGAAATTCTTAAATGTTAGAGAGTCTTCATATAGTTGCATAATTATTTGACTACTCATTGATCTTCACTTATATCTTTCGGAGTAGTTTGTTGTTGCTCTAGCGCTTCACTTAAATCTTTTTAGAGCACGGTGGTGGTTTTATTTTATAGAAATAGATGACTCTCATGCGTCACTTATATTATTTTGATAGTCCTAAACAGCATGGTAATTTGCTTTGGTTATGAATTTAGTCCTAATATGATGGGCATCCAAGATGGGTATAATAAAAACTTTCATATAAAGTGCATTGAATACTATGAGAAGTTTGATTCTTTATGATTGTTTTGAGATATGAAGATGGTGATATTAGAGTCATGCTAGTTGAGTAGTTGTGAATTTGAGAAATACTTGTGTTGAAGTTTGTGATTCCCATAGCATGCACGTATGGTGAAATGTTATGTGATGAAGTCGGAGCATGATTTATTTATTGATTGTCTTCCTTATGAGTGGCGGTCGGGGACGAGCTATGGTCTTTTCCTACCAATCTATCCCCCTAGGAGCATGCGTGAGGGACTCCTGGATTAGGGGGTCTCCAGATAGCCGGACTATATCCATTGGCCTGACTGTTAGACTACGAAGATACAAGATTGAAGGCTTCGTCTCGTGTCCGGATGGGACTCTACTTGGCGTGGAAGGCAAGCTAGGCAATACGGATAGGGATATTTCCTCCTTTGTAACCGACCTTGTGTAACCCTAGACCTCTCTGATGTCTATATAAACCGGAGGGTTTTAGTCCGTAGGACAACAACTACAACATACAATCATACCATAGGCTAGCTTCTAGGGTTTAGCCTCTCTGATCTCGTGGTAGATCTACTCTTGTACTACCCATATCATCAATATTAATCAAGCAGGACGTAGGGTTTTACCTCCATCAAGAGGGCCCGAACCTGGGTAAAACATCGTGTCCCCTGCCTCCTGTTACCATCCGGCCTAGACGCACAGTTCGGGACCCCCTACCCGAGATCCGCCGGTTTTGACACCGACATTGGTGCTTTCATTGAGAGTTCCTCTGTATCATCACTTTTAGGCCCGATGGCTCCTCCGATCAACAACAACGATGCGGTCCAGGGTGAGACCTTTCTCCCCGGACAGATCTTCGTGTTCGGCGGCTTTGCACTGCGGGCTAATTCGCTTGGCCATCTGGAGCAGATTGAAATCTACGCCCCTGGCCATCAGGTCAGATTTGGAAGTTTGAACTACACGGATGACATCCGCGGAGACTTGATCTTCGACGGATTCGAGCCACAGCCGAGCGCGCCGCACTGTCACGATGGGTATGACCTAGCTCTGCCACCGAACAGTGCCCTGGAGGCCGCGTCCGCATCAGCTCCGACCCTTAGCTCGGAGCCAACTGCGCCGATCGAGGACGGGTGGCTAGACACCGCCTCGGGGGCTGCGATCTCAACGGCGATCGAGCCGAACACCAGCCTCATCCTCTGTGAAGCCTGTGCCTCCAAGGTGTCGGACTCTTTTCCGGACTCCGAACCTTCCGCGCCCTTGCCAATCGAATCCGATTGGGCGCCGATCATGGAATTCACCGCCGCGGATATCTTTCAGCACTCGCCCTTCGGCAACATTCTGAATTCACTAAGGTCTCTCTCTTTGTCAGGAGAGCCCTTGCCAGACTATGGCCAACAGGACTGGGATGCGGACGACGAAGAAATTCGACGCCCACCCACCACCCACTTCGTAGCCACTGTCGATGATTTCACCGACATGCTCGATTTCGACTCTGAAGACATCGACGGTATGGACGATGATGTAGGAGACGAACATGAACCAGCGCCTATAGGGCACTGGAAAGCCACCTCATCATATGATATATACATGGTGGATACACCCAAAGAAGGCAATGGCGACGAGGTAGCGGAGGATGACCCCTCCAAGAAGCAACCCAAGCGCCGATGTCAGCAGCGCCGCTCTAAGTCCCGCCAAAGCAAAAGAGGTGATACCGGCACAGGAGATAATAACACTCCGGATAGTGCTGAAGACAACAACAATCCCCTCCAGCAAGATTTAGAGCAGGAGGATGGAGGAGCCAGCCCTCCTGAGAAAGCGGCAGACGGAGAGGAGGAGGATGATAATTACATCCTCCCCTCTGAAGACGAGGCAAGCCTCGGCGACGACGAATTCGCTGTGCCAGAGGATCCCGTCGAACAAGAGCGCTTCAAGCACCGGCTTATGGCCATGGCAAATAGCCTGAAGAAAAAGCAGCAGCAGCTTCAAGCTGATCAAGATCTGCTAGCAGACAGATGGACTGAAGTCCTCGCTGCCGAGGAATATAAACTCGAGCGCCCCTCCAAGCGTTACCCAAAGTGCAGGTTGCTACCCCGACTGGAGGAAGAAGCGTATGATGCGGCTGATCGGCCACCTCGTAGCCGTGATAGAGAGGCATTCCAGCCAAAAACTCAGCCCGCACCCCGAAGCCATTCAAATAAAAAGGCATGGGGAAACACGCCAGACCTGCGAGACGTATTGGAGGACAAAGAAAAGCATGCAAGATCGATGTATGGATCACGAGGACGCGCCACTATGCGAGACGATAGACGTCACGCCGGATACAGTAAAAGTAAATCCGGCCGGGCCGAACACAGTGGGCAAGACCCATTCGAGCTGCGTCGCGACATAGCCCAATACAAAGGCGCCGCACACCTCTTATGCTTCACAGACGAAGTAATGGATCATCAAATCCCAGAAGGTTTCAAACCTGTAAATATTGAATCATACGACGACACTACAGATCCTGCGGTATGGATCGAGGATTTCCTCCTCCACATCCACATGGCCCGCGGTGATGACTTACACACCATCAAATACCTCCCACTAAAGCTCAAAGGACCAGCGCGGCATTGGCTTAACAGCTTGCCAGCAGATTCCATTAGTTGTTGGGAAGATCTGGAAGCCGCATTCCTCGACAACTTTCAGGGCACTTATGTGCGACCGCCACATGCCGATGACTTGAGCCACATAATTCAGCAGCCAGAAGAGTCGGCCAGACAATTCTGGACTTGGTTCCTTACAAAGAAAAATCAAATCGTCGACTGTCCGGACGTAGAGGCCTTAGCGGCTTTCAAACACAACATCCGTGACGAGTGGCTAGCCCGGCACCTTGGTCAGGAAAAGACGAAATCTATGGCAGCCCTCACGACACTCATGACCCGCTTTTGTGCGGGAGAAGACAGCTGGCTGACTCGCAGCAATAACATGTCAAAAAACCATGGTACTTTGGATACCAAGGACGGCAATAGCAGGTCGCGTCGCAACAAACATAAGTGCCGCATTAACAGCAATAATACTGAAGATACGGCAGTCAATGCCAGATTCAAAGGCTCTAAACCCGGTCAGCGGAAAAAGCCATTTAAACAAAGTACGCTGGGCCCATCCAGTTTGGACCGCATACTCGATCGCTCGTGTCAAATACACGGCACCCCCGACAAGCTAGCCAACCACACCAATAGGGATTGTTGGGTATTCAAGTAGGCCAGCAAGTTAATTGCCGAAAACAAAGATAAGGGGCCACATAGCGATGACGAGGAGGAGACCCGGCGGCCGAATACCGGAGGACAGAAGAGGTTCCCCCCACAAGTGCGGACGGTGAACATGATATAAGCAACGCACATCCCCAAACGGGAATAGAAGCGTGCGCTCAGGGACGTATATGCGTTGGAGTCAGTCGCCCCAAAGTTCAACCCATGGTCCTCCTGTCCGATCACCTTCGATCGCAGGGACCACCCCACTAGTATCAGTCATGGCGGATTCGCCGCACTTGTCCTAGACCCAGTCATTGATGGATTTCACCTCACTCGAGTCCTTATGGATGGCGGCAGCAGCCTGAACCTGCTTTATCAGGACACAGTGCGTAAAATGGGTATAGACCCCTCAAGGATCAAACCCACAAAACGACCTTTAAAGGCGTCATTCCAGGTGTAGAGGCCCATTGCACAGGCTCAATTACACTGGAGGTGGTCTTCGGATCCCCGGATAACTTCCAAAGCGAGAGTTAATCTTTAATATAGTCCTGTTCCGCAGTGGTTATCATGCACTACTCGGGCGAACCGCATTTGCTAGATTCAATGTGGTACCGCATTATGCATACCTCAAGCTCAAGATGCCAGGGCCTCGCGGAGTTATTACGGTAAATGGAAACACAGAGCGCTCTCTTCGAACAGAGGAGCACACCGCGGCCCTCGCAGCAGAAGCGCAAGGCAGCCTCTCAAGGCAACCAACCAGTTCGGCGTTTCAAAACCCGGACACCGTCAAGCGCACTCAGAGCAATCGACAAACAGACCGACTAGTGCGATCTGAGCTTGCGTAGCAATGCGGCCCCCACCCCAGTCCCAGCCATACGGCGAAACTCGTGCCATGCGTACATAATTACGCATTAAAAATACCATGGGCACAGGTGGGGAGGGGGCACAACTGCGGCATGCCCCAAGACGTGGCTTAAACCGCACTAGGGGATCCCCGTTTGGTTATTCTTCTCTTTTTTCAGGACCTTACTCTGGAAACACTGTCCGGCAGCACTATTGTCAAACACATGATGCAGCAACCAAGGAGGCAGACAACTACCTCACACCATGGAATTCCCAGGTGCATTACAGTAACGAGCGAAATATTTAATTTAGTACTATTCCTCAGCCTGCCCTTGGAAAGGACACAGTCCTACTCTTTGCTTATCGCACTATCTATATCATTCTGCTTTAACGCACCCTTTTTTAATAAACAATGCATAGCACTGCGCCTATTATTGCATTCTTATTTTATATATATGTGTCCATTAATGACGCCTTGCAACCGTACACTTTGGTACGACCGATACACCAGGGGCTTAAGTACCCATAATATGGTGTGAGAAGTCCGAACACTTTCACAAGTGCGGCACCCCCGAACTTATAGCATTATATGCACCAGCTCCGAATCATGTCTTTGGTCAAATGTTGGGTTTGCCCGGCTCCAATGTTTTGATACCTTACGTTCCGCTCTATCGGCTAAGGTAGCGCTAGGAGAACTACTGCGATTGTGCCCCGATTCTGCCGGGCTTAGCACCTCAGTAGAGAGAGCTAAAACTGACTGTCATGATAAGGTGAGAGATTGGTCGCTGTTCGGCGAGGTTTTCGAGTCCCTAAAGACTTATGCCGCTTAGGGCGAGGGGCCGGCCCTGTCCGGCTTAAAGTCGTGTATCGCGCCCCGAATTCGGCCTTCCGAATACCAGGGGCTTCGCCGAAATTTAAAATTATAGAATTCTATGGCTAAGTGAGAGTGATAAAGCATTATTAGTCTGGTTGCCTTGTTCGCTGTGCTGAGCACCTCCCTCGAAGGAGCCAAACATGGGAACAAGAGTGCTCAGGTTTATCCCGAACACCCCAGCACTCGTGGCATGGGGGCAGAAGCCGAGGACTAGCCATCTCTCATATTGGATAAACGGCCAAACAGAAGGCAATATTTTAAATTCAAACAAGCATTGCATAGCGCATATGAAACAAGTTTTCATAAACACAGGATCACACAAGCAAGTTTCACTCAAATATTACATCTTTTGTGCACTCGTCCGCTATGAGACGGGCACCCGGCAGAACATCCTCGTAGTACATCTTGGGGTGGCGGTGCTCCTTGCCCTCCGGCGGCCCTTCCTTGATCAGCTTCACGGCGTCAAGCTTGACCCACTGCAATTTCACACGGGCGAAAGCCCGGCGTGCACCTTCAATGCAGACTGATCGCTTGACAACCTCCAGCCATGGGCAGGCATCCACAAGCCGCCTCACCAGGCTGAAGAAGCTGTTCGGAAGGGCATTGCCAGGCCACAGCCGGACTATAAAGCCCTTCATGGCCTGTTCGCCCGCCTTTTGTAGCTCGACCATCTGCTTCAGGTGGTCGCTCATTGGCACCGGGTGTTCGGCCTCAGTATACTGAGACCAGAACAGCTTCTCCATTGAGCTTCCATCCTCGACCTGGTAAAATTGTGCGGCATCGGACATGCTGCGGGGCAAATCTACGAATGCTCCTGGAGAGCTCCGGATTCAGGTAAGTAATCGGTAATTTACTTTTACATGCTTGCTTTGCATATAGAAAGCCTTACCCGCCGCTATCTTCTTCATTGCGTCGATCTCCTGGAGGGCCTTTTGGGCTTCGGACCTTGGAAGTGCGTTATATCGACTAGAAGGGGGGTGAATAGGCGATATTTCTGAAAGTCTTCAGAACATAGAAGTTTTGAAGACAAACGATAAAACTAAACCTATTACCATGCAGTGGAAGGTAGACTACACTAGGCAAACCATAGTCAAGTATTCAATAAAGTGAAAGCACAAAGACTAATAGCAGCTAGGTAGTAAGGATCAGGTAGGAAGATATTGTGAAGCCAAACAGAACACGCAGTCACTCAGTGAAAACAAATGATAGAGCAAACATACAATGACTTCACAAGGAGTAACAGTAAGTAAAGTGAAGTGGAGATGAAACCAGTGACTCGCTGAAGACAATGATTTGTTGGACCAGTTCCAGTTGCTGTGACAACTGTATGTCTGGTTGGAGCGGCTAGGTATTTAAACCTTAGGACACACAGTCCCGGACACCCAGTCCTGAACACGCAGCTCAGGACACCCAGTCCTCACTGTATTCTCCTTGAGCTAAGGTCACATAGACCTCGCCCAATCACTCTGGTAAGTCTTCAAGGTAGACTCCCAAACCTTCACAGACTTCGTTCACCGGCAATCCACAATGTCTCTTGGATGCTCAGAACGCGACGCCTAACCGGCTAGAGGATGCACAGTCCTCAAGTGTAATAAGTCTTCAGATCACACAGACAAGAAGACTTAAGTGATGCCCAATTCTCTCTGGCTCTGGTGGTTAGGGCTTTATCCTCGCAAGGAATTCTCTCTCAAAGGCTTCGAGGTGGGTTGCTCTCAAACGACAAAAGCCGTGCTTTCAATCTGAGCAGCCAACCATTTATGGTTGTAGGGGGTGGGCTATTTATAGCCACTTGGCAACCCGACCTGATTTGTCCAAAATGACCCTGGGTCACTAAGGAACTGACACGTGTTCCAACGGTCAGATTTCAAACTCACACGGCAACTTTACTTGGGCTACAAGCAAAGCTGACTTGTCCGACTCTGGACAAGATTCGCTCTCATAGTCTTCACTCAAAGACATAGGTTTTTGGTTTAGGCATCACTTCAGTCATTCTGACTGGTTCTCTTGGACCCCACTTAACAGTATGGTGGTTCCTATGACTCAACACAAAAGAAAAAGAACTACGAAAGATCTAAGTCTTCGAGCTCCATAGGCTTCATATAGTGTCTTCTCTTGTCATAGTCTTCAATGTGAATATCTTCATATACCACCTTTGACTTCAATGTCTTCATACAGTTTTAGGGGTCATCTCTGGTAGTAAAACCGAATCAATGAGGGACTTCTACCTGTGTTATCCTGCAATTCTCACGAACACATTAGTCCCTCAACTAGGTTTGTCGTCAATACTCCAAAACTAACTAGGGGTGGCACTAGATGCACTTACAATCTCCCCCTTTTTGGTGATTGATGACAAACTAGTTGAAGTTTTCAACGGGGAATATAATCTGTGAAATTGTAAAGGATAAGGAATTGTCTTCATAAGTTGCAAGGGCTCCCCCTGAAGATGTGCATATAAGTTAATTTGCTTTTGGAATGCAAATGCACATGGCAGGTTGTACTTGTGGAGATCCACTTGAACTTATGATGACAATCCACTATGCATGTGAAAGTATATGAAGATAATGACATGCATAATGGAAAATGGACGTCTGCAGGATGAGCTAAGTGCAGAATTTATCGTCGCACATGCGGAATTTATCTTCGCAAAACAAGGTGGCAAATAAGTAGCAGACGACCATCTAGTTTAAGTGTTACAACTCATAAGAACCAAATGTAGCAAAAACGAGAGTTGTAAGCACGAAGCAAAATATAAAGCACCCGCCCATATGGACCCGCTTGAAGACTATCAATCTCATATGCTTCTCCCCCTTTTGTTAGTAATGAACAAAAAGGTTTGAAGACATAGAGCCTCTACTCGTTCCCATGAGGAATAGGTGAAGTAGCAGGGTTGTTGGTGTTGTTTGGTGGTGCAGAAGAGCTTGGAGGTGCTGAAGGAGGTGGCGGTGAAGTAGCATCGTCTTCTTCCTCAATAATTCTGGCAGTCACTGTGGCAGCAGAGGAAGAGAACTCAGAGTCTTCAAGGGATGGAGTTCCTAGTAGCACAACCCTTCTAGGAGGTGCGGAGTCAAACTTGAATCTCTCATAGAAGCCATCCTCTTGAAGATCAGCTTCAGAACACATCAACGTGAGCCCTTTCCATGTGCAGCGACAGGTTTCATGGGCAACGAAAGCATTCTTGGTGGCAAGATTTCGAGTGCGATTAACATCCACCAAGAGGCTTTTCATCTGACGCTTCAGCCAGTCATGATGCCTATCCTGTTTCTGATGTAGAGCCACAAGAAGCTCTCGGTCATTGAGAACACGAGTGCGCTTCTTGGGTCTTGGAGTAGTGGCACTGTCAGTGGCTTCAGTGGAAGCAGGGTGTGGTGCACGTGTAGTGCCAGCCAAAGGATACACCCGAGAAACTGCTTCAACACCTTCAACGTTCTGAGTAAAACTTTGATGGTCTGCATTCTGAAGACTTAGAGGTTGCTTGGCAGGCTCAGAATATATGGCTTCAGTAGACATGTCCACGTCAGGCAAGAAAATCCGATGGTTGTGGGCTGAGGGCTGATACGAGATGGCGGAGTGTAGCTTGATCAGCCGCATGACCCAAGGGGCGTAGAACTTCAAACCAAAGAGATCAATGCCTGATGCAGCAAGTTGGCGTATGAAGAAGTCCTGTGCATTGAAGCATTTGCCATGAAGTATATAGAAGACCAAAGTCTTCATTGCACCTTAAAGCTTGGCATTTGGAGAGTGCCCTTTGATAGGCCAGAGAATTCACCTGATGATGTGATAGATGGTTCTGGGCAGGTACTCAAGGTCTTCAATGAAGAACTCTGTGGGATAAGCAGCATCTTGGGGTAATGGCTTCAACATGCTGAGCATTTGACTCATATCAGGTTCTGGCCGCTGAAAGATGCTCTCAATAGCTTCAGCATGCAGCTGACAGCCTTGCTCAAAGAGATCGCCAGGAGTGGGCAAGCCAGTGAGCTCAATGATGTCAAATGCATTGGCTTCGTGATGAACGTTGCCAGTCATCCACTCCAGGACCCAAGTCTTCGAATCTCTGCTGTACCCTTAGATGTGAAGTGTGGCATAGAATTGTAGCAGCAGCTCTTCATTCCAATGCTCTTCATCAGTAACAAACTACAGCAGACCCACTTGCTTGAAGCAATCCAACGCTTCTTCTAGACAGGGCAGACCAGCTATAGCTTCAACGTTAAGGCGCTTGTGTGGGAAGATGTGACCTTGGTTGTAAAGAATGCAAGAGTAATAGCTTCGCTGAGGATAGCTCCAGAACCGATCAGATGATATCCTTTCCGTTGAGTAGGGGTTCCTGGAGCTATTGAAGAATGTGTTGTCTGCCCTGAAGCCATTGATGTTGAAGGAGCCAGGTGCTGATGCAGGACCTGGAAACCTTGGCAGTCTTGGAATTGGTTTCTGGACCTGAGGCCTGTGCTCAACATGATAGTTGAATTGGGTACCGGCAGCAGACTCAGGAACAGAAGTGGCGGGATCAGTGGCTTCGCTGTCTTCTGAAACTTTTGCTGGGGAGGGCCCCACATTAGCTTCATTGGTGGTTGTGGCAACCTCACGATTTTCATCCTCCACTTGACTAGCTGGAGGGTCGGTCACAAGCACATTCTCCTGGAGAACTGCTTCTTGGTGGAACAGGGGAGTGGGATCGTGTGGTACTTCTTCTTCTGCGGCTGTTGCAGCCGGAAAATCTTCAGCAGAGACTTGAGGCCTTGGACCTTTGCGAAGCCTGCGGAGCGCAGACGACGCCTGTGGAGTTGGAGTGGGCTGGGCCTCATAGTCTTCTTCCTCTTGTGGGCGATCTGCCCATGAAGCATCCTGTGCAATTGGCGTTAGTGGACGATCAATGCTGATGAGTTCATTGTTTTCAAACTGAGGAAGGACTGCATCATCTTCTACATTGTCATGATGACCAATGTCTTCAGCAGTGATGGGATCAGCTGCTGGAATGTCTTCAGCTTCAGGAGCCTCTGTGGAAGCAGGCTCATGAACTGTCAGTTGACGTTCTGCGTCAGGATGAACCATACAAATGGGTTCAACTATCAAGGGCTCTGTGGAAGCTGCCCGAGCTTTCTTGGTCTTCCTCTTCTTCTTGGAGGGGGCAGTAGGAGAGGCTTCAGAGTGTTTCCTCTTCCTGGCTTCAGCCTCAGCAGTCCTTGTCTTCTTGAGCTCTGAAGCTGTTGACCGGCTTTTTGGCTTCGAGCCAGTCAGTCTAGTTGGGAAGACAATCGGAACTGCTTCTTGCCTTGGTGCATCAGGTTCAGCCGTAGCAGGCTTCTTCTTCTTCTTTGCGGCCATCCTGGGGTCGATGCCAGGACGCCCAAGTGCCTTGCGCTTCTCAGCCTCATTATAGGCTTGCACACATCTGTCAGCCAGAGTCTTCATGCGCTCACGCGAACCCTGAGCTTCTGCATGCTTCTTCACAAAGGCTTCCTTGAGCTCGTGCATCATTGTCTTGAAGTTCTTCACTTCTTGCACGCTGAGCTTGGCCATATGCTTCTTGAACTGAGCCTTTTCATAGTCAATCTTCTGCTTCAGTTCAACAATGCGCTGGGCAATAGCAAGTTCTGAAGCAATGGCGCCTTGGAAGGCGACACTGAGGCCAATGGGTAGCTGCAGATCTTCAAAGCTGATGTTTGGCATGTCAAACCACTCGTCAATGAAGTTGTGGATGATGGTGACATCAAAGAGAGGCAAATCATTGAAGATTTCTGCTTCTTCTTTGCTCTTGATGAGTTGCTTAAGAGCGTCAACTGCAAGATCTTCATCACTTGACAGATCAATGTCGTCGTTGCGCAGAATGGCAGCAGCTATTAGCTCTTTGCCAGTGTGAGACAGAGGCATCTTGGCCTTCTGGGGCTTGGAGACGCGTGAAAAGTCTTCAGACTGCACACTGTCTTCAGGAGGTGCAGTTGCCAATGGCTTCGCCCTTGAGATTTTTGGTGAAGGGGCCGACTTTGAAGCTTTTGGCTTCTTTAACTGCTTTGGCTTCGGCACTGCAGGCGCGTCATCAGACTCAGTGTCAGCTGCAGGCTCATTCACTGCAGTCCCTTGAACCAAGATGTAGGTGATGAGGCCTTCAAGGTTGGCAAAAGGACCGATGACATTGGGTTCTGCATGTCGTGTGCCATCTGCCCTTGGAGATGAGGGACCAGGGTTGAAGTCGAACCCAAAAGTCTTCTTGTTCTGCTTCGCTGAGTTCTGAGCAAACTGGAAGTTGCGCTTGAACAGATTGTCGTCACGACACCATAGCAGGGACGACGAGTGTGCATCAGCAGGCTGTGGTCCATGGACCATGCATGGATAGAAGCCTTGAGCAATGGCTTCATCTCTGGACCTGGGTAGAAGATTCTTGAATAGGATGTCACCGCACGGTCTCTTGATGGCGTTTTTCTCAGCATACTCCTAGGTCACAAATATGTATTTGAACCACTGTTCTGCCCAATATCTTCGAATCCATTGGATTCGGGTCTTGCGCTGACTATAATCCTCTTCAGGATCTGTCTTGTACATTTCTAAGAGTTCATCTAGCAGATCTCTGGAGGTCTCACCACGACGCTTTCTGCCACCCTTCCTTGCTGCTTTCTCTGAAGCCATAAACTTTAACTTGAAAGTCTTCAAGATGTTCAAAGCATTCAAAGGTTTTCGTTTGCTGGACCAACAGGAACTGGCTTCGGGAGAATTTATGTGATGCTGTAAGAATTCTGCAAATGAACGCAGACTATGAGAACCAAAGGATTCTCCCACGGACATGTACCTATGACAGCATTAAGGTGCGAGGGAAGGGGAAGAGGTAATATGCATTCTCAGAAGATTTTGAAGATAAATCTTTTTAGAAGACATTGACCTCATCGTGTGAAGACATTCACTCATAGATAAGAAGTTGGTTCCATATTTGTACGAAACCATAGATCAGTACAAGTGAGGAATCTAACTACTTTGTGAAGCACAAGTGAATATACTAGGCATGTTATGAGATGCAGTATGAGAGAGATCTAGCTTGTGTGAACAGAAACTGCTTGTGGTAGAAAGTGACAGATCAATAGGATCAACGGTGCTGTAAAAAAGGAGTTTTATTTACCACACTGAGAACTGCTAGACGGAGTGGGAGATGAGGCCGAGCAGTTCACTCTTCCGTGCCCTAACTTGGCGACGGAGGACACCTACGGCGACGGCGGAGAGGACAATGTCCGTGGTCGGCGTGAAGACGGTGTCGGAGAGGTTGCGGCAGCGAAGCGCTTCGTCACCGGTGTCGTCGAGAGCTAGCGGTGGCGCTAGGGTTCGTGCGAGGGTTGAAGAAGAGATAATGACCGCTGTGAGTGTGTATTTATAGGCACAGGGGCGACACTGTGCTATTACACAGGTGCCCTTGGCGATTCGCATCTGAGGAACACGTGGCCATTATGCGGAATTTTGGGGTTTGTTCCACGTCCCACGCACGCCTGGATTGTCGGGTGGTCGTTCCTACTTCTCCGGATTTCATGTGGAGGAATGAGCATTGAAAACGGACTTAATGGTTGTCTCTGTATCTTCTGCTGACAAGGACGTAGAGAAGACATTCGATAGTTTCAATAGAATGCATATGACTTGGAGAGATAGAGTTTGAGATAGAAAGCATAGAGAGGTTAGGGTCCGATCACATTCACTTAGTTCAAAAGATTCAACACAAAGACATAGCTATAAGTGAATGTTGTAGAGGACAGAACACTAGTATATATATATATATATATATATATATATATATATATATCTATAATCAACATAGTGAAGATAATCATGAAAATATGTTGAGATCGAAGCCAAACCAAATGTGAAGACATTGCAAGGTAACGCCATGAGTGAAACACTTCAAAATAGAACGTTTGGTGGTGGCGTTACCCACCGTATAGGAAGTATTAGACCCAGACACGGCGCACAATTATCGTGGCGCTCGGAAGTCAAATTCCACATTAATGTATTCACACTTAGAATGTATTTCTTCATTGATTGAAGATATAGTTTACTGTGTGTGTTGCACATCTAAGTCATCAATATACATAAGGGTTAGGATGTGTGCCTGATCACAGGACATTTGAGGATTCCAGGATATTTAGCTCACACCGTAACTTGCAAAACCTCTTCTCATCCAAGGGCTTGGTGAAGATATCTGTCAATTTCTCTTCAGTGTTGACGTGTATGATATCAATGTCTTCCTTCACAAAATGATCTCTGAGAAAGTGATGACGAATTTCAATGTGCTTTGTCTTCGAGTGCCGAACTGGGTTGTTAGCAATCTTGATGGCGCTTTCATTGTCGCGGTAAAGTGGCACTTGCTTCCGATGAATGCCATAGTCCTTGAGTGTTTGCTTCATCCACAGAAGCTGAGCGCAGCAAGATCCAGCAGCAATGTATTCAGATTCAGAAGTGGAGAGAGATACACAGTTCTGCTTCTTTGAAGACCAACATAAAAGTGATCGTCCCAGAAAGTGACATGTGCCTGATGTAGACTTGCGATCAACTTTGTCACCAGCATAATCAGCATCCGAGAATCCAACCAGATCAAACTCTAAGCCCTTTGGATACCATAATCCTAGAGTTGGGGTGTGAGCCAAATATCGAAGAATTCGCTTCATAGCTAAGTGATGCGACTCCTTTGGTGCCGCTTGAAATCGAGCACACATGCAAACACTAAGCATGATATCTGGCCTAGATGCACATAGATAAAGTAAAGAACCAATCATGGAGCGGTATACCTTTTGATCGAACTCTTTACCATTGTCGTCAGGACCCAGATGATGTTTGGCTGGCATTGGTGTTGTGAAGCCTTTGCAGTCTTGCATACCAAACTTCTTCAGGCAATCTTTCAGATACTTCTCTTGAGATATGAAGATGCCATTGCGTTGTTGTCGTATTTGAAGACCGAGGAAGAACTTCAGCTCCCCCATCATGGACATCTGATATTACTCTTGCATCATATATCCAAACTCTTCACTGTACTTCTGATTGGTGCAGCCGAAGATAATGTCATCCACATATATTTGGCACACAAACAGTTCACCATCATATGTCTTCGTGAAAAGAGTGGGATCTAGGGAACCAGGTGTGAAGCCTTTGCTCTTCAGGAAGTATTTGAGTGTGTCATACCAGGCCCGAGGGGCTTGTTTGAGGCCATACAGTGCCTTGTTGAGCTTGTATACCATGTCAGGATGTTTTGGATCTTCAAAGTCAGGCGGTTGTGCAACATACACTTCTTCTTCAATCTTGCCATTGAGAAACGCACTCTTCACATCTATTTGATATAGAAGTATGTTATGATGATTTGCATAGGCCAGCAGTATGCGTATGGCTTCAAGTCTAACCACAGGAGCAAATGTTTCATCGAAGTCAATGCCTTCCACTTGAGTATATCCTTGAGCAACGAGACGAGCTTTGTTTCTGACAACTTGACCATGCTCATCTTGCTTGTTGCGGTATATCCATTTGGTGCCTATTATATTGTGCTTCCATGGATCAAGACACTTAACCAGTTCCCATACATTATTCAGCTCAAACTGTTGAAGCTCTTCTTGCATAGCTTGAATCCATTCAGGTTCCATGAAGGCTTCTTCAACTTTCTTGGGTTCTACTATTGAGACGAATGTGAAGTGCCCACAGAAATTTGGTAGCTGAGTTGCCCTTGAACGATTGAGTGGACCAGGTGCATTGATGCTATCAATTATTCTTTCAATCTGCACTTCATTGGCAACGCGAGGATGTACAGGGCGAAGACTTTGCTCTTGCTGTTCATTGTCGTTGTTGGAAGGAATGTCTTCAGGCTGAGCATTGTCTTCATGTTGATCAGGTGTTGAAATGATAAGTTCTTCTTCAGGATGAGCTTCAGAAGGTATAATTTCTCCAGTTCCCATTAGCTTGATTGATTCACTGGATGGAACTTCATCTAGCACATTTGGCAGCTGCTCTCTTTGTGAACCGTTGGTCTCATCGAACCACACATCCACTGTTTCAACCACTTTGTAATGAAAAAGATTGAAGACTCTGTAGGAGTGCGAATCCTTTCCATATCCAATCATAAAACCCTCATGTGCTTTTGGTGCAAATTTTGAGGTGTGATGTGGGTCCTTGATCCAGCACCTTGCGCCAAATACTCTGAAGTAACTGACATTTGGCTTCTTGACAGTAAGGAGCTCATAAGATGTCTTGTTCAGTAGCTTGTGAAGATAAACACGATTGATTGTATGGCATGCAGTATCAATGGCTTCGGGCCAGAATTTTCTTGGTGTCTTGTATTCATCTAGCATCGTTCTGGCCATCTCAATTTGTGTTCTGTTCTTGCGTTCGACGACGCCATTCTGTGCCGTGTCCGGGGTTGAGAATTCATGTGTGATGCCCAATGTATCAAGATATGTATCAAGGCCAGTGTTCTTGAATTCAGTGCCATTGTCAATTCTGATGTGCTTTATCTTGGCGCCAAAATTGTTCATAGCTCGATTGGCGAAGCGTCTGAAGACATCCTGCACTTCAGTCTTGTAAAGGATTATGTGCACCCAAGTATATCTAGAATAATCATCAACAATAACGAAGCCATAGAGGCAAGCAGTAGTAGTTAGAGTTGAGTAATGAGTGGGACCGAAAAGATCCATGTGAAGCAGTTCGAAGGGTCGAGTAGTGGTCATGATTGTCTTCAAGGGATGTTTGGCCCTCGTCATCTTCCCTGCTTCACAGGCACCGCATAAGTGGTCTTTCTTGAACTTGACGCCCTTGATGCCTATGACATGCTTCTTCTTCGCAAGGGTGTGAAGGTTCCTCATGCCAGCATGTCCAAGCCTCCGATGCCAGAGCCAGCATTCTGAAGCCTTTGCTAGAAGACATACTGCAAGCTGTGGCCCTGCTGAGAAATCTACCACGTACAAATCATCTTTTCGATACCCTTCAAACACTAGAGACTTGTCAGATTCCATTAGTACAAGGCAACGATATTTTCCAAACATTACGATCATGTTCAAATCGCAAAGCATTGAGACAGACATTAAGTTGAAGCCAAGGGATTCAACAAGCATGACTTTATCCATGTGTTGATCCCTTGAGATTGCAACTCTACCTAGACCCAATACCTTACTTTTACCAGTGTCAGCAAATGTGATGTGGCTCTTGTCGGATGGACGTAAGGTTGAGTCCATAAGAAGACTTCTTTTGCCAGTCATGTGATTTGTACACCCACTGTCAATAATCTATTCTGAAGACGCTGGTGTCGTACCCTACAGTGTAGTTAGGGGGATAGGCTTCACCAAGAGCATTGTGAAGCAAAAACATTTGACGAACCAGTGGGTTATGAAAGCTTAGATCCAGGTTAGGACTAATAGGGAGAGTAGCAACTGATTCAGGTACGAAGTACATAGTAAGACCATTTGGGCATTTGATCTTGCGCCATACAAGATGTTTAAGGTGCCCAGCAATGTCGTCAGACGATTTTGGTTTTCTGCTGGAGACCTTTCCCTGCAAAAGAGAGTTAAGCTTTCTTAGCCACCCACATCTTCAAGGGTGGCTTAGAAGCAATTAGTCTAAGTGCAGCATCTGAGAATTTTGGCTTTGAAGCCCTAGCAAACAATCTTGCAGGCAGACAATAGTACTCATAAGAATAAGCAGAATAGTTCTTGGTCTTATGAACATGGCGGTTTGATGAACCGCTCTCATATTCATATGCCTGAGTGTGGTTTCCCTGCAAAACGTTTGCGTTAGTGCGACTCAGGTGAGTCCTCTGTCTGTATGAAGCCTTTGGACCGTATGAAGCCTTTGGTCTGAGGTTTGTCTACTTCACGTGAGGTGTCATGATGACATTCATAGCAAGACTCTCCATACACCTTTTCGGAACCCAGATCTTCTTCATAGGCGGTCCATTCCTGCAGTTAGTACCAATGTACCTGGCAAATACTTCACCATTCTGATTCTTAAACAGTATATAGTTTGCATCAAAGGATTCATCAATGATAATGGGGTTAGCACAAGTGAAGCCAGATAGATTGGATGGATCTACTGAAGGTTCCTTTGCAGCAACCCACATGGTTTTGGGGTACTGCTCAGGTTTCCAGTAAGAGCCATCTGCATTCATTTTCCTTACAAACCCTACACCCTATTTCCTAGGGTTTCGGTTCAGAATCTGCTTTTTCAGGACATCACATAGCGTGTGATGCCCTTTAAGACTTTTGTACATCCCTGTTTCAAGCAATGTCTTCAACCTACCATTCTCATCAGCAATAGCGGTGGTATCCTCAGCAGAGGGGTTAGTTACCACATCAACAGTTGAAGATATTGAAACAGCAGTAGCAGTAGAACATTCAGCAACAGAAATAGCATTATCACGCTCAATGCATTTAAGACATGGTGGTTCAAATCCTTCCTGAGCGGGACTGATCTGTTTGGCGTGAAGTGACTCGTTTTCCGTTTGAAGATCTTCAGGAACCGCTCTCAATTTCTCAAGATCTTGCTTCCTTTGAAGATAATCATAGGAAAGCTTTTCATGAGTTGTTGAGAGAGTTTCATGATGACTTTCAAGTTCCTGATACTTAACGTGAAGATTTTTTATGTCTTCAATTAAGGATTCAGATCGAGTCATTTCAGCACCTAACAGATCATCGCTTCTGTCTAACAGTTTTTGAATATGTTCCATAGCTTTATGTTGTTCAGTTGCAATTTTAGCAAGTGTTTTGTAGCTAGGTTTTGAACCACAATCAGAGTCATCATCACTAGATGTTTGATAGTGAGTAGTGCGTGTGTTTACCTTGGCACCGCGTGCCATGAAGCAGTAGGTAGAAGCGGAGTAGTCCTTGTCATTTGCATCGGTGTCGGTGATGAAGTCATTGTCTTCAGTGTTGAAGATGGACTTGGCAACGTATGTTGTAGCCAGACTTGCGACGCCTGAGTCGGATTCCTCCTCAGACTCCACCTCCGCCTCCTCAGAAGCAGACTCCTCCTCTGAATCCATTTCCTTGCCAACAAACGCACGTGCCTTGCCAGATGAGCTCTTCTTGTGTGATGAAGACTTTGAGGAAGACTTGGAAGAAGACTTTGAGTATTTCTTCTTCTTCTTCTTGTCGTTAGAGTCATATTCCTTGCTCTTCTTCTTCTTTTTGTTCTCATTGTCCCACTGTGGACACTCAGAGATGAAGTGGCTAAGTTTCTTGCACTTGTGACATGTTTTCTTCTTGTAGTCATGAGCAGGAGCTTCATCATTCCTTGAACTTGATCGGGAAGACTTTCTGAAGCCTTTCTTCTTGGTGAATTTTTGGAACTTCTTGACAAGCATAGCAAGTTCCCTTCCAATGTCTTCAGGATCATCAGAACTGCTGTCAGATTCTTCTTCAGATGAGGAGACAGCTTTTGCCTTCAAGGCACGAGTTCGCCCATAGTTTGGACCGTAGATATCTCTTTTCTCCAAAAGCTGAAACTCATGTGTGTTGAGCCTCTCAAGTATGTCAGACGGATCGAGTGTCTTGAAATCAGGACATTCTTGAATCATCAGGGCCAGGATGTTAAACGAACTATCAACTGATCTCAGCAGCGTCTTGAGGACTTCGTGTTTGGTAATCTCAGTGGCGCTGAGTGCTTGAAGCTCATTTGTGATGTCAGTGAGTCGGTCAAATGTGTGCTGGACATTCTCATTGTCATTTCGCTTGAAGCGGTTGAAGAGGTTGCGAAGGACACTGATTCTCTGATCTCTCTAGGTTGAGATACCTTCATTGACCTTGGGGAGCTAGTCCCAGACCAGATTGGATGTCTTCAAAGCACTCACACGGCCATACTGTCCTTTGGTCAGATGACCACAGATGATATTCTTGGCAGTAGAGTCCAGTTGAACGAATTTCTTGACATCAGCAGCAGTGACACCTTCTCCAGCCTTGGGAATGCCGTTCTCAACGACATACCATAGGTCGACGTCAATGGCTTCAAGATGCATGCTCGTCTTATTCTTCCAGTAGGGATATTAAGTTCCATTGAAGACGGGGCACGCAGCGGAGACTTTAATTATCCCTGCAGTCGACATAGCTAAAACTCCAGGTGGTTAAACCGAATCACACAGAACAAGGGAGCACCTTGCTCTGATACCAATTGAAAGTGCATTATATCGACTAGAAGGGGGGGTGAATAGGCGATATTTCTGAAAGTCTTCAGAACATAGAAGTTTTGAAGACAAATGATAAAATTAAACCTATTACCATGCAGGGGAAGGTAGACTACACTAGGAAAACCATAGTCAAGTATTCAATGAAGTGAAAGCACAAAGACTAATAGCAGCTAGGTAGTAAGGATCAGGTAGGAAGATATTGTGAAGCCAAACAGAACACGCAGTCACTTAGTGAAGACAAATGATAGAGCAAACATACAATGACTTCACAAGGAGTAACAGTAAGTAAAGTGAAGTGGAGATGAAACCAGTGACTCGTTGAAGATAATGATTTGTTGAACCAGTTCCAGTTGCTGTGACAACTGTACGTCTGGTTGGAGCGGCTAGGTATTTAAACCTTAGGACACGCAGTCCCGGACACCCAGTCCTGAACACGCAGCTCAGGACACCAAGTCCTCACCGTATTCTCCTTAAGCTAAGGTCACATAGACCTCGCCCAATCACTCTGGTAAGTCTTCAAGGTACACTCCCAAACCTTCACAGACTTCGTTCACCGGCAATCCACAATGTCTCTTGGATGCTCAGAACGCGACACCTAACCGGCTGGAGGATGCACAGTCCTCAAGTGTAATAAGTCTTCAGATCACACAGACAAGAAGACTTAAGTGATGCCCAATTCTCTCTGGCTCTGGTGGTTAGGGCTTTATCCTCACAAGGAATTCTCTCTCAAAGGCTTCGAGGTGGGTTGCTCTCAAACAACAAAAGCCGTGCTTTCAATCTGAGCAGCCAACCATTTATGGTTGTAGGGGGTGGGCTATTTATAGCCACTTGGCAACCCGACCTGATTTGTCTGAAATGACCCTGGGTCACTAAGGAACTGACACATGTTCCAAAGGTCAGATTTCAAACTCACATGGCAACTTTACTTGGGCCACAAGCAAAGCTGACTTGTCCGACTCTGGACAAGATTCGCTCTCATAGTCTTCACTCGAAGACATAGGTTTTTGGTTTAGGCATCACTTCAGTCATTCTGACTGGTTCTCTTGGACCCCACTTAACAGTACGGTGGTTCCTATGACTCAACACAAAATAAAAAGAACTACGAAAGATCTAAGTCTTCGAGCTCCATAGGCTTCATATAGTGTCTTCTCTTGTCATAGTCTTCAATGTGAATATCTTCAAATACCACCTTTGACTTCAATGTCTTCATACAGTTTTAGGGGTCATCTCTGGTAGTAAAACCGAATCAATGAGGGACTTCTACCTGTGTTATCCTACAATTCTCACAAACACATTAGTCCCTCAACTAGGTTTGTCGTCAATACTCCAAAACCAACTAGGGGTGGCACTAGATGCACTTACAGACCTGGCACGTTTTGCTCTCTCGAGGAGCCGGAGTCAGCATCTTCGTTAGAAGAGCGTTTGCTGGGCCTTCGGGCAAAGGAGCCGGACAGTCGATCTGTCCGGCCGTCTCCTGCCAATCCTGTCAAAGGTAAGGGAGTTTAGATCCCGCATGGAGCCAAGCTATGAAAAACATATATCCTGTAAGAGGTAAAGGCAGCTTACCGCGCTGGCTTGGCGCTTCGCGATGAATCCGCGATCCTCAGTAGTAGGAGGGGGACCTCGGCGCTCTTAAACAGCACCCTCCATGTATCTTCATGAGTTGTGTCGAAGAGCCTGTTCAGAGTTCGGTGCTGCACCGGGTCAAACTCCCACAAGTTGAAGGCCCATTGTTGGCACGGGAGGATCCGGCGGATGAGCATAACTTGGACTACGCTGACAAGTTTGAGCTTCTTGTTCACCATGCTTTGAATGCATGTTTGGAGTCCGGTCAGCTCTCCCGGACTACCCCAGGACATGCCCTTCTCTTGCCAGGAGGTGAGCCGTATGGGGAAGCCAGATCGGAACTCGGGGGGCCGCTACCCATGTAGGGTCACGCGGCTCGGTGATATGGAACCACCCCGATTGCCACCCCTTTATTGTCTCCACAAATGAGCCCTCAAGCCATGTGACGTTGGGCATCTTGCCCACCATGGAGCCCCCGCACTCCGCCTGGCAGCCGCCCACTGAAAGTGCGTTATATCGACTAGAGGGGGGTGAATAGGCAATTTTTATGAAAGTCTTCAAAACGTGGAAGTTATGAAGACAAACAATAGAAATAAACCTATTACCCTGCAGCGGAAGGTAGACTACACTAGGCAAGCCATAGTCAAGTATTCAATAGAGTGAACGCACAATGACTAATAGCAGCAATGTAGTAAGGATCAGGTAGGAAGATATTGTGAAGCCACACAGAACATGTAGTCACTCAGTGAAGACAAAAGATAAAGCGAACATACAATGACTTCACAAGGAGTAACAGTAAGTAAAGGGAAGGGAAGATGAAACCAGTGACTCGCTGAAGACAATGATTTGTTGGACCAGTTTCAGTTGTTGTGACAACTGTATGTCTGGTTAGGGCGGCTAGGTATTTAAACCTTAGGACACACAGTCCCGGACACCCAGTCCTGAACACGCAGCTCAGGACACCCAGTCCTCACTGTATTCCCCTTGAGCTAAGGTCACACAGACCTCGCCCAATCACTCTGGTAAGTCTTCAAGATGGACTCCCAAACCTTCACAGACTTCGTTCACCGGAAATCCACAATGTCTCTTGGATGCTCAGAACGCGACGCCTAACCGGTTGGAGGATGCACAGTCCTCAAGTGTAATAAGTCTTCAGATCACACAGATAAGAAGACTTAAGTGATGCCTAATTCTCTTTGGCTCTGGGTGGTTAGGGCTTTATCCTCGCAAGGAATTCTCTCTCAAAGGCTTCAAGGTGGGTTGCTCTCAAACGACAAAAGCTGTACTCTGAATCTGAGCAGCCAACCGTTTATGGTTGTAGGGGGTGGGCTATTTATAGCCACTTGGCAACCCGACCTGATTTGTCCGAAATGACTGTGGGTCACTAAGGAACTGACACGTGTTCCAACGGTCAGATTTCAAACTCACACGGCAACTTTACTTGGGCTACAAGCAAAGCTGACTTGTCCGACTCTGGACAAGATTCGCTCTCAAAGTCTTCACTCGAAGACATAGGTTTTGGTTAGGCATCACTTTTGTCATTCTGACTGGTTCTCTTGGACCCCACTTAACAGTACGGTGGTTCCTATGACTCAACACAGAAGAAAAGAGAACTACGAAAGATCTAAGTCTTGGAGCTCCATAAGCTTCATGTGGTGTCTTCTCTTGTCATAGTCTTCAATGTGAATATCTTCATATACCACCTTTGACTTCAATGTCTTCATACATTTTTAGGGGTCATCTCTGGTAGGAAAACCGAATCAATGAGGGACTTCTACCTGTGTTATCCTGCAATTCTCACAAACACATTAGTCCCTCAACTAGGTTTGTCGTCAATACTCCAAAACCAACTAGGGGTGGCACTAGATGCACTTACAATCTCCCCCTTTTTGGTGATTGATGACAAACTAGTTGAAGTTTTCAACAGGAATATAATCTGTGAAATTATAAAGGATAAGGAATTGTCTTCATAAGTTGCAAGGGCTCCCCCTGAAGATGTGCATATAAGTAATTTTCTTTTGGAATGCAAATGCACATGGCAGGTTGTACTTGTGGAGATCCACTTAAACTTATGATGACAATCCACTATGCATGTGAAAGTATATGAAGATAATGACATGCATAATGGAAAATGGACGTCTGCGGAATGATCTAAGTGCGGAATTTATCATCGCACATGCGGAATTTATCATCGCAACACAAGGTGGCAGACAAGTAGCAGACAACCATCGAGTTTAGGTGTTACAACTCAAAGAACCAAGTGTAGCAAAACGAGAGTTGTAAGCACGAAGAAAAATATAAAGCACCCGCCCATATGGACCCGCTTGAAGACTATCAACCTCATATGCTTCTCCCCCTTTTGTCAGTAAGGACCAAAAAGGTTTGAAGACATAGAGCATCTACTTGTTCCCATCAGGAGTAGGTGAAGCAGCAGGGTCGTTGGTGGTTTTTGGCGGTGCTAAAGAGCTTGGAGCAGAGTCGAAGCGTGCTGAAGGAGGTGGCGGTGAAGTAGCATCGTCTTCATCCTCGATCACTCTGGCAGTCACAGTTGCAGCAGAGGAAGAGAACTCAGAGTCTTCAAGGGATGGAGTTCGTCGCAGCACTGCCCTTCGAGGAGGTGTGGAGTCAAACTTGAATCGCTCAGTGAAGCCATCCTCTTGAAGATCATCTTCAAAACACATCAGCGTTAGCCCTTTCCAGGTGCGGCAAGAGGTTTCATGGGCAACAAAAGCATTCTTGGTGGCAAGATTGCGAATGCGATTAACATCCACCAAGAGGCTTTGCATCTGACGCTTTAGCCAGTCATGATGCCTATCCTGTTTCTGATGAAGAGCCACAAGAAGCTCTCGGTCGTTGAGAACACGAGTGCGCTTCTTGGGTCGTGGGGCAGTTGTACTGTCACTGGCTTCAGTGAGAGCAGGATGCGGTGCTCGTGTAGTGTCAGCCAAAGGATACACATGAGTGTCTTCTTCAACTCCATCAATGTTCTGAGAAAAACTTTGATGCTCTGCATTCTGAAGACTTAGAGTTTCCTTGGCAGGCTCAGGATAGATGGATTCAATAGACATATCCACATCAGGCAAAAAAATCCGATGATTGCGAGCAGATGGCTGATATGAGATAGCGGAGTGAAG
The DNA here is from genome assembly GCF_002162155.2 of Triticum dicoccoides. Taxonomy (NCBI): domain Eukaryota; kingdom Viridiplantae; phylum Streptophyta; class Magnoliopsida; order Poales; family Poaceae; genus Triticum; species Triticum dicoccoides. Next base: position 394,367,351 of record NC_041384.1, read on the forward strand.
TTTGATCAGCCGCATTACCCATGGGGCGTAGAACTTCAAGCCAAACAGATCAGAGCCTGATGCAGCAAGTTGGCGAATGAAGAAGTCCTGTGCATTGAAGCATTTTCCATGAAGAATATAGAAGACCAAAGTCTTCATTGCACCTTCAAGCTTGGCATGTGGAGAGTGTCCTTTGATTGGCCAGAGAGTTCGCCTTATGATGTGATAAATGGTTCTTGGCAGATACTCAAGGTCTTCAATGAAGAACTCCGTGGGATAAGCAGCATCTTGGGGCAATGGCTTCATCATACTGAGCATCTGACTCATATTAGGTTCAGTCTTCTGAAAGATGCTCTCAATAGCTTCACAGTGAAGCTGACAGCCATGCTCGTAGAGATCGCCAGGAGTGGGCAAACCAGTGAGCTCAATGATGTCAAAGGCTTTGGCTTCATGATGAACGTTTCCCGTCATCCACTCCAGGACCCAAGTCTTCGGATCTCTGCTATACCCGCGGATGTGAAGTGTGGCATAGAATTGGAGCAGCAACTCTTCATTCCAATGCTCTTGGTCAGTGACGAACGACAGCAGTCCAACTTCTTTGAAGCAATCCAGAGCTTCTTCCAGACAGGGCAGACTAGCTATAGCTTCAATGTCAAGGCGATTGTGTGGGAAGATGTGACCTTGATTGTATAGAATGCAGGAGTAATAGCTTCGCTGCGGATAGCTCCAGAACTGATCAGATGTTATCCTTTCCCTTGAGTAGGGGTTTCTGGAGCTATTGAAGAATGTGTTGTCTGCTCTGAAGCCATTGATATTGAAGGAGCCAGGTGCTGATGCAGGACCTGGGAACCTTGGCAATCTTGGGATTGGCTTCTGTACCTGAGGTCTGTGCTCAACATGATAGTCGAATTGGGGACCGACAGTAGATACAGGAACAGAAGCAGCGGGATCAGTGGCTTCGCTGACTTCTGGTGCTTTTGTTGGTGAGGGCTCCACATTTGCTTCAGCCATGACAGCGTCAATGGCTTCATTGGTGGTGGTGGCAGCCGCAAGATTTTCAATCACGTTCTCCTCGAGAACTGCTTCTTGGTGGGACAGGGGAGTGGAAACTTGTGGGACTTCTTCATCGGCTAATGCAGCCGAAATGTCTTCAGTAGCTTTAGCTTCAGACTCAGAGACTGGAGGCCTTGGTCCTTTGCGAAGCCTGCATAATGCTGGCGACGCTTGTGGAGTTGGAGTTGGCTGGGCCTCAAAGTCATCTTCCTCTTGTGGGCGATCAGCCCATTAAGCATCCTGAGCGATTGGCGTCAGAGGACGACCAATGCTGATGAGTTCGCTGTTCTCGAGCTGAGAAAGGACTGCACCATCTTCTACATGGTCATGGTGACCAATGTCTTCAGCAGCGATGGGATCAGCTGCTGGAAAGTCTTCAGCTTCATGAGCCTCTGTGAAAGCAGGCTCATGGATTGTCAGTTGGCGTTCAGTGTCAGGACGAACCATAGAAATGGGTTCAACAATCAAAGGCTCTGTGGGAGCAGCCCGATCTTTCTTGGTCTTCCTCTTCTTCTTGGAGGGTGCAGTAGGAGAAGCTTCAGGATGTTTCCTCTTCCTGGCTTCAGCCTCAGCAGTCCTCGTCTTCTTGAGTTCTGAAGCGGTTGACCGGCTTTTTGGCTTCGAGCCAGTCATTCTAGTTGGGAAGACAATGGGATCTGCTTCCTGCCTTGGTGCGTCAGGTTCAGCCGTAGCGGGCTTCTTCTGCTTCTTGGCAGCCATCCTGGGGTCGATGCCAGGACGCCCAATGGCCTTGCACTTCTTAGCCTCATTGTAGGCTTGCACACATCTATCAGCCAGAACCTTCATGCGCTCACGCGAACCCTGAGCTTCTGCATGTTTCTTGAGAAAGGCTTCCTTGAGCTCGTGCAGCATAATCTTGAAGTTCTTCACCTCTTGCACGTTGAGCTTGGCCATATGCTTCTTGAACCGAGCCTTTTCATAGTCAATCTTTTGCTTTAGTTCAACAATGCGCTGGGCGATAGATAGCTCTAAAGCAATGGCGCCTTGGAAGGCGACACTGAGGTGGGTAGTTGCAGATCTTCAAAGCTGATGTTTGGCGTGTCAAACCACTCGTCAATGAAGTTGTGGATGATGGTTACATCAAAGAGAGGCAGATCATTGAAGATTTCTGCTTCTTCTTTGCTCTTGATGAGTTGCTCAAGAGCGTCATCTGCAAGATCTTCATCACTTGACAGATCAATGGCATCATTGCGCAGAATGGCAGCAGCTGTTAGCTCTTGGCTGGTGTGTGGCAGAGGCATCTTGACCTTCTGGGGCTTGGAGATGCATGATAAATCTTCAGATTGCACACTGTCTTCAGGAGGTGCAGTTGCCAGTGGCTTCGCCCGTGAGATTTTTGGTGAAGGGGCAGGCTTTGAAGCTTTAGGCTTCTTCAACTTCTTTGGCTTCGGCGCTGCAGGCGCTTCATCTGATTCAGCGTCAGTTGCAGGCTCATTCACTGCAGTCCCTTGAACCAAGATATGGGTGATGAGGCCTTCAAGGTTGTAGAAAGGACCGATGACATTGGGTTCTGCTTCGCGAGTTCCATCGGCACGGGGAGCAGAGGGACCAGGGTTGAATCTAACCCCAAAGTCTTCTTGTTCTGCTTCGCTGGGTTCTGGGCAAACTGGAAGTTGCGCTTAAACAGATTGTCGTCATGACACCATAGTAGTGACGATGGGTGTGCATCAACAGGCTGTGGCCCACGGACCATGCAGGGATAGAAGCCTTGTTCAATGGCTTCATCTCTGGACCTGGGTTGAAGATTGTTGTATAGGATGTCTCCCCACGGTCTCTTGATGGCATTTTTCTCAGCATATTCCTAGGTTACAAATCGGTATTTGAACCATTGTTCTGCCCAATATCTTAGAATCCATTGGATTCGGGTCTTGCGCTGATTGTAATCCTCTTCAGGATCTGTCTTGTACAGTTCTGAGAGGTCATCTGGCAGATCTCTAGATGTTTCTCCACGATGCTTTCTGCCACCCTTCCTTGCTGATTTCTCTGAAGCCATGATCTTTAAACTGAAAGGCTTCAACACATTCAAAGGCTTCAAAGGTTTTCGCTTGCTGGACAAATAGGAACTGGCTTCGGGAGAATTTATGTGATGCTGTAAGAATTCTGCAAATGAATGCAGACTATGAGAACCAAGGGATTCTCCCACGGACATGTACCTGTGACAGCATTAAGGTGCGAGGGAAGGGGAAGAGGTCATATGCATTCTCAGAAGATTTTGAATATAAAACAGTTTTATAAGGTGAGCTCTTTATGACTAATGTTGAGTCCATGGATTATACGCACTCTCACCCTTCCACCATTGCTAGCCTCTTTAGCACCGCGCAACTTTCGCCAGTACCATAAACACACCATATACCTTCCTCAAAACAGCCACCATACCTACCTATTATGGCATTCCCATAGCCATTCCGAGATATATTGCCATGCAACTTTCCACCGTTCCGTTATTATGACACGCTTCATCATTGTCATATTGCTTGCATGATCATGTAGTTGACATCGTATTTGTGGCAAAGCCACCGTTCATAATTCTTTCATACATGTCACTCATGAGTCATTGCACATCCCGGTACACCGCGAGGGGCATTCACATAGAGTCATATTTTGTTCTAGTATCGAGTTGTAATATTTGAGTTGTAAGTAAATAAAAGTGTGATGATCATCATTATTAGAGCATTGTCCCATGTGAGGAAAGGATGATGGAGACTATGATTCCCCCACAAGTTGGGATGAGACTCCGGACGAAAAAAAAGAAAAAGAAAGGCCAAAAAAAGAGAAGGCCCAAAAAATGAGAGAAAAAGAGAGAAGGGGCAATGCTAATATCCTTTTACCACACTTGTGCTTCAAAGTAGCACCATGATCTTCATGATAGAGAGTCTACTATGTTGTCACTTCCATATACTAGTGGGAATCTTTCATTATAGAATTTGGCTTGTATATTCCAATGATGGGCTTCCTCAAAACGCCCTAGGTCTTCATGAGCAAGCGAGTTGGATGCACACCCACTAGTTTCTTTTGCTGAGCTTTCATATACTTATAGCTCTAGTGCATCCGTTGCATGGCAATACCTACTCACTCACATTGATATCTATTGATGGGCATCTCCATAGCCCACTGATACGCCTAGTTGATGTGAGACTATCTTCTCCTTTTTGTCTTCTCCACAACCACCATTCTATTCCACCTATAGTGCTATGTCCATGGCTCACACTCATGTACTGTGTGAAGATTAAAAAGTTTGAGAACATCAAAAGTATGAAACAAATGCTTGGCTTGTCATCGGGGTTGTGCATGATTTAAATATTTTGTGTTGTGAAGATAGAGCATAGCCAGACTATATGATTTTGTAGGGATAGCTTTCTTTGACCATGTTATTTTGAGAAGACATGATTGCTTTATTAGTATGCTTGAAGTATTATTATTTTTTATGCCAATATTAACTTTTGTCTTGAATCTTATGGATCTGAATATTCCTGCCACAATAAAGAGATTTACATGGATAAATATGTTAGGTAGCATTCCACATCAAAAATTCTGTTTTTATCATTTACCTACTCGAGGACGAGCAGGAATTAAGCTTGGGGATGTTGATACGTCTCCAACATATCTATAATTTTTTATTGTTCCATGCTATTATATTATCAACCTTGGATGTTTTATATGCTATTTTAATATGATTTTTGGGACTAACCTATTAATCTAGAGCCCAGTGCCAGTTTCTGTTTTTTCCTTGTTTTAGTGTATCGCAGAAAAGGAAAATCAAACGGAATCCAATTGACCTGAGACTTCACGGAACTTATTTTTGGACCAGAAGAAGCCCACGGAGTATCGAAGATGGGCCAGAAGAGTCCCGGGCTGCCCACGAGGGTGGGGGGCGCGCCCCCCTACCTCGTTGACAGCCCGGAGATCCACCGACGTACTTATTCCTCCTATATATACCCATATACCCTAAAAACTTCAAAGAGCATAATAGATCGGGAGTTCCGTCGCCAAAAGCCTCCGTAGCCACTAAAAACCAATCTAGACCCGTTCTGGCACCCTGCCGAAGGGGGAACCCCTCACCGGTGTCCATCTTCATCATCCCAGTGCTCTCCATGACGAGGAGGGAGTAGTTCTCCCTCGGGGCTGAGGGTATGTACCAGTAGCTATGTGTTTGATCTCTCTCTCTCGTGTTCTTGAGGTGATACGATCTTGATGTATCGCGAGCTTTGCTATTATAGTTGGATATTATGATGTTTCTCCCCCTCTACTCTCTTGTAATGGATTGAGTTTTCCCTTTGAAGTTATCTTATCGAATTGAGTCTTTAAGGATTTGAGAACACTTGATGTATGTATTGCGTGGGATACCCGTGGTGACAATGGGGTATTCTATTGATCCACTTGATGTATGTTTTGGTGATCAACTTGCAGGTTCCGCCCATGAACCTATGCATAGGGGTTGGCACACGTTTTCGTCTTGACTCTCCGGTAGAAACTTTGGGGCACTCTTTGAAGTACTTTGTGTTGGTTTGAATAGATGAATCTGAGATTGTGTGATGCATATCATATAATCATACCCACGGATACTTGAGGTGACATTGGAGTATCTAGGTGACATTAGGGTTTTGGTTGATTTGTGTCTTAAGGTGTTATTCTAGTACGAACTCTATGATAGATTGAACGGAAAGAATGGCTTCATATTATTTTACTACGGACTCTTGAATAGATCGATCAGAAAGGATAACTTTGAGGTGGTTTCGTACCCTACCATAATCTCTTCGTTTGTTCTCCGCTATTAGTGACTTTGGAGTGACTCTTTGTTGCATGTTGAGGGATAGTTATATGATCCAATTATGTTATTATTGTTGAGAGAACTTGCACTAGTGAAAGTATGAACCCTAGGCCTTGTTTCAACACATTGCAATACCATTTGTGCTCACTTTTATCATTAGTTACCTTGCTGTTTTTACGTTTTCAGATTACAAAAACCTTTATCTACCATCCATATACCACTTGTATCACCATCTCTTTGCTGAACTAGTGCAGCTATACAATTTACCATTGTATTGGGTGTGTTGGGGACACAAGAGACTCTTTGTTATTTGGTTGCAAGGTTGCTTGAGAGAGACCATCTTCATCCTACGCCTCCTACGGATTGATAAACCTTAGCTCATCCACTTGAGGGAAATTTGCTACTGTCCTACAAACCTCTGCACTTGGAGGCCCAACAACATCTTCAAGAAGAAGGTTGTGTAGTAGACATCAATGACCGACGTGGATTATGGTGGAGGGGGGCACCGCACACGGCTGGGAGAGATCTTTGTGATCAACTTGTGTGTCTAGAGGTGCCCCCTGCCCCTGTATATAAAGGAGCAAGGGGGAGGCTGGCCGGCCCTTGTTGGTGTGCTAGGAGGAGGAATCCTCCTCCTAGTAGGACTAGGATTCCCCGCTTTCCTACTCCTACTAGGAGGGGGAAAGGAAGGGAGAGAAAGAGAAGGAAAGGGGGGCGCCCCCCCCCCCTCTCCTAGTCCAATTCGTACCAGAGGGGAGGGGGCGCTGCCTGCCCTAGGCCGGCCCCTCTCTCTTTCCCTTATGGCCCAACAAGGCCCATTAGCCCCCGAGGGGGTTCCGGTAACCCCTCCGGTACTCTGGTAAAATCCCTATTTTACCCGGAAAGCTTCCGATGTCCAAATGTAGGCTTCCAATATATCAATCTTCATGTCTCGACCATTTCGAGACTCCTCGTCATGTCCATGATCATATCCGGGACACGGAACTACCTTCGGTACATCAAAACATATAAACTCATAAAACCGATCTTCACAGAACTTTAAGCGTGCGGACCCTACGGGTTCGAGAACTATGTAGACATGACCGAGACATGTCTCCGGTCAATAACCAATAGCAGAACCTGGATGCTCATATTTGTAAGTGCATCTAGTGCCACCCCTAGTTGGTTTTGGAGTATTGATGACAAACCTGGTTGAGGGACTAATGTGTTTGTGAGAATTGCCGGATAACACAAGTAGAAGTCCCTCATTGATTCGGTTTTCCTACCGGAGATGACCCCTAAAAATGTATGAAGACATTGAAGTCAAAGGTGGTATGTGAAGACATTCACATTAAAGACTATGACAAGAGAAGACATCGCGTGAAGACTATGGAGTGCGAAGACTTAGTTGTTTCGTCGTTCCTTTTCTTCTTTGTTGAGTCATAGGGACCACCGTACTGTTAAGTGGGGTCCAAGTGAACCAGTCAGAATGACTGAAGTGATGCTTAACTAAATCCTATGTCTTCGAGCGAAGACAATGAGAGCAAATCTTATCCAGAGCTGGATAAGTCAGCTTTGCTTGTAGCTCAAGTAAAGTTGCCGTGTGTGTTTGAAATCTGACCGTTGGAACACGTGTCAGTTCCTTAGTGACCCACGGTCATTTTGGACAATTCAGGTCGGGTTGCCTAGTGGCTATAAATAGCCCACCCCCTACACCATAAATTGGTTGGCTGCTCAGAGTTAGTGCACGGCTTTTGTCGTTTGAGAGCAACCCACCTCGAAGCCTTTGAGAGAGAAATCCTTGCAAGGACAAAGCCCTAAACACCCAGAGCCAAAGAGTGTTAGGCATCACTGAAGTCTTCCTGTCTGTGTGATCTGAAGACTTATTACACTTGAGGACCGTGAATCCTCCAGCCGGTTAGGCGTCGCGTTCTGAGCATCCAAGAGTCATTGTGGATCGCCGGTGAACAAAGTCTGAGAAGGTTTGGAAGTCTACCTTGAAGACTTACCAGAGTAATTGGGCGAGGACTGGGTGTCCTTACCTCAAGGGTAATAAGGTTAAGACATGGTCTTCTGAGTTGAATCTCAGCCTCCCTAACCAGACGTACAGTTGTCACAGCAACTGGAACTGGTCCAATAAATCATTGTCTTCAACGAGCCACTGGTTCTATCCTTCCCATCTCTTTATTTGCAGATTGGTCCTTGTGAAGTCATTGCCATTTTGCATTATCTATTTGTCTATGTCGACTGCAGGGATAATCAAAGTCTCCACTGTGTGCCCAGTCTTTGATGGAACTGAATATCCCTACTGGAAGAATAAGATGCGCATGCATCTGGAAGCCATTGATGTCGACCTCTGGTATGTCGTCAAGAATGGCGTCCCCAAGGCTGGTGAAGGTGCCACCACTGCTGATGTCAAGAAGTTCATTCAACTGGATTCCACTTCCAAGAACATCATATGTGGTCATCTGACCAAAGGACAGTATGGCCGTGTGAGTGCTCTGGAGACATCCAAGCTAGTCTGGGACTAGCTCTCCAAGGTCAATGAAGGCGTCTCAACCCAGAGAGATCAAAGAATCAGTGTCCTTCGCAACCTCTTCAACCGCTTCAAGAGAAATCACAATGAGAGTGTCCACTTTGATCGACTCACTGACATCACAAATGAGCTTCAAGCTCTTGGTGCTACTGAGATCACCAAGCATGAAATCGTCAAGACACTCCTGAGATCACTTGACAGCTCATTTGACACCCTAGCCCTGATGATTCAAGAACGCCCTGACTTTAGGAGACTCGATCCGCCTGACATACATGAAAGGCTCAACATACATGAGTTTCAGCTTTCTGAGAAACGAGATATCTACGGTCCCAACTATGGTCGAACTCGTGCCTTGAAGGCAAAAGTTGTTTCCTCATCTGAAGAAGAATCGGACTGCAGTTCTGATGATCTTGAAGACATTGGAAAGGAGCTTGCTATGCTTGTGAAGAAGTTCCAGAAATTCACCAATGAAGAAAGGCTTCAGAAAGTCCTCACGATCCAGCTCAAGGAATGATGAAGCTTCTGCTCATGACTACAAGAAGAGAACATGCCACAAGTGCAAGAAACCTGGTCACTACATCTCTGAGTGTCCGCAGTGGGACAATGAGAAGAAGAAGAAGAAGAAGAAGAAGAAGAAGAAGAAGAAGAAGAAGAAGAAGAAGAAGAAGAAGAGCAAGGAATATGATTCTGACGACAAAAAGAAGAAGAAATACTCAAAGTCTTCTTCCAAGTCTTCATCAAAGTCTTCATCACACAAGAAGAGCTCATCTGGAAAGGCTCGTGTGTTTGTTGGCAAGGAAATGGATTCAGAGGAGGAGTCTGCTTCTGAGGAGGCGGAGGTGGAGTCTGAGGAGGAGTCTGATTCTAGCATTGCAAGTCTGGCTACAACCTACGTTGCCAAGTCCATCTTCAACACTGAAGACAATGACTTCATCACCGACGCCGATGCTAATGACAAGGACAACTCCGCTCCCACCTACTGCTTCATGGCACGCGGTGCCAAGGTAAACTCACGCACTACTCACTATCAAACATCCAGTGAAGATGACTCTGAGTGTGGTTCCAAACCCAGCTACAAAACACTTGCTAAAATTGCAACTGAACAACATAAAGCTATGGAACATATTAAAAAACTGTTAGACAAAAGAGATGACCTGTTAGACGCTGAAATGACTCGATCTCAGTCCTTAATTGAAGACATAAAAATCTTCATGTTAAGTATGAGGAACTTGAAAGTCGTCATGAAACACTCTCAACAACTCATGAAAAGCTTTCCTATTATTATCTTCAAAGGAAGCAAGATCTTGAGAAATTGAGAGCGGCTCATGAAGATCTTCAGAAGGAAAATGAGTCACTTTGTGCCAAACAGATCAGTTCCGCTCAGGAAGGATTTGAACCACCATGTATTAAATGTTGAATGTTCTACTGCTGCTACTGTTGCAATATATTCAACTCTTGATGTGGTAACTAACCCCTCTGCTGAGGATGCCACTGCTATTGCTGATGAAAATGCTAGGTTGAAGACATTGCTTGAAACAGGGATGTACAAAAGTCTCAAAGGGCATCAGACACTATGTGTTGTCCTCAAAAGGAAGATCCTAAACCGAAACCCTAGGAAAGAGGGTGTTGGGTTCGAAAGGAAAATGAATGCTGATGGCTCTTACTGGAAACCTGAGCAGTACCCCAAAACCACATGGGTTGCTACAAAGGAACCTTCATTGGATCCATCCACCCTATCTCGCTTCACTTGTGCAAATCCCATTATTATTGATGAATCCTTTGATGCAAACTATAAACTGTTAAGAATCAGAATGGTGAAGTGTTTGCCAGGTATATTGGTACTAACTGCAGGAATGGGCCACCTATGAAGAAAGTCTGGGTGCTGAAAAAGTGTCTAGAAAATCTTCCTGTGTATGTCGTCATGACACCACAAGTGAAGAAGACAAACCCCAGACCACGGGCTTCATATGGTCCAAAGGCCTCATACAGATAGAGGACTCACCTGAGTCACACTAACGCAAATGTTTTGCAGGGAAACCATACTCTGGCCTACGAATATGAGCGTGTTTCATCAAACCGCCATGTCCATAAGACCAAGAACTACTATGCTTATTCCTATGAGTACTATTGTCCACCTGCAAGACTATTTGCTAGGGCTCCAAAGCCAAAGTTCTCAGATGCTACACTTAGACTCATTGCTTCGAAGGCACCCTTGAAGATGTGGGTGGCTAAGAAAGCTTAACTCTCTTTTGCAGGGAAGGGTCTCCAGCCAAAAATCAAATGCGTCTGAAGCTATTGCTGGGGACCTTAAACATCTTGTAGGGTGCAAGATCAAATGCCCAAATGGTCTTATTATGTATTTCGTTCCCGAGTCGCTTGCTACTTGACCTATCAGTCCTAACCTCGTTCTAAGCTTCCATAATCCACTTGCTCGTCAAATGTTTATGCTTCACAATTCTCTTCATGAAGCCTATCCCCCTAACTGCACTGTAGGGTATGACACCAGCTGCTTCAGAATGGATTATTGACAGTGGATGTACTAATCACATGACTGGCAAGCGAAGTCTTCTCATGGACTCAACCTTACGTCCATCTGACAAGAGTCACATCACATTTGCTGATACTGGTAAAAGCAAGGTATTGGGTCTAGGTAGAGTTGCAATCTCAAGGGATCAGCACATGGATAAAGTGATGCTTGTTGAATCCCTTGGTTTCAACTAAATGTCTGTCTCAATGCTTTGCAATTTGAATATGATTGTGATGTTTGGAAAATATCGTTGCCTTGTTCTAATGGAATTTGACAAGTCTCTAGTCTTTGAAGGGTATCGAAAAGATGATTTGTACATGGTAGATTTCTCAGTAGGACCACAGCTTGCCGTATGTCTTCTTGCAAAAGCTTCAGAATGCTGGCTCTGGCATCGGAGGCTAGGGCATGCTGGCATGAGGAACTTGCATACTCTTGCAAAGAAGAAGCACGTCATAGGCATCGAGGGCGTCAAGTTCAAGAAGGATCACTTATGCGGTGCCTGCGAAGCTGGAAAGATGACGAGGGCCAAGCATCCCTCGAAGACAATCATGACAACGACTCAACCCTTCGAACTACTACACATGGACCTCTTCGGTCCCACTCACTACTCAACTCTTGCTACTACTGTTTGTCTCTATGGCTTCGTCATTGTTGATGATTATTCAAGATATACATGGGTGCATATAATCCTCTACAAGACTGAAGTGCGGGATGTCTTCAGACGCTTCGCCAATCGAGCCATGAACAACTATGGCATCAAGATCAAGCACGTCAGAAGTGACAATGGCACTGAATTCAAGAACACCGGCCTCGACACTTATCTTGATACTTTGGGAATCACTCATGAGTTCTCAGCTCCGTACACGCCGCAGCAGAATGGCATCGTGGAACGCAAGAACAGAACACTCATTGAGATTGCCTGGACGATGCTCGATGAATACAAGACTCCAAGAAAGTTCTGACCTGAAGCCATTGATACTACATGCCATGTCATCAACCGTGTTTATCTTCACAAGCTTCTGAACAAAACATCCTATGAGCTCCTCACTGGTAAGAAGCCAAATGTCAGTTACTTCGGAGTATTTGCTGCCAGGTGCTGGATCAAGGATCCACATCACACTTCAAAATTTGCACCGAAAGCACATGAAGGTTTTATGCTTGGATACGGAAAGGAATCGCACTCCTACAGAGTCTTTAACCTATTTCACTATAAAGTGGTTGAAACTGTGGATGTGCGGTTCGATGAGACTAATGGCTCGCAATGAGAGCACCTGCCAAATGTGCTAGATGAAGTTCCATCTAGTGAATACATCAAGCTTATGGGAACTGGAGAAATCAGACCGTCTGAAGCACAGCCCGAAGAGGAACTCATCATCTCTACACCTGATCAACCTGAAGACAATACTCAGCCTGAAGACAATCCTTCTAACGATGACAATGATCAGAAAGAGCAAAATCTTCGTCATGTTCATCCTCGTGTTGCAAATGAAGTATAGATTGAGAAAATAATTGATAGCATCAATGCACCTGGTCCACTAACTCGTTCAAGGGCAACACAACTAGCAAATTTTTGTGGGCAGTTCGCATTCGTCTCAATATCTGAACCCAAGAAAGTTGATGAAGCCTTCATGGAACCTGAATGGATTCAAGCTATGCAAGAAGAGCTTCAACAATTTGAGCTGAATAATGTATGGGAACTGGTCAAGCGTCCTGATCCTCGTAAGCACAATATCATAGGCACTAAATGGATATATCGCAACAAGCAAGATGAGCATGGTCAAGTTGTCAGAAACAAGGCTCGTCTCATTGCTCAAGGATACACTCAAGTTGAAGGAATTGACTTCGATGAAACATTTGCTCCTGTGGCTAGGCTTGAAGCTATACGCATACTGCTGGCCTATGCAAATCATCATAACATTCTTCTGTATCAAATGGATGTGAAGAGTGCATTTCTCAATGGCAAGATTGAAGAAGAAGTGTATGTTGCACAACCGCCTGGCTTTGAAGATCCAAAACATCCTGACATGGTTTATAAGCTCAATGAGGCACTATATGGCCTCAAACAAGCCCCTCGTACTTGGTATGACACACTCAAGGACTTCCTGAAGAGCAAAGGCTTCAAACCTGGTTCCCTGGATCCCATGCTCTTCACGAAGACATATGATGGTGAACTGTTTGTGTGCCAAATATATGTGGATGACATTATCTTCGGCTGCACTAATCAGAAATACAGTGATGAGTTTGGATATATGATGCAAGAGCAATATCAGATGTCCATGATGGGTGAGTTGAAGTTCTTCCTTGGTCTTCAAATACGACAGCAACGCAATGGCATCTTCATATCTCAAGAGAAATACCTCAAGGATTGCCTGAAGAAGTTTGGAATGCAAGACTGCAAAGGTTACACGACGCCAATGCCTACCAAGAGTCATCTAGATTCTGACGCCAATGGTAAAGAGTTTGATCAAAAGGTATACCGCTCCATGATTGGTTCTTTGCTTTATTTATGTGCATCTAGGACTGATATCATGCTTAGTGTTTGCATGTGTGCCCGATTCCAAGCGGCACCAAAGGAATCGCATCACTTAGCTGTGAAGCGAATTCTTTGATATTTGGCTCACACCCCAACACTAGCATTATGGTATCCAAAGGGCTCAGAGTTTGATCTAGTTGGATTCTCGCATGCTGATTATGCTGGTGACAAGGTGGATCGCAAGTCTACATCAGGCACATGTCACTTTCTGGGACGATCACTTGTATGTTGGTCTTCAAAGAAGAAGAACTGTGTATCTCTCTCCATTGCTGAATCTGAATACATTATTACTGGATCTTGCTGCGCTCAGCTTCTATGGATGAAGCAAACACTCAAAGACTATGGCATTCATCTGAAGCAAGTGCCACTCTACTGCGACAATGAAAGCGCCATCAAGATTGCCAACAACCCAGTTCAGCACTCGAAGACAAAGCACATTCAGATCCGTCATCACTTTCCCAGAGATCATGTCATGAAGGAAGATATTGATATCATTCACGTCAGCACTGAAGAGCAACTGGCAGATATCTTCACAAAGCCCTTGGATGAGAAAAGGTTTTGCAAGTTGTGGTGTGAGCTAAATATCTTGGAATCCTCAAATGTCCTGTGATCATGCACACATCCAAACACTTATGCATGTTGATGACTTGGATGTGAAAACACACGAAGTAATGTATATCTTCAACAAATGAAGACTTACACTCTAAGTGTGAATACATTACCATGGAATTTGACTGCGGAGCGCCACGCTAATTGTGCGTTGTGTCTGGGTCTGATATTTCCTATACGGTGGGTAACGCCACCACCAAACTTTTGTTTGGAATAATTTCTGTTGGCGTTGCATTTGCAAAGTCTTCGCATTTGGTTTGTCTTCATTGTTAACATGGCTTCATGTTTATCTTCATTGTCCTCTATAGCATTCACTTATAGCTATGTCTTCTAGTTGAATCTTTTGAACTAAGTGAATGTGATCGGACCCTAACCTTTCTATGCTCCCGTCTTAAGTCTATCTATCCAAATCATATGCATTCTATTGAAACTGTCAAAACATCTTCTCTGCGTCCTTGTCAGCAGAAGACACAGAGACAAACATTAATCTGTTTTCAATGCTCAATCCTTTTTACGTGAAACCCGAAGAAGTGGGAACGACCACCCGACAATCCAGGTGTGCGTGGGAACGTGGAACAACCTCCAATGTGTTGCATGATCGCCATGTTTTCTTTAGATGTGAACCGCTAGGGGCACCTGTGTAATAACACTGTGTCGTCCATGTCCCTATAAATACACGCCTCACCCCAGTCATTATCTCTTCTTCCACTCTCACACAAACCCTAGCGCCACCGCTAGCCCTCGACGACACCGGCGACGAAGCGCTTAGCTGTCGCGACCTCATCGACGCCGTTCTCACGCCAGCCGCGGACATCGTCTTCTCCGCCGTCGCCGTAGGTGTCCTCCATCGCCAAGTTAGGGCACGGAAGATCGAACTGCCCGGCCTCCTCTCCCACTCCGTCTAGCAGTTCCTCGTGTGGTAAATAAAACCTATTTTTACAGTCTTTTTGATCCGATAGATTCATCCTTTCCAACTACAAGTGGTTTCTGTTGCTACAAAATTGGATCTATCATGTTCTGCATCTCATAGCATGCCTAGTATGTTCACTTATGCTTCACAGAATAGTTAGATTCCCCACTTGTACTTATTCGTGGATTCGTACAAATCTGGAACCAACTCACTACAAATGAGTGAATGTCTTTGCACTATGAGGTCAATGTCTTCTAAACTGATTTGTCTTCAAAATCTTCTAAGAATGCATATGACCTCTTCCCCTTCCCTCGCATCTCTAATGCTGTCACAGGTACATGTCCGTGGGAGAATCCCTTGGTTCTCATAGTCTGTATTCATTTGTAGAGTTCTTACAGCGTCACATAAATTCTCCTGAAGCCAGTTCCTGTCTGACCAGTAGACGAAAGACTTCGATAGTGTTGAAGCCTTTCAGTCTAAACTTCATGACAAATCAAAAATCAGTCAGGAAGGGCGGCAGACAACACCGTGGAAACACTGCTAAGGACCTGCCACCGGATCTCTATGAGTTATACAAGTCAGATCCAGAAGAAACCTATGGAGAATGCAAGAACCGAATCCAATGGATTCGAAGACATTGGGCAGAGGAATGGTTCAGGTACAGATTCGTCACCAGGGAGTATGCTGAGAAGAATGCCTTAAAGGGCCCCTGGGGAGATATAATATACAAAGGTCTTCGGCCCAAGTCGAAGTCCGAAGCTATTTCTCAAGGCTTCTACCCCTGCATGATTCGTGGACCTCAGCCTGCTTCCTCTCTATTATGGTGTCGTGAAGATAATCTGTTCAAGCACAACTATCAGGCTGCAAAGAACTCGGCCAAGGAAAACAAGAAGTCTTTGGGATTAGACTTCAACCCAGGCCCCTCTACACCATGAGCTGACGGCACACGCGAAGCTGAACCCAATCTTATTGGGCCCTTCTACAACTTAGAAGGTCTCATCACTCACATTCAGGTTCAAGGGGCAGCCGTGGACCACTCTGCAGATGACATTGATTCTGACGAAGCACCTGCACCACCGAAGCCTGTGAAGCAAAAGAAACCAAAGGCTTCACATCCCACCTCTGCAGCAAAGGTCTCACGGGCGAAGCCTCTAGCCACTGCACCTCCTGAAGCCAGTGTGCAGTCAGAAGATCTCTCACGCATATCCAAGTCTGCCAAGTTGAGAAAGCCAATGCAACCCACTAGTCAAGCACTGACCCCTATCGCTGTTTTGAGAAACGAGAATGACACCATTGATCTGTCCAGCGATGACGATCTTGGCGATGATGCTCTTGAGCAGTTGATAAAGAGCAAGCAAGAGGCGGAAATCTTCAATGATCTTCCCCTCTTTGATGTGGAAATCTTATACAAGTTTATTGATGAGTGGTTTAACAGCCCAGATGTCAATTTTGATGATCTCCAGCTTCGAATTGGCCTCAGCGTCTCCTTCCATGGAGCCATTGCTCCTGAGCTGGCTCTTGCTCGGAAAATTGTTGAGCTGAAGCATAAGATCGATTATGAAAAGGCTCAGTTCAAGAAGCACATGGCCAAGCTCAATGTTGAAGACATTCAGAACTTCAAGGTCATGATGCATGAGCTCAAGGAGGCATTCCACAAGAAACGAGAAGAAGCAAAAGGTTCTCGTGAGCGCATGAAGAATCTTGCTGCCAAATGTGTTCAAGGCTACAATGAAGCTGAAAAGCACAAGGCTTTGGGGCGACCAGGCATCGACCCCAGGATGGCTGCCAAGAAGAAGAAGAAGCCAGCTGTGGCTGAACCAGAAGCATCAGGGCAGGAAGAACCTCGCATTGTCTTCCCAGCCAGTATGACAGGCTCGAAGCCTAACGTCCCCACAGTGGCTTCAGAATTCAAGAAAACTAGAGCAGCTGAAGCCGAAGCCAGAAAGCGCAAGACCAAAGCCACCACTTATGATGCTCCCCCAACCAAGAAAAGGAAAATAAAGAAGAGAGACCAGACTGCTTCCACAGAGCCCCTTCTTGTCGAGCCAATTTTTGTTGCGCGTCCTGCGTCTGAACATCATGAACGTCGTCTAGTAGTTCATAGGGATGGCAATTTTATCCATGGATCTGGATACCCATGGATACCCGACCCAGTTGGGCAAGGGTATGGAGCACATTTCTGCCCATGGGTCCGTGGATATGGATACCCACGAACAGCCGGGTTGGGCATGGTTATAGTTTGTGCTCCATGGATATCCAATGGATACCCATATGACATGTGGGGTCATATTCTAGTGACAGTAGAAAGAGCGAATCAATGGGAAATGGCAGGAAATATGCAACTTGTGCCATGAGCTATATGCTACATAATCAACCTCTGGTATGTCACACTTAAGGACTCGTCGTATTACTTGTTACCTACTTATGCATGTAGCTTATGTTGTCATTTGTGAGTAAATGATGATGAGTTGATTTGATATTTGGGAAGGCTTCATGCTGACTTTTCTATGCCCATGGAGCTCCATGGGTATGTGGGTATCCAGTGGGTTTGGGCATGGGCACAAGTTGTGCCCATGGATAATTTGGTGGATGGGTAGAGGGTAGGAAGATGGGTCATGGGTTGGATTTGGACCAGCTCCACCCGCCCCAAACCCAACCCATTGCCATCCCTAGTAGTTCATGAGCCTGCTTCCACAGAGGCTCCTGAAGCTGAAGAGAATCCAGCTGTTGACCCCACCATAGCTGAAGACATTGGTCCTCACGACAATGTTGAAGATGATGAAGTATTTCCTCAGATTGAGCACAATTTGGTATCATCGCTTGTTCTCACGAACAGCGAACTCATCAGCATTGGTCATCCATTGACGCCAATTGCTCAGGATGACACATGGGCTGATCACCCTCAAGAATCCCCTCGTGCTGAAGAAACACCAGTCACTCCCCCACCACAAGTCACCACTCCGGTGATTGACAATGAAGACTTTGAGGCCCAACCAACTCCATCTCCACAGGCGTCGCCAGCATTTCGCAGGCTTCGCAAAGGACCTAGGCCACAGGTCACATTGGCAAGTGTTCTCGAAGGAGAAGAGTGCCAATCCGTCTCACGCGAAGTCTTTCCTGAAGCCTCTCCTACTGTGAACATCCCTGAATCTGAAGCCAAAGCGGCTGAAGATATTTCGGCTGCATCAGCCGATGAAGAAGAAGAACCACGTGATGAAGAAAGAGTTGCTACACCCCCATCCAACCCTGAAGTTGTTCTCGAGGAGAGCGTGTCTGACCCTCCAGCTCCTGAAGTGGAGGTTACCAATACTGAGGCGGCCACCAACATCAACACTGAAGCCAATGACATTGTCATGGCTGAAGCTAATGTGGTGCCAGATGATGTTGCACCTGAAGCCAATGCAGCACCTGAAGCAAATCCGTTGCCTGAAGCCAATGCCTCTGCTCTTGTACCTCCTCCAAGGCCACACACCATCGAGCAAGCATATGATCATGGACAACTTGTTACCGTATGCTGGCCAATCGTGGTTCCTCTACCTGCTCCTGGACCTCAGTTTGCCTATCATGTGGAGCACAGGCCTCAGGTCCAGAAGCCAAAGCCAAGGCTACCACGGTTTCCAGGTACTGCAACTTCACCAGGATCATTTAATCTGAATGGATTTAAGGCACACAAGACATTCTTCAATAGTGCCAATAATCTCTTTGGACCGATTCTGGAGTTACCAGCAGCGAAGCTATTATTCATGCATCTTGTACAATCAGGGACGCATCTTCCCTCACATGCATCTTGATTGTGAAGCCATTGCTGGACTGCCATGCCTTGAAGAATCCCTTGACTGCTTCCGTGATGCGGGTCTGCTTAATTTTGTGACTGCAAAGGAACACTGGAATGAAGAACTTCTGCTTCAATTCTATGCTACCCTCCACATTTGCGGATACAACAGGGATCCGAAGACTTGGATCCTTGAGTGGATGACAGGAGATGTTCATCATGAAGCTAAAGCTCAAGACATCATTGAGTTCACAGCCCTGCCCACTCCTGGTGAATACTATGAACTAGGTTGTCAACAACACCAGAATGCTTTGGAGAGCATTTTCCAGAAGCCAGAACCCAACATGAGTCAAATGTTGAGCATGATGAAGCCTTTGCCACACGACGCTGAATACCCAACTGAATTCTTTGTTGAAGACCTAGAGTATCTGCCCCGCACCATTTATCATATCATCAGAAAGACTCTATGGCCTGTCAAAGGACATTCATCTGCAGCGAAGCTTCAAGGAGCAATGAAGACTTTGGTTTTCTATATCTTCAATGGCATAAGCTTCAATGCTCAAGACTTCTTCATCAGGCAGTTGGCTGCATCTGGCTCCGACATTTTTGGTCTGAAGTTCTACGCTCCATGGGTAATGCGCCTTATCAAGCTTCACTCTGCCTTCAACTATCAGCCGTCTGTGCGCAATCATCTTCTTTTCTTGCCAGAGGTTAATCTGTCTGTTGAAGCTATTTACCCAGAGCCTGCAAAGGATCCAATCTATCTTCACAATGTTGATCGTCAAAGCTTCACCCAGCCCATTGAAGGAGTTCAGGCAAACTCTCGTGTTTATCCCTTGGCTGGTAACACACGTGCCCCTCGCGCCCAAACTGACGCCACTGGAAGCACCATTGCCCAAAGGCCTCGGAAGCGATCTCGTGTTCTCAATGACCGAGAGCTTCTCGTCGCGCTACATTAGAAACATAAGCATCATGACTGGCTTAAGCATCAGATGCAAAGCCTCTTGGTGGACATCAATCACATTCGCAATCTTGCCACCAAGAATGCCTTTGTCACACATGAAACATGTCGGAGGTCTTGGAAGAGTTTGACTTTGCTCATTGCTGAAGAAGATCTTCAAGACGATGGCTTCACAGAAAGATTCAAGTTTGACTCCACTCCTCCAAGGAATGCTCACTTGCGTCGGACTCCCTCCCTTGAAGACTCTCGCTATTCTTCCTCGGCTGCCACGGTGAATGCCAGAGTTATCGATGATCAAGATGATGCCACTTCACCACCTCCACCTTCAGCGCGCCTCAAACCTGCACCAAGTTCTTCTGCACCACCGGACCTTAACGGCGACCCTATTGCTTCGCCTGCACCTCATGGGAACGAGTAGAGGCTCTATGTCTTCAAACCTTTTTGGTCATTACTGACAAAAGGGGGAGAAGCATATGAGTTGATAGTCTTCAAGCGTGTAACGCCCCGAGACCGTTGCGCCAGGTGTCTTCCAGTGATTCGCTGTTGTTGCCATGTCATTCGCTTGCGTGTTGCATCTTGTCATGTGATCATGTGCTTTGCATCATCATGTTTTCAAAACCTGCATCCGTCCGGGTTTCCCCCAGTTCTTTCAGTTGTCCATTCTGAGCCCAGACACACTTGCACGCACCCGCGGCATGTCTGAAATATTATTTTATAAGTGGCTGGAAAATGTTCTCGGAATGGGTTGAAAGTTGGCATGCGGTGTGTTTATGTTGTCAGTAGGTCGCCTGCCAAATTTCGTTGCATTCGGAGTCCGTTTGATGCCCCAACGGATAACTATAGCGGCAGTATAGCTGGTCTAAAGTCGGACGTTTTCGGTCTTCGAAAACAGTCGCCGGGTTTCTCTCTCTTCTCTTCTCTCAGTCCAAAGCTTTCTGCATAGTCCGCTATCAACCGCCAGGCCCCGAAACCCCTCCTTGCACAGTGCATCGACCCCCCTCA
>NC_041384.1:394388297-394445494 GCF_002162155.2 Triticum dicoccoides
CCTGGGCAGTTGTCACCGTTGGACTCAGAACATCCCCAAACATCTACAAAACGTCTCCGTTTTTCTTTTGGGCTCCCTAGCCTATTTTTTCCGACCGTCCGATTACGATCGAAGGGACGGATTAGCCCCTACCCAAATCCACTCGGTATTTATAACTAGACCAAACCCTAGAATCTAGGATTATGTCCCATCCATCCCATCCCCATGCCGCCGCCACTTCTCTTGTTCTCACCGCCGAACCAATCAACACTGCAGCTACCACATCTCCTCCCTATCCAAACCATCCACCACCTCCCGTGCCTCCCCGAGCTCGATCCCGCCGCCTCGCGCCGCTCGCCGGAGCAACCAGCAACGACCCTCACCTCCAGGACCTCCTCCTCGCCACCTCGTCGTCCTTCCTCCCCGCCGGTGTTCTTCCCACGACGCCAGCCGCCCTCCTCAACCACCTTGCGTCGCCGTCGGCCGCAAGCAGCGCCACCAGCAGATGAGCCCCTGTCGCGCCCCCTCATTCCTCTGTTTTTCCTCCTCTCACTATCTCATCTCTCTCTCGTTCTCTCTCTGTACCAGGATGCAACGTCGCCCATGGCCTTGTCTCCGGCCAGAACGAGCCTTCCCCGGCGCTCCCTCGACCCACGCCGCGTCGGATCGATCGAGCCAGACTGGATCCAGCCATCTCCGCCATCTCCTGCCGTCGACGCCGTCTACTTCAGGTTGTTGCGCGGCACGCCAAGTCCCTGCCTCGCTGCCAAGACCTCGCCGGAGCCCCTCGATGTCCGCGGCCGCAGCCCCCTTGCTCCTCCGCAACACCGAGCTTGGTGTCGTCCTCTGCTCCCGCATCGCTCGTACCTCGACCCGTCGATCTCCATGCCCCGCCGCCGGCCTTTGCTCGCTCTGCATCGAGCAGAGGAGCCTGAACTGCTCGCACTCCTGTACCCGCGTGAGGACCGCATCACCGTTGACCATGGTTCTGCGTGTAGGGCCCGGTCGCGCCATCGCCTCGCCTCTGCAGCCTGCCTCCCGAGCTCCTCCCGCACCGATCCCCGACGCAAGTGCCCTCGCCTGTGCAGCCGCGCCGTTGCCTACCTTCGACCAACACTGAAACGAGATGACGAGCGTCACGCCAGGCTGCGTTGACCTTTCGATCGAGCCAAGCAGGCCGGCCCAGCGCGCCCCTGCCGGCCTCCTCCTCTCCTCAGTTCTGGGCCGAGGCCCGTGGTGAGCAGCACCTGAGCCCCCCTGCACTATTGGGCTGCCCAGTTTCGGCCCATGCGTGCTTTTTTTTGCTGTTGTGTTTTTCCTTTTATCCTAGAGTTTGCAGTTTTACAAAAAAGCCCCTAGACAAGATGCATATAATAACTCACATACGGTGCATCATATTAAAACAAACTTAATATGAAACTTGCTTAGAATTTCATCTAGTTTAATAATATGTCATTTTCATCCATGTTTAAAATGTTTAAACATGCTGTTTGGTTAAATTTGTCCCTATGCCATGTTAAAATGATTTAATTCATAATGAAATAATCGTAACTCGGATCTTAATATACTTTATATGTAAATGGGGTAGAAAATTCCTAGTTTAACATGATGCACTCATCTAGCATGGTTAACAACTCTAAAATTATGTTTAGGGCAGAACAGTACCCAAACCTAATATATGCATATGAGGAGTTTCTGGACTTGTTGTTTTGTTGTTCCGGCCTCATTTAAACTTGCCTAGATAGATAGTTTTCATTTGCTTCACCCTCTTGCCATGTTTAACAACATTTAATATTGTTGGGTACATAAATGAGATTGAACTAAATAACTTGAATGTGGTGTTTCGTCAATATGCAACGGAGTTGCATGTTAAGCTCCACTTAATTTGTAGGATTGTTTGTGCATTTTTCCATGCCATGCCTCATTAAACCGGACATGCATCATACTTGTTTGTGCATCATGCCATGTCTATGTGGTGGTTGTTCACTATGTTGTTTGGTTTATTTCTGGTGTACTTCTTCTCGGTAATCCAGTAACGTTGCGTATGTGAGGATCCGTTGGCTACGTCCGTTTGTATTCTTCATGGACTCGTTCTTCTTCCTTGCGGGATTTCAGGCAAGATGACCATACCCTCGAAACCACTTCTATCTTTGCTTGCTAGATGCTCGCTCTTTTTCTATGCCTATGTTGCGATACATACCACTTGCTTATCATGCCTCCCATATTGTTAAGCCAAGCCTCTAACCCACCTTGTCCTAGCAAACTATTGTTTGGCTATGTTACCGCTTTGCTCAGCCCCTCTTATAGCATTGTTAGTTGCAGGTGAAGATTGGAGTTTGTTCCTTGTTGGAACATGATTATTGTTGGGATATCACAATATCTCTTATTTAATTAATGCATCTATATACTTGGTAAAGGGTGGAAGGCTCGGCCTTATGCCTGGTGTTTTGTTCCACTCTTGCCGCCCTAGTTTCTGTCATATCGGTGTTATGTTCACGGATTTTGCGTTCCTTACACGGTTGGGTTATAATGGGAACCCCTTGACAGTTCGCTTTGAATAAAACTCCTCTAGCAAGGCCCAACCTTGGTTTTACCATTGGCCACCTAGCCTTTTTCCCTTAGGTTAGGCCAGCCCAAGGGTCATCTTTATTTTAAACCCCCGGGCCAATGCTTGTCTAAGTGTTGGTCCAAACTAGAGCCCCATGCAGCGCCACCTCGGGGAAACTCGAGGGCTAGTTTTAGTTGTACGGATTGCTTATCCGGTGTTGCCCTGAGAACGAGATATGTGCAGCTCCTATCGGGATGTCGGCGCATCGGGAGGTCTTGCTGGACTTGTTTTACCATTGTCGAGGGTGTACTGTAACCGGGATGCCGAGTCTGATCGGATTGTCTTGGGAGAAGGAATATCCTTTGTTGACCGTGAGAGCTTGTGATGGGCTAAGTTGGGACACCCCTGCAGGGTTCTGAACTTTCGAAAGCCGTGCCCGCTGTCGTGGTTTTGTCACGGCAGATGTCCTAGAGAAAGGACTTAGTCGTGGAGCCAGGGGTTAAAGCGGACACAAGGACGCAAGAGAGTTTATACTAGTTCGGCCCCTTCAATGAAGGTAAAAGCCTACTTCTAGTTGTGATGGAATTGATGGGTGTTTCGATGACTAGGGAGCGAATAAGCTTCGCCTATGTCTCGAGTCGTTGTCTGTCGTCCCTGAACCGCCGCCGGGTCGTCCCCTTATATACATGGGTGACGCCTGCCGGTTCAGAGAGTCCCAACACCGGTTCATACTCGTATCCGGGTTGGTCTCTCCTTGTTCCTAACTCATATTACAAGTATGTGCACAAAGCTGATGTACGGCTACAGGTTGTAAACCGACTACGGGCCCTGGGCCTTTATCTGCCTCTTTGGGCTTTAACACCTTTGAACTACTGATGGAGTTAATCCGGCCCAGGTAGGCCGGTTTATGCCCAATAGTAATATCCCTAACATTAGGCCCCAGATTGATTTGAACAGGTTCATGCCAATCCTTAGCAAAAATCTTCGTCTTCAACATCTTCTTGTAGTTGTTGAACCGCCGTGACGTCATCTTCTCTATTTGCTGTAAACCGGCATGACATCATCTATCATAAAGAAAACATCCATGATATCTTCTTGTTTAATAGATTCACAATGACCGAGGTGACCGCCCTACTTCCAAAATCTGTGGTCCCTTGATTCCCGCGCCTGACACATGTCCTTTGCCTTATAAATAGGCCCGAAGGGTCATTTCTTTTCTTCACTTCATGCCCTTCCTCTTCGTCTTCCTCGCGTCGCCAGTCTCAGAGCTCCGCCGCCGCCGTCGTCTTCTACATCACCCTTGGCCGCTGCATCAACTTGAACGCGCCAGAAAGGCGCGGCGACCTTCCGCGTTTTCCTCAGCTCTGGTAGGTCTTCTGTTCTTCTCAATATAGATCTGATCTAGGGATTCGTGTTCTTGCGGTGTTCATCTTGTTCATACTCATGTATTAGCTCCTGGATGCACATGTAAACCCTTGCTTTGTGTAGCGGTAACTTTCAGTATCCGCCGCTAGTTTCCTGCCCAAAACCATAGATCTCACATATACTTCTGCTCATTGATTCAATACTGTTCTGCTTTGATCTTCGACTATTTTTCTTATTTTTTGAACTTGCTTCAGATCCAGTGCCGTAATAAGATCTTGTGAAACCTGTTTCTGCATACTTAACCATCCGCAATCTCAATTGCGTCAATGTTTAGGTCAGGCGGTTTAACCTTATAGAAAATTTTCCAAACAGGTATATGCCATTAGTCCCCTTGTTGAACCGCCCGATGTAGGTTGCTTCATGAAACTCCGGTTTAGATAGGGTTGTTTCCGGTTTAACATTGTACATACCAGTGCATTTTAATCAATGCATTTTGGAACCGGGATCTTTTACTTTGTAGATTCCGTCATGGCCAAGCAAGTGTATGAGTGCAATTGGGTTCCTTCTCGCGTCACAGAGGCTGAACTGGACGATTTAGTCCTGATTGGTGCTTTAGGCAGTAAGGATACAATCCATTGGAGGGCTCCTGGCAAAGAATGCCCTCCCTCACCTCGAGAAGGAGAGGTTGTTGTTTTCGTAGATCACTTAGCCCGGGGCTTTAAGCCGCCCGGTTCTAAATTTTACCGGGATGTCTTAGCCTATTTCCAGCTCCATCTACAAGATACTGGCCCCAACTCTGTTACAAATATGTGTCACTTCCAAGTGCTCTGTGAAGCGTTCTTTCAAGAGGAGCCCACAGTGGAACTGTTCAGAGACCTATTCCATCTAAACCGTCGTACTGAATTTACTGACGGCTCCAATACAGAGTTGGGTGGTGTGGCGATTCAGAAAAGGAAAGAGGTCACATACCCTCACGCAAAACTGCATAGCCACCCCAAAGAATGGAATCAGACATGGTTCTACTGCAAAGACACCTCCCCTGCTGGTGAGAATCCCTTGCCTGGCTTTCGACCGGAGCGGCTCAGCAACACACACCCTTCTCCACAAAGATTGACTGCACAGGAGAGAAGTAAATATGCTCCTCAGCTATCAAAGCTTAGAGCTTTTATGGCCAACGGTTTAACAGGGGTTGATCTTGCTCACTGTTGGATATCATGGAGCATACTGCCTCTTAGTCTGCGCTCCGGTTTAATGTGCCAGTATACTGATTGTGTTGATGACCCACTGCGACACTCAAGACTCCAGCTCTCTGGTGAAGAAATCACAGAGGCTGTGTGTAAGATACTGAATGAACCGGAACACATCTGCGCCAGAACCGGCCTGCTTCCCTTCTGTGCCACCAACAAACCGCCAGCTGTAAGACTTTGACTTCTCCCTTTACTGAATCTATTATTGATATGTCTGGTCATTGTTTTTAATATCAGTGTCTGTGTAATCAGGGCGATGATCCGTTTTGGAGCAAAAAACTGCCGTAGGAGAAGCCAGAAAAACCAGACAAACCGGAAAGAGCAGCCCGGCAAAAGACTAAAGCTATGAAGAAGACTGCCCATAGGAAAAGAACCACCGCCTCTTCTAATCCGGCTCCTGACGATGAGGTTGATAATCCGGATTTTGAGGTAGAGCTTGACTCACTTGGTTTATTTTCCATGCGTCTTATTGATGATGATATTTGTCAGGATGATGTCGAAGCCACCCACGCGGATGTTGCCGAGGTAATTATTCTCTCTTCCGATTCAGAAACATTGCCTTCACAAAAAATCCGTCAGGCAAACCGGAAAGTTAAATTTTCTCATCCTCTTGCTTATTTGGATCCTAAACTTCTTATGAAGACCCAACAACACGAAGCTCGCCGCACCACCCGGCACAGCGGCCAGGTAGTTACCTCCGCCGGTTTACCGAACAGTCTGGTTCGGAAGCGCCATTCCGAGGTCTCTAATTTTCTTGTCAGTACTTGTCCTAAAGCGGGCTGCTTTCGTCAACCTCTTACTCCGTCTAACTCCAATTATCATGTTACTTCCCATTCATCTTCTGGCGAGTCATCGGCTACTTAGCTCCCACCGCTCAAAACGGTGTTTGGGTAAGCTATACTTATTGCAATGTTTGCAGTACATTGCCTTAGAACATATTCTGTATTTGATTTTGTTATCCTTCTCAGGGCCAAACCTAGGCCAAGCAAGAAGGCCCGCCTGGACAAAGCGGCCGAAGAGGATGTCGTTCTTGAAGCGGACAAGACACCCAACGCTGAAGCGGCTATTCCTGTGGATATTCCCAACGACCCACCGCAACAAGATGATGATCTTATTGCAGAAGAGATACCCACTGACACCTCAGATCCTACCCATCAGCCTACAGGTTCCATCCGGATTGAAAGCTACACCGGTCCAGCAAAGCCTACTGACAAGCCAACAGCTCCAGTGCAAACCGGCGGTACCAAAGATGATGAGGTTGTCATTACTGGTACTGGCCATACTGAGCCAAACAATCCTGTCGCTTTATCCAAACATTCTGCCAAGGAAGAACTTGCTGCCTTTGGTAAAGGCAAGTGGAACACTGATCTGACGACTTACGCTGCTCTGAACGCCCAAGATATCCATTCCGGCTATCTGAACCGGCTGTATACCAGCCGCGACTATGAAGCTGGTCTGGTCAACATGATGAAAGACAAATATGAGGTAATTTCCATATGCTCCTTCTTGCTTGTATGCTTCCATTCCCGACTCTCCTAGCCCCCAAGGGCCGGTTTGGAATATTCTTCCAAACCGGGACTTAAATAATATAAATCTTGTTGCTTTGAAATTTGTTGTAGCCCCCAAGGGCCGGTTCAACTTTAGCGTAGTTAAACCGGTACTTTAAGTAATTGAAACTACTGTATCAGAATATATATGATCCAATAGCCATTAGCCCCCAAGTGCCAAGTTGAATACTTGTATTGATCTTGGGACTTTGTAAACAATCGAAAGATGAAGGGGTAAATCGGGGGCCGCTTTAGATCAAATATGCATTAGCCCCCAAGTACTAAGCGCATAACTTGTTATGTGGTTGGTACTTGAATCCTTCTACCAGTTTGCTGAAGCATATATCTGTATGCATGCAGGCGGAGCTGAAGACGAAAGAGAACCAAGTCATTGATCTTCAAGAAGCCCTGAAAACCCAACAAGCTGAAACCTCCAAAGCAAAAAAGGAATTGACCAGTGCTTTAAGCGCCATGGAACAACTTAAGGAAAACTTCAAAAAGAAACGGGCGGACTGGGCCACTGAGAAATCCGCTTTGATCAAACGAGCAGAGGATGCTGAGGCTGCACTAAAACCAGTGGCAGATGAACTGACCAGCATAAAGCGGCACGTGCATGCCATGACTGTTGCTATCTTTGGTAAGCTAGTTTTCCTACTGAATTGGCTCTGCCTTCTGACAAAGTCGCCGGCTTATTAATCCTTTATGGTATTTCAGGGACACACATTGGTCACTTGGGGTCAGATGTACAGAAGAAGCTAAAAGCCGCCTATACATTGGTTGAACAATTGTATACTGGTGCCCAGCGGATCATCTATACCGCCTCTCATAACAAACCGGCGCCTACTTTGATTCAAGATACTTTGATGAAACTGTCGGTGCTTCCTGCCGGGATTGAAGAGCTAAAGAAATCTGCTGCTCGAACCGGCGCAATCAATGCTTTAATCTAGGCAAAAGCCTGGGTGCCAGATTTTGATCCTGTTGAAGCGGCTCAGGGCTATCCCAGCTTGAAGGAAGACGGATCAGAATTCGGTGAAGCGGATCTGCGAGAGATAAACCGGGAGGTGCGTCCACTAGCTTGTCAGTTGGCTGAGGAAGCAGACTTGTCTCGTTATCAAGCGCAATATGACAGTCAGAACAAGCGAATAGCTGCGCCAATCCATGAATCGGAAAATCTGATTCCTCCAATCCGTAAGCATACTTATGCTCCCGATATTGACCCGTCCTTGCTGATCCACGATGAAGCTGTTTTTCAAGCATTAATGGGAATCGATTGGACAACTGTGGATTTCCAGCCACTGGGTAGGGATACGGAGGCTGAAGTGGCGCAGGACGACCCACAACCATCAGGCCAGGCTGGTGACCAAGCTTGAACCAGACGCCGGTTTAAAACTGCCTCTTCTTCGTGAAAAACAATTATATTATTATGGGCACCATGTTGCCTTGTAATAGGCTAGCTGATACCTTTGATGTTGATATGCCTTCGTGCATAATTTGTTCTTCCTGTGGCAATGAACTTTCCAAAACACTTTCTGAAATAAAAAATTCATCAAGTGCCACCGCGGTTGTACCATCAGGCGGAATATGATGTCTGCATATATGAAATCAAAACAAAATTTTAAGTATGACCAAATTTTGAGATACATAATACCTGCCGTCATTGAGCGTGAAGTTGGCTTGGCCAATCTTGAAGCGGAGTTTTGCAAACCCATACTGTTGGAGGAGATAACAGCTCTTGTATATATATATGACGCTGGTTTACCATGTAAACCATGCCGGGTTACGATAAATACCGTGTTACTCCATAAGAGGATGTTAACAACGTGGATTAAACCGATCAAATAGCCTCCGGATTGACGTGAACTGTGTTCCATAAATTGAAAAAAAATGTCGGTTTAAGAAACACAATAAAAAGCAAAAAAAACCTTCAAAGAAAAGTATGAAGCAAAAGCAACGAAAAAACGTTTGCCAAAAAAGACTTATTTAAACTGATCAAATGGCGTAACCATGGCCAAACACGACCAAGCTCCCGTTAGGTGTAACTATGGTTCTAGTTAGCCAGGTCCCCAAGTGATTCTTGTGGCATTTTAGGCCGACCAAATGGCGTGGTCATGGTTCGGGTTCGACCAAGCCCCCAAGTGATTCTGTGGCCTTAGGCCGATCAAGAGGCATGACTGGTTCAGACATGACCAAGTCCCCAAGTGATCTGGTGGCTCTCGCCTATAAAGAGGCATGGTATTGGTTCGGACACGACCAATCCTCCAAGTGATATAACACAATGCTTTTAGCAAAGCGAACTCAAGGGGTAAACCGGAGGCCGCTTTAGAGCAACTCCGTGTAACCTCACCTGATGTAAAAGAACAGAGACCCCGCTTTATGAAGCAGAAGCCCCCATGTGATCAATAATATGTCAGGCCAGTAAGGTGGGATACCCATGTTTGAACCGCGCATCATGGCAGCGGGTCCTCTTTGGCAATTTTTAACTTTTTGCAAGAGATAAATTCTTCTTGAACCGGGATTTTGTAACTGTCATATACTTTCTAAACCGGAAATTTTCTGACGGCCTTTAAACTTTCATCAATATAAAAGTAGCCTCCGGGACTGGGTTATCCTTCCCTCCATCGTCCTAGGGTTTTTAAATTTGCTGAAACTGGCAATATTCGCTGAGTCAAGTCATCGTAGCCCCCGAGTCTCAAAGGTGACTCGAGGAGTTGGCTTGAGGCTCTCCATATTTGACCATGATATAAACTGGCATAACTTGTATATTATTGGCATTGATAGCACGATGTGAATCCATAGAAGGTTAAGGTGACTGCAGCGGGTTGTAAATGATCCCATATGAGCCGTGTCAGCAACTCGGCCAATGGTTCTTTCCAACTGGCGATTTGAAGTTAATCAAAACTGTAGTGGCGGCGACTTGTGCGCCCAATAAACAGCTCATGCAGACAGGTGCGGCCCGGTATGTTGATGTAGACCAGGCCGCGAGAGACGGACGAAAAAAGCGACCGCAACATCAGAGGCAGCTCGGATAGATGAACCGGCCGCGGCATTGTAAATCGGTGCGGACGGGGAAGATCGGCACCTGTGTCGTAAACTGGCGCGGACGAGCAAGTCAACCATGTCATGTTGATGTAGTGAACAATTGTCCTGCATCAAAAACATCGCAAGCCGGAGTAATTTGCTTTTTGACAAAAACAATATGTGCTAAATTATACTTGGAGGGATATCACCTGACTTGTCCGGACAGTAAATGAGTCGGCTGCGACGTTGTAAGCCGGTGCGGACGGAAGAGTCGACCGCAGTGTTGTAAGCCGCGCTGACGAGCGAGTCGGCCGCCGCGTTGGAAGCGGGGCAGACGTGTGCGAATCGGCCACGGGGGCGGACGACGAGTCAACCGCATGCGTTGATGTAGCGGGGGTGACGACTCTCTCGTCCGCGCTAGTGCAAAAATAATCCTGGCGCACATCCCTTTGCGACACCTTTATAACGAATAATAGTCCTGGTGGTTTGTGCTTCTAAAGCAGCCCGCTCTGCGGCCATCCTGATGTCCTCAGCCGCCAGATCCGCCTTGGCCTGGGTGATCTGTTCCTTTACCTTTGCAATCTTCGTATTGTGAAAGTCCTGATCTGGCGGATTAACTTCCGCCATAAGCACAGCCAACGCATCAAATAGCTCTGATAGAACCTGAGCCGGCGGGCGCACAGGGCCTCCTGCCCCGGCGGCCTTTGCTGCTGCTGAACCGGAAATCGTTGCCGCAGCTGTCGAAGAATGAAGCGTTGCTTGTGTTCCGGCCATGAATACTCCAACCCGGTTGGGCAGATCAGAGGGGTCCGGAATACTGTCGCCATCGAAACAGCTCCCAATCCGGCCATCTTGTAGCTGATAAAGAGATTCAGTTTCTCCGGTCGAAGACTCGTCACCGGAACAAATGACAGTCGCCCCGCGAAATCCCGATCCGTCCTCATGACTTCCTCCATCGATGACTCCCACGAAGGCACACTTCATGGTCGGTTTAATCCGGGCGGATTGCGCACGCTGAGCCGTCTCGACGAGGTCGGTGCAGATGTCCGGCTCAGGGCCCAGTTCACCGATCTTCCCAATGAAAACATGAATGCTACCAAAGGGGACCCGGTACCCATACTCAACTGAGCCGGCCTCGGGGCCCCAGCCTGCATCGTCGGTGTAGAGCCTACAGCGACGACTCTTAGTCATCCGGCCTACAGCATAGCCCTCGAGTCCTTCAAAGCGGCCCTCCAAGAACCGGAAACCATCGTGCGATAGCCCCACGGTGGGCGCCAACTATCGTGGTTTTGTCACGGCAGATGTCCTAGAGAAAGGACTTAGTCGTGGAGCCATCGCTTTGGGTTAGCTTGAAGGGGTTAAAGCGGACACAAGGACGCAAGAGAGTTTATACTAGTTCGGCCCCTTCAATGAAGGTAAAAGCCTACTTCTAGTTGTGATGGAATTGATGGGTGTTTCGATGACTAGGGAGCGAATAAGCTTCGCCTATGTCTCGAGTCGTTGTCTGTCGTCCCTGAACCGCCGCCGGGTCGTCCCCTTATATACATGGGTGACGCCTGCCGGTTTAGAGAGTCCCAACACCGGTTCATACTCGTATCCGGGTTGGTCTCTCCTTGTTCCTAACTCATATTACAAGTATGTGCACAAAGCTGATGTATGGCTACAGGTTGTAAACCGACTACGGGCCCTGGGCCTTTATCTGCCTCTTTGGGCTTTAACACCTTTGAACTACTGATGGAGTTAATCCGGCCCAGGTAGGTCGGTTTATGACCAGTAGTAATATCCCTAACACCCGTGGTTATGGGCAGATGGGAATTTGTTAATGTCCGGTTGTAAAAAACATGAAGTTGATCTTAATTAAAATGCACCAACCGCGTGTGTAACCATGATGGTCTCTTCTCGGCGGAGTCCGGGAAGTGAACACGGTGTTGGAGTTATGCTTGACGTAGGTTGTTCTAGGATCACTTCTTGATCATAGTTTCTCGACCGTGCTTTGCCTCCTCCTCTCGCTCTCATTTGCGTATGTTAGCCACCATATATGCTAGTCGCTTGCTGCAGCTCCACCTCATACCTTTTACCCTACCTATAAGTTTAAATAGTCTTGATCGCGAGGGTGTGAGATTGCTGAGTCCCCGTGACTCACAGATACTTCCAAAACCAGTTTGTAGGTGCCGATGTTACCGAGCAGGTGACGCAACCAAGCTCAAGGAGGAGCTCGATGAAGATCTTATCCTTTGTGTTGTTTCGTTCTAGTCGATCAGTAGTGGAGCCCAGTTGGGGTCGATCGGGGATCTGTGTAGCATTTGGGGTAGTCTTCTTTTATTTTGGTTTCGTAGTCAGACCTTGATTGTATCTATATGATGTAACGCTTTATTCATGTAATTGTGTGAAGTGGCGATTGTAAGCCAACTATGTATCTCTTTCCCTAATTTAGTACATGGGTTGTTGTGAAGATTACCTCACTTGCGACATTGCTTTCAATGCGGTTGTGCCTCTAAGTCGTGCTTCGACACGTGGGAGATATAGCCGCATCGAGGGCGTTACAAAGCGGGTCCATATGGGTGGTTGCTTTACTTTTTGCTACTTTTGCCAAGTGCTTACAACTCTCACTTTTGAAACATTTGGTTCGTTTTTGAGTTGTAACACTTAAACTTGATGGCCGTCTGCTACTTTTTCGACACTATGTGATGCGATGATAAATTCCGCATGTGCGACGATAAATTCCGCACAAAGTCATTTTGCAGACGTCCATTTTTCATTATGCATGTCATTATACTCTTTATATCATTTCAAGCATGATGAATTGTCTTCATAAGTAGAAGAGGAGCTCCGCAAGTACAACCTGCCATGTGCATTTGCATTCAAAAGGAAAATACTTACATGCACATCTTCGGGGGGGAGCCTTTCTGCTACTTACGAAGGCAATACTTAAAACCTTTACAATTTCACATATTTCTATCCTTGTTGAAAACTTCAACCAGTTTGTCATCAATCACCAAAAAGGGGGAGATTGTAAGTGCATCTAGTGCCACCCCTAGTTGGTTTTGGAGTATTGACAACAAACCTGATTGAGGGACTAATGTGTTTGTGAGAATTGCAGGATAACAAAGGTAGAAGTCCCTCATTGATTTGGTTTTCCTACTGGAGATGACCCCTAAAAATGTATGAAGGCATTGAAGTCAAAGGTGGTATGTGAAGACATTCACATTGAAGACTATGACAAGAGAAGACATCGCGTGAAGACTATGGAGCACGAAGACTTAGTTGTTTCGCCGTTCCTTTTCTTCTTTGTTGAGTCATAGGGACCACCGTACTGTTAAGTGGGGTCCAAGTGAACCAGTCAGAATGACTGAAGTGATGCTTAACCAAATCATATGTCTTCGAGCGAAGACAATGAGAGCAAATCTTATCCAGAGCTGGATAAGTCAGCTTTGCTTGTAGCTCAAGTAAAGTTGTCGTGTGTGTTTGAAATCTGACCGTTGGAACACGTGTCAGTTCCTTAGTGACCCAGGGTCATTTCGGACAAATCAGGTCGGGTTGCCTAGTGGCTATAAATAGCCCACCCCATACACCATAAATTGGTTGGCTGCTCAGAGTTAGTGCACGGCTTTTGTCGTTTGAGAGCAACCCACCTCGAAGCCTTTGAGAGAGAAATCCTTGCGAGGACAAAGCCCTAAACACCCAGAGCCAAAGAGTGTTAGGCATCACTAAAGTCTTCATGTTTGTGTGATCTGAAGACTTATGGCACTTGAGGACCGTGAATCCTCCAGCCGGTTAGGCGTCGCGTTCTGAGCATCCAAGAGTCATTGTGGATCACCGGTGAACGAAGTCTGTGAAGGTTTGGAAGTCTACCTTGAAGACTTACCAGAGTAATTGAGCGAGGACTGGGTGTCCTTAGCTCAAGGGGAATAAGGTGAAGACGCGGTCTTCTGAGTTAAATCTCACCCTCCCTAACCGGGCGTACAGTTGTCACAGCAACTGGAACTAGTCCAAAAAATCATTGTCTTCAATGAGCCACTGGTTCTATCCTTCCCATCTCTTTATTTGCATATTGGTCCTTGTGAAGTCATTGCCTGTTTGCATTATCTATTTGTCTTCACTGTGTAACTGCTTGTTCTGATTGGCTTCATACTATCTTCCATCCTGATCTATACTGCCTAGCTGCTATTAGTCTTTGTGCCTTCATTTCATTGAATACTTGACTATGGCTCGCTTAGTGTAGTCTACCTTTCGCTGCATGGTAATAGGTTTATTTCTATCGTTTGTCTTCGAAACTTCCATGTTTTGAAGACTTTCATAAAAATCGCCTATTCACCCCCCCCCCTCTAGTTGATCACTAGCACTTTCAATATTGGTTCCTACATATTCTACGAAGATCTTTATCGGTCAAACCGCATAACACTATATGTTGTTCTCTTTGTCATCGGTATGTTACTTGCCCGAGATTCGATCGTCGGTATCTGTAAGTGCATCTAGTGCCACCCCTAGTTGGTTTTGGAGTATTGACGACAAACTTAGTTGAGGGACTAATGTGTTTGTAAGAATTGCAGGATAACACAGGTAGAAGTCCCTCATTGATTCGGTTTTCCTACCAGAGATGACCCCTAAAAATGTATGAAGACATTGAAGTCAAAGGTGGTATATGAAGATATTCACATTGAAGACTATGACAAGAGAAGACATCACATGAAGCCTATGGAGCTCGAAGACTTAGATCTTTCGTAGTTCTTTTTCTTCTTTGTTGAGTGATAGGAACCACCGTACTGTTAAGTGGGTCCAAGAGAACCAGTCAGAATGACTGAAGTGATGCCTAACCAAAACCTATGTCTTCGATTGAAGACTTTGAGAGCGAATCTTGTCCAGAGTCGGACAAGTCAGCTTTGCTTGCAGCCCAAGTAAAGTTGTCGTGTGAGTTTGAAATCTGACCATTGGAACACGTGTCAGTTCCTTAGTGACCCAGGGTCATTTCGGACAAATCAGGTTGGGTTGCCTTGTGGCTATAAATAGCCCACCCCCTACAACCATAAACGGTTGGCTGCTCAGAGTTAGTGTACGGCTTTTGTCGTTTGAGAGCAACCCACCTCGAAGCATTTGAGAGAGAATTCCTTGCGAGGATAAAGCCCTAACCACCCAGAGCCAAAGAGAATTAGGCATCACTTAAGTCTTCTTGTCTGTGTGATCTGAAGACTTATTACACTTGAGGACTGTGCATCCTCCAGCCGGTTAGGCGTCGCGTTCTGAGCATCCAAGAGACGTTGTGGATCGCCGGTGAACGAAGTCTGTGAAGGTTTGGGAGTCTACCTTGAAGACTTACCAGAGTGATTGGGCGAGGTCTGTGTGACCTTAGCTCAAGGGAATACAGTGAGGACTGGGTGTCCTGAGCTGCGTGTTCATGACTGGGTGTTCGGGACTGTGTGTCCTAAGGTTTAAATACCTAGCCGCGCTAATGAGATGTACAGTTGTCACAGCAACTGGAACTGGTCCAACAAATCATTGTCTTCAGCGAGTCACTGGTTTCATCTTCCCTTCCCTTTACTTACTGTTACTCCTTATGAAGTCATTGTATGTTCGCTTTATCTTTTGTCTTTACTGAGTGACTGCGTGTTCTATTTGGCTTCATAATTTCTTCCTACTTGATCCTTACTACATTGCTGCTCTTAGTCATTGTGCTTTCACTCTATTGAATACTTGACTATGGCTTGCCTAGTGTAGTCTACCTTCCGCTGCAGGGTAATAGGTTTATTTCGGTCGTTTGTCTTCATAACTTACACGTTTTGAAGACTTTCATAAAAATCGCCTATTCACCCCCCCTCTAGTCGATATAACGCACTTTCAATTGGTATTAGAGCAAGGTACTCCCTTGTTCTGTGTGATTCGGTTTAACCACCTGGAGTTTTAGCTATGTCGACTGCAGGGATAATTAAAGTCTTCGCTGCGTGCCCCGTCTTTGATGGAACTGAATATCCCTACTGGAAGAATAAGATGAGCATGCATCTTGAAGCCATTGACGTCGACCTATGGTATGTCGTCAAGAACGGCCTTCCCATGGCTGGAGAAGGTGTCACTGCTGCTGACGTCAAGAAGTTCGTTCAACTAGACTCTACTGCCAAGAATATCATCTATGGTCACCTGACCAAAGGACAGTATGGCCGCGTGAGTGCGTTGGAAACATCTAAGCTAGTCTGGGACTGGCTCTCCAAGGTCAACGAATGTGTCTCAACTCAGAGAGATCAGAGAATCAGTGTCCTTCGCAACCTCTTCAACCGCTTCAAGAGAAATGACAATGAGAATGTCCAGCTCACATTTGATCGACTCACTGACATCACGAATGAGCTTCAAGCCCTTGGCGCTACTGAGATCACCAAGCATGAAGTCGTCAAGACACTACTGAGATCACTTGACAGTTCGTTTGACACCCTAGCCCTGATGATTCAAGAATGTCCTGATTTCAAGACACTCGAGCCGTCTGACATACTTGAGAGGCTCAACACACATGAGTTTCAGCTTTCTGAGAAAAGAGATATCTACGGTCCAAACTATGGGCGAAATCGTGCCTTGAAGGCAAAAGATGTCTCCTCATCCGGAGAAGAATCTGACAGCAGTTCTGATGATCCTGAAGACATTGGAAGGGAACTTGCTATGCTTGTCAAGAAGTTCCAAAAATTCACCAAGAAGAAAGGCTTCAGAAAGTCTTCCCGATCAAGCTCAAGGAATGATGAAGCTTCTGCTCATGACTACAAGAAGAAAACATGTCACAAGTGCAAGAAACCTGGCCACTTCATCTCTGAGTGTCCGCAGCGGGACAATGAGAACAAAATAAGAAGAAGAGCGAGGAATATGACTCTGACGACAAGAAGAAGAAGAAGAAATACTCAAAGTCTTCTTCAAAGTCTTCATCACACAAGAAGAGCTCATCTGGCAAGGGACGTGCGTTTGTTGGCAAGGAAATGGATTTAGAGGAGGAGTCCGCTTCTGAGGAGGCGGAGGTGGAGTCTGAGGAGGAGTCCGATTCTGGCGTCGCAAGCCTGGCTACAACATATGTTGCCAAGTCCATCTTCAACACTGAAGATAATGACCTCATCACCGACACCGAGGCAAATGACAAGGACTACTCCGCTCCTACCTACTACTTCATGGCACGCAGTGCCAAGGTAAACACACGCACTACTCACTATCAAACATCCAGTGACGATGACTCTGATTGTGGTTCAAAACCCAGCTACAAAACACTTGCTAAAATTGCAACTGAACAACAGAAAGCCATGGAACATATTCAGAAACTGTTAGACAAAAGCGATGATCTGTTAGGCGCTGAAATGACTCGTTCTGAGTCCTTAATTGAAGATATAAAAAATCTTCACGTTAAGTATGAGGAACTTGAAAGTGGTCATGAAACGCTCTCAATAACTCATGAAAAGCTTTCCTATGATTATCTTCAAAGGAGGCAAGATCTTGAGAAATTGAGAGCGGCTCATGAAGATCTTCAAAAGGAAAATGAGTCACTTCGCTCCAAACAGATCAGTTCCGCTCAGGAAGGATTTGAACCACCATGTCTTAAGTGCATTGAGCGTGATAATGCTACTACTATTGCCGAATGTTCTACTGCTGCTACTGTTGCAATATCTTCAACTGTTGATGTGGGAACTAACCCCCCTGCTGAGGATTCCACTGCTATTGCTGATGAGAATGCTAGGTTGAAGACATTGCTTGAAACAGGGATGTACAAAAGTCTTAAAGGGCATCAGACACTATGTGATGTCCTCAAAAAGCAGATCTTGAACCGAAACCCGAGGAAAGAGGGTGTTGGGTTCGTAAGGAAGATGAATGCCAATGGCTCTTACTGGAAACCTGAGCAGTACCCCAAAACCACATGGGTTGCTGCAAAGGAATCTTCAGCAGATCTATCCAATCTATCTGGCTTCTCTTGTGCAAATCCCATTGTCATTGATGAATCCTTTGATGCAAACTATAAACTGTTTAAGAATCAAAATGGTGAAGTGTTTGCCAGGTACATTGGTACTAACTGCAGGAATGGACCACCTATGAAGCAGATCTGGGTTCCGAAAGAGTCTGGAGAATCTTCCTGTGAATGTCATCATGAGACCACATGCGAAGAAGACAAACCTCAGACCACAGACTTCATGCGGTCCAAAGGCTTCATACAGACAGAGGACTCACCTGAGTCGCACTAACGCAAATGTTTTGCAGGGAAACCGTACTCGGGCCTATGAATATGAGCGTGGTTCATCAAACCGCCATGTTCATAAGACCAAGAACTATTCTGCTTATTCTTATGAGTACTATTGTCCGCCTGCAAGACTTTTTGCTAGGGCTCCAAAGCCAAAATTCTCAGACGCTGCACTTAGACTTGTTGCTTCTAAGCCACCCTTGAAGATGTGGGTGGCTAGGAAAGCTTAACTCTCTTTTGCAGGGAAAGGTCTCCAGCAGAAAACCAAAATCGTCTGACGCTATTTCTGGGACCTTAAACATCTTGTAGGGCGCAAGATCAAATGCCCGAATGGTCTTACTATGTACTTCGTTCCTGAATCACTTGCTACTCTCCCTATCAGTCCTAATATGGATCTAAGCTTTCATAACCCACTGGTTCGTCAAATGTTTTGCTTCACAATTCTCTTCGTGAAGCCTATCCCCCTAACTACACTGTAGGGTACGACACCAGCATCTTCCGAATGGATTATTGATAGTGGGTGTACCAACCGCATGACTGGCAAAAGAAGCCTTCTTATGGACTCAACCTTACGTCCATCCGACAAGAGTCACATCACATTTGCTGACACTGGTAAAAGTAAGGTATTGGGTCTAGGTAGAGTTGCAATCTCAAAGGATCAACACATGGATAAAGTCATGCTTGTTGAATCCCTTGGCTTCAACTTAATGTCTGTCTCAATGCTTTGCGATTTGAACATGATCGTAATATTTGGAAAATATCGTTGCCTTGTACTAATGGAACCTGACAAGTCTCTAGTGTTTGAAGGGTATCGGAAAGATGATTTGTACGTGGTAGATTTTTCGGCAGGACCACAGCTTGCCATATGTCTTCTAGCAAAGGCTTCAGAATGCTGGCTCTAGCATCGGAGGCTAGGGCATGCTGGCATGAGGAACCTCCACACCCTTGCAAAGAAGAAACATGTCATAGGCATCGAGGGCGTCAAGTTCAAGAAAGATCACTTATGCGGTGCCTGCGAAGCAGGGAAGATGACGAGGGCCAAACATCCCTCGAAGACAATCATGACAACCACTCGACCCTTCGAACTGCTCCACATGGATCTTTTCGGTCCCACTCATTACTCAACTCTTACTACTGCTGCTTGCCTCTATGGCTTTGTTATTGTTGATGATTATTCTAGATATACTTGGGTGCACATAATCCTTTACAAGACTGAAGTGCAGGATGTCTTCAGATGCTTCGCCAATCGAGCTATGAACAATTATGGCGCCAAGATAAAGCACATCAGAAGTGACAATGGCACTGAATTCAAGAACACTGGCCTTGATACATATCTTGATACCTTGGGCATCACACATGAATTCTCGGCCCCGTACACGCCACAGCAGAATGGCGTCGTCGAACGCAAGAACAGAACACTCATTGAGATGGCCAGAACGATGCTAGGTGAATACAAGACTCCAAGAAAATTCTGGCCTGAAGCCATTGATACTGCATGCCATACAATCAATCGTGTTTATCTTCACAAGCTTCTGAACAAGACATCTTATGAGGTCCTTACTGGCAAGAAGCCAAATGTCAGTTACTTCAGAGTATTTGGTGCCAGGTGCTGGATCAAGGATCCACATCACACTTCAAAATTTGCACCAAAAGCACATGAGGGTTTTATGCTTGGATATGGAAAGGATTCGCACTCCTACAGAGTCTTCAATCTCTTTCTCTATAAAGTGGTTGAAACAGTGGATGTGCGATTTGATGAGACTAACGGTTCACAAAGAGAGCACCTGCCAAATGTGCTAGATGAAGTTCCATCCGGCGAATCAATCAAGCTAATGGGAACTGGAGAAATCATACCCTCTGAAGCTCAACCTGAAGAGGAACTTATCATCTCCGCACCTGATCAACCTGAAGACAATGCTAAGTCTGAAGACAATCCCACTAACAATGACAATGATCAGCAAGAGCAAAATCTTCGCCCTGTACATCCTCGTGTTGCCAATGAAGTGCAGATTGAGAGAATAATTGATAGCATCAATGCACCTGGTCCGCTTACTCATTCAAGGGCGACTCAGCTGGCAAATTTCTGTGGGCACTTCGCATTCGTCTCAATAACAGAACCCAAGAAAGTTGAAGAAGCCTTCATGGAACCTGAATGGATTCAAGCTATGCAAGAAGAGCTTCAACAGTTTGAGCTGAATAATGTATGGGAACTGGTTAAGCGTCCTGATCCTCGGAAGCACAGCATAATTGGCACCAAATGGATATACCGCAACAAGCAAGATGAGCATGGTCAAGTTGTCAGAAACAAAGCTCGCCTCGTTGCGCAAGGATATACTCAAGTGGAAGGCATTGACTTCGATGAAACATTTGCTCCTGTGGCTCGACTTGAAGCCATACGCATACTACTGGCCTATGCAAATCATCATAACATACCTCTATATCAAATGGATGTGAAGAGTGCTTTTCTCAATGGCAAGATTGAAGAAGAAGTGTATGTTGCACAACCGCTTGGCTTTGAAGATCCAAAACATCCTGACATGGTATACAAGCTCAACAAGGCACTGTATGGCCTCAAACAAGCCCCTCGGGCTTGGTATGACACACTCAAATACTTCCTGAAGAGCAAAGGCTTCATACCTGGTTCCCTCGACCCACTCTCTTCACAAAGACATATGATGGTGAACTATTTGTGTGCCAAATATATGTGGATGACATTATCTTCGGCTGCACCAATCAGAAGTACAGTGAAGAGTTTGGATATATGATGCAAGAGCAATATCAAATGTCCATGATGGGAGAGCTGAAGTTCTTCCTCGGTCTCCAAATACGACAGCAACGCAACGGCATCTTCATATCTCAAGAGAAGTATCTCAAAGATTGCCTGAAGAAGTTTGGTATGCAAGACTACAAAGGCTTCACGATGCCAATGCCAGCCAAACATCATCTGGGTCCCGACGACAATGGTAAAGAGTTTGATCAAAAGGTATACCGCTCCATGATTGGTTCTTTACTTTATCTATGTGCATCTAGGCCAGATATTATGCTTAGTGTTTGCATGTGTGCTCGATTCCAAGCGGCACCAAAGGAGTCGCATCACTTAGCTGTGAAGCGAATTCTTCGATATTTGGCTCACACCCCAACTCTAGGATTATGGTATCCAAAGGGCTCAGAGTTTGATCTGGTTGGATTCTCGAGTGCTGATTATGCTGGTGACAAGGTGGATCGCAAGTCTACATCAGGCACATGTCATTTTCTAGGACGATCACTTGTTCTGTGGATGAAGCAAACACTCAAGGACTATGGCATTCATCTGAAGCAAGTGCCACTCTACTGCGACAACGAAAGCGCCATCAAGATTGCCAACAACCCAGTTCAGCACTCGAAGACAAAGCACATTGAAATTCGTCATCACTTTCTCAGAGATCATGTTGTGAAGCAAGATATTGATATCATACACGTCAACACTGAAGAGCAATTGGCAGATATCTTCACCAAGCCCTTGGATGAGACGAGATTTTGCAAGTTACGGTGTGAGGTAAATATCTTGGAATCCTCAAATGTCCTGTGATTAGGCACACATCCTAACACTTATGCATATTGATGACTTAGATGTGCAACACACGAAGAAAAGTATATCTTCAATCAATGAAGACTACATTCTAAGTGTGAATACATTAATGTGGAATTTGACTTCGGAGCGCCACGATAATTGTGCACCGTGTCTGGGTCTAATACTTCCTATACGGTGGGTAAAGCCACCACCAAACTTTCTGTTTGAAGTGCTTCACTCATGGTGATACATTAGCTATGTCTTCACATTTGGTTTGGCTTCAATCTCAACATGTCTTCATGATTATCTTCACTATGTTGATTATATATATATATATATATACATATACTAGTGTTCTGTCCTCTACAGCATTCACTTATAGCTATGTCTTCTTGTTGAATCTTTTGAACTGAGTGAATGTGATCGGACCCTAACCTCTCTATGCTTTCTATATCAAACTCTATCTCTCCAAATCATATGCATTCTATTGAAACTGTCGAATGTCTTCTCTGCGTCCTTGTCAGCAGAAGATACAGAGACAACCATTAAGTCCGTTTTCAATGCTC
Source organism: Triticum dicoccoides (assembly GCF_002162155.2). Lineage (NCBI taxonomy): Eukaryota > Viridiplantae > Streptophyta > Magnoliopsida > Poales > Poaceae > Triticum > Triticum dicoccoides. The sequence goes on from NC_041384.1 coordinate 394,410,306, forward strand.
ATTCCTTCACTTGAAACCCAGAGAAGTGGGAACGACCACCCGACAATCCAGGCGTGCATGGGACGTGGAACTACCCCCGATATGCTGCATGACGGCCACGTGCCCATCAGATGTGAATTGCCAGGGGCACCTGTGTAATAACGCAGTGCCGCCCCTGTACCTATAAATGCACGCCTCACCACAGTCATTATCTCTTCTTCCACTCTCGCACGAACCCTAGCGCCACCGCTAGCACTCGACGACGCCGGCGACGAAGCGCTTCGCTGCCGCAACCTCTCCGACGCTGTCTTCACGCCGACCGCGGACATCGTCCTCTCCGCCGTCGCCGTAGGTGTCCTCCGTCGCCAAGTTAGGGAACGGAAGATCGAACTGCTCGGCCTCCTCTTCCACTCCGTCTAGCAGTTCTTCGTGTGGTAAATAAAACCTCCTTTTTACGGCCCCCTTTGATCCTATAGCTTTATCACTTTCTACACAAGCAGTTTCTATTCACACAAGTTGGATCCCTTCAATACTGCATCTCATAACATGCCTAGTATATTCACTTATGCTTCACAAAGTAGTTAGATTCCTCACTTGTACTGATCTGTGGATTCGTACAAATCTGGAACCAACTCCTTATCTATGAGTGAATGTCTTCGCACGATGAGGTCAATGTCTTCTAAACTGATTTATCTTCAAAATCTTCTGAGAATGCATATGACCTCTTCCCCTTCCCTCGCACCTTAATGTTGTCACAGGTACATGTCCGTGGGAGAATCCTTTGGTTCTCATAGTCTGCATTCATTTGCAGAATTCTTACAGCATCACATAAATTCTCCCGAAGCCAGTTCTTGTTTGTCCAGCAAGCGAAAACCTTTGAAGCCTCTAAATGTATTGAAGCCTTCAGATTAAGGTTCATGGCTTCAGAAAAATCAGCAAGGAAGGGTGGCAGAAAGCGTCGAGGAGAAACATCAAGAGATCTGCCCGATGACCTCTCAGAGCTGTACAAGACAGATCCTGAAGAGGATTACAATCAGTGCAAGACACGAATCCAATGGATTCAACGCTATTGGGCAGAACAGTGGTTCAAGTACAGATTTGTAACCAAGGAATATGCTGAAAAGAATGCCATCAAGTGACCATGGGGAGACATCCTCTACAAAAATCTTCAACCCAGGACCAGAGATGAAGCCATTGAACAAGGCTTCTATCCTTGCATGGTCAGTGGACCACAACCTGCGGATGTTGACCTATCGTCCCTGCTATGGTGTTGTGATGACATTCTGTTCAAGCGCAACTTCCAGTTTGCCCAGAACTCAGCAAAGCCGAACAAGAAGACATTGGGACTAGACTTCAACCCTGGTCCTTCTGCTCCAAGGGCTGACGGCACATGTGATGCAGAACCCAATGTCGTCAGTCCTTTCTACAACCTTGAAGGTCTCATCACCCATATCTTGGTTCAAGGGACTGCCGTGAACGAGCCTGCAAATGACGCTAAATCAGATGAAGCGCCTGCAACACCGAAGCCAAAGAAGCAGCCAAAAGCTTCAAAGCCTGCCTCTGCTCCAAAACTCTCATGGGCGAAGCCACTGGCAACTGCACCTCCTGAAGACGGTGTGCAGTCTGAAGATTTGTCACACATCTCCAAGCCCCAGAAGGTCAAGATGCCTCTGCCACACACCGGCCAAGAGCTAACAGCTGCTGCCATTCTGCGCAATGATGCCATTGATCTGTCAAGTGATGAAGATCTTGCAGATGACGCTCTTGAGCAACTCATCAAGAGCAAAGAAGAAGCAGAAATCTTCAATGATCTGCCTCTCTTTCATGTAACAATCATCCACAACTTCATTGATGAATGGTTTGACACGCCAAACATCAGCTTCGAAGATCTGCAACTACCCATTGGCCTCAGTGTCGCCTTCCATGGTGCCATTGCTTCAGAGTTAGCTATCGCCCAGCGCATTGTTGAACTGAAGCAAAAGATTGACTATGAAAAGGCTCAGTTCAAGAAGCATATGGCCAAGCTCAGCGTGCAAGAGGTGAAGAACTTCAAGATTATGCTGCACAAGCTCAAGGAAGCCTTTCTCAAGAAATGTGCAGAAGCTCAAGGTTCTCGTGAGCGCATGAAGGTTCTAGCTGACAAATGCGTGCATGCCTACAATGAGGCTGAGAAGCACAAGGCCCTTGGGCGTCCTGGCATCGACCCCAGGATGGCAGCAAAGAAGATGAAGAAGCCCGCTACGGCTGAACCTGACGCACCAAGGCAGGAAGCAGATCCCATTGTCTTCCCAACTAGAATGACTGGCTCGAAGCCAAAAAGCCGGTCAACCGCTTTAGAGCTCAAGAAGACGAGGACTGCTGAGGCTGAAGCCAGGAAGAGGAAACATCCTGAAGCCTCTCCTACTGCCCCCTCCAAGAAGAAGAGGAAGACCAAGAAAGATCGGGCTGCTCCCACAGAGCCTTTGATAGTTGAACCCATTTCCATGGTTCGTCCTGATGCTGAATGCCAACTGACAATCCATGAGCCTGCTTTCACAGAGGCTCATGAAGCTGAAGACTTTCTAGCAGCTGATCCCATCGCTGCTGAAGACATTGGTCAACATGACCATGTAGAAGATGGTGCAGTCCTTCCTCAGCTCGAGAACAGCGAACTCATCAGCATTGGTCGTCCTCTGACGCTAATCGCTCAGGATGCTTAATGGGCTGATCGCCCACAAGAGGAAGAAGACTTTGAGGCCCAGCCAACTCCAACTACACAGGCGTCGCCTGCGTTGCGCAGGCTTCGCTAAGGACCTAGGCCTCCAGTCTCTACGTCTGAAGCTGAAACTGCTGAAGACATTCCAGCTGCATTAGCCGATGAAGAAGAAGTCCCACAAGCTGCTACTCCCCTGTCCCACCAAGAAGCGGTTCTCGAGGAGAACGTGATTGTGACCGACCCTCCAGCTCGTCAAGTGGAGGTTGAAAATCTTGAGGCTGCCACCACCACCACCAATGAAGCCACTGACGCTGTCATGGCTGAAGCTAATGTGGAGCCCTCACCAACAAAAGCATCAGAAGTCAGCGAAGCCACTGATCCCACTGCTTCTATTCCTGCACCTGCTGTCGGTCCCCAGTTCGACTATCATGTTGAGCACAGGCCTTAGGTACAGAAGCCAATCCCAAGATTGCCCAGGTTCCCAGGTCCTGCATCAGCACCTGGATCCTTCAATATCAATGGCTTCAGAGCAGACAACACATTCTTCAATAGCTCCAGGAACCCCTACTCAAGGGAAAGGATATCATCTGATCGGTTTTGGAGCTATCCGCAGCGAAGCTATTACTCCTCCATTCTATACAATCAAGATCGCATCTTCCCCCACAAGCGTCTTGACATTGAAGCTATAGCTGGTCTGCCCTGTCTGGAAGAAGCTCTGGATTGCTTCAAAGAAGTTGGATTGCTGCCATTCGTCATTGACCAAGAGCATTGGAATGAAGAGTTGCTGCTCCAATTCTATGCCACACTTCACATCCGCGGGTATAACAGAGATCCGAAGACTTGGGTCCTGGAGTGGATGACAGGAAACGTTCATCACGAAGCCAAAGCCTTTGACATCATTGAGCTCACTGGTCTGCCCACTCCCGGAGATCTCTACGAATCTGGCTGTCAACTTCATAGTGAAGCTGTGGAGAGCATCTTTCAGAAGCCTGAACCTAACATGAGTCAGATACTCAGTATGATGAAGCCATTACCCCAAGATGCTGCATATCCCAAAGAGTTCTTTGTTGAAGACCTAGAGTATCTGCCAAGGACTATTTATCACATCATAAGGCGAACTCTCTGGCCCATCAAAGGGCACTCTCCACATGCCAAGCTTGAAGGTGCAATGAAGACTTTGGTCTTCTATATTCTTCATGGAAAATGCTTCAATGCACAGGACTTCTTCATTCGCCAACTTGCTGCATCAGGCTCTGATCTGTTTGGCTTGAAGTTCTACGCCCCATGGGTCAAGCAGCTGATCAAACTTCACTCCACTATCACATATCAGCCATCTGCTCGCAATCATCGGATTTTTCTGCCTGATGTGGATATGTCAATTGAAGCCATCTATCCTGAGCCTGCCAAGGAACCCCTAAGTCTTCAGAATGCAGAGCATCAGAGTTTTTCTCAGAACATTGAAGGAGTTGAAGAAGTCACTCGTGTGTATCCTTTGGCTGGCACTACACATGCGTCACATCCTGCTCTCACTGAAGCCACTAACAGTACAACTGCTCCACGACCCAAGAAGCGCACTCGTGTTCTCAATGACCGAGAGCTTCTTGTGGCTCTTCATCAGAAACAGGATAGGCATCATGACTGGCTGAAGCGTCAAATGCAAAGCCTCTTGGTGGATGTTAATCGCATTCGCAATCTTGCCACCAAGAATGCTTTTGTTGGCCATGAAACTTCTCGCCGCACATGGAAAGGGCTGACACTGATGTGTTCTAAAGATGATCTTCAAGAGGATGGCTTCACTGAGCGCTTCAAGTTTGACTCCACACCTCCTCAAAGGGCAATGCTGCGACGAACTCCATCTCTTGAAGACTCTGAGTTCTCTTCCTCTGCTGCAACTATAAATGCCAGAGTGATCGAGGATGACGATGATGCTACTTCACCGCCGCCTCCTTCAGCACGCTTCGACACTGCTCCAAGCTCTTCTGCACTGCCAAACACCACCGACGACCCTGCTGCATCACCTACTCTTCATGGGAACGAATAGATGCTCTATGTCTTCGAACCTTTTTGGTCCTTACTGATAAAAGGGGGAGAAGCATACGAGTTTGATAGTCTTCAAGCGGGTCCATATGGGCGGGTGCTTTATATTTTGCTTCGTGTTTAAAACTCTTGTTTTGATACATTTGGTTCTTTGAGTTGTAACACTTAAAACTCGATGGTCGTCTGCTACTTATTTGCCACCTTGTGATGCGATGATAAATTCCGCATGTGCGATGATAAATTCCGCACTTAGATCATTTTGCAGACGTCCATTTTCCATTATGCATATCATTATCTTCACATACCTTCACATGCATAGTGGATTGTCATCATAAGTTGAAGAGGATCTCCACAAGCACAACCTGCCATGTGCATTTGCATTCCAAAAGCAAATTACTTATATGCACATCTTCAGGGGGAACCCTTGCAACTTATGAAGACAATTCCTTATCCTTTACAATTTCACATATTATATTCCCCGTTGAAAACTTCAACTAGTTTGTCATCAATCGCCAAAAAGGGGGAGATTGTAAGTGCATCTAGTGCCACCCCTAGTTGGTTTTGGAGTATTGACGACAAACTTAGTTGAGGGACTAATGTGTTTGTAAGAATTGCAGGATAACACGGGTAGAAGTCCCTCATTGATTCGGTTTTCCTACCAGAGATGACCCCTAAAAATGTATGAAGACATTGAAGTCAAAGGTGGTATATGAAGATATTCACATTGAAGACTATGACAAGAGAAGACATCACATGAAGCCTATGGAGCTCGAAGACTTAGATCTTTCGTAGTTCTTTTTCTTCTTTGTTGAGTGATAGGAACCACCGTACTGTTAAGTGGGTCCAAGAGAACCAGTCAGAATGACTGAAGTGATGCCTAACCAAAACCTATGTCTTCGAGTGAAGACTATGAGAGCGAATCTTGTCCAGAGTCGGACAAGTCAGCTTTGCTTGCAGCCCAAGTAAAGTTGACGTGTGAGTTTGAAATCTGATCGTTGGAACACGTGTCAGTTCCTTAGTGACCCAGGGTCATTTCGGACAAATCAGGTCGGGTTGCCTTGTGGCTATAAATAGCCCACCCCCTACAACCATAAACGGTTGGCTGCTCAGAGTTAGTGTACGGCTTTTGTCGTTTGAGAGCAACCCACCTCGAAGCATTTGAGAGAGAATTCCTTGTGAGGATAAAGCCCTAACCACCCAGAGCCAAAGAGAATTAGGCATCACTTAAGTCATCTTGTCTGTGTGATCTGAAGACTTATTACACTTGAGGACTGTGCATCCTCCAGCCGGTTAGGCGTCGCGTTTTGAGCATCCAAGAGACATTCTGGATCGCCGGTGAACGAAGTCTGTGAAGGTTTGGGAGTCTACCTTGAAGACTTACCAGAGTGATTGGGCGAGGTCTGTGTGACCTTAGCTCAAGGGGAATACGGTGAGGACTGGGTGTCCTGAGCTGCGTGTTCAGGACTGGGTGTCCGGGACTGTGTGTCCTCAGGTTTAAATAACTAGCCACCCTAACCAGACGTACAGTTGTCACAGCAACTGGAACTGGCCCAACAAATCATTGTCTTCAACAAGTCACTGGTTTCATCCTTCCCTTCTCTTTACGTACTGTTACTCCTTGTGAAGACATTGTATGATTGCACTATCTTTTATCTTCACTGAGTGACTGCATGTTCTATTTGGCTTCATAATTTCTTCCTACTTGATCCTTACTACATTGCCGCTCTTAGTCAATGTGCTTTCACTCTATTGAATACTTGACTATGGCTTGCCTAGTGTAGTCTACCTTCCGCTGCAGGGTAATAGGTTTATTTCGGTCGTTTGTCTTCATAACTTCCATGTTTTGAAGACTTTCATAAAAATCGCCTATTCACCCCCCCTCTAGTCGATATAATGCACTTTCAGTATCCCAATACCTAGTTCAATCTCGTTACTGCCAAGTCTCTTTACTCATTTTGTAATGTACTATTGTAACGCCCTCGATGCGGCTATATCTCCCACGTGTCGAAGCACGACTTAGAGGCATAACCGCATTGAAAGCAATGTCGCAAGTGAGGTAATCTTCGCAAACAACCCATGTAATACAATAAGGGAAAAGATACATAGTTGGCTTACACTCGCCACTTCACACAATTACATGAATAAAGCATTACATCAACCAGATACAATCAAGGTCCGACTACGGAACCCAAAATAAAAGAAGACTACCCCAAATGCTACACAGATCCCCGATCGTCCCGACTGGGCTCCACTACTGATCAACTAGGACGAAACAATACAAAGGACAAGATCTTCATCGAGCTCCTCCTTGAGATTGTTTGCGTCACCTGCTCGGTAACATCAGCACCTGCAAACTGGTTTTGGAAGTATCTGTGAGTCACGGGGACTCAGCAATCTCACACCCTCGCGATCAAGACTATTTAAGCTTATAGGTAAGGTAAAAGGTATGAGGTGGACCTGCAGCAAGCGACTAACATATATGGTGGCTAACATACGCAAAAGAGAGCGAGAAGAGAAGGCAAAGCACGATCGAACAACTATGATCAAGAAGTGATCCTAGAACAACCTACGTCAAGCACAACTCCAACACCGTGTTCACTTCCCGGACCCCACCGAGAAGAGACCATCATGGTTACACACGCGATTGATGTATTTTAATTAAGGTCAACTTCAGATTTTCTACAACCGGACATTAACAAATTCCCATCTGCCCATAACCGCGGGCACGGCTTTCGAAAGTTCAAAACCCTGCAGGGGTGTCCCAACTTAGCCCATCACAAGCTCTCACGGTCAACGAAGGATATTCCTTCTAGCGGGAAGACCCGATCAGACTCGGAATCCCGGTTACAAGACATTTCGACAATGGTAAAACAAGACCAGCAAAGCCACCCGAATGTGCCGACAAATCCTGATAGGAGCTGCACATATCTCGTTCTCAGGGCACACCGGATTGTCCAAACTTCCGGTAGGCCAGCCCAGAGTTGCCCCTGGTGGCCACCGGTGGCTGACAAGGTGGACCAACACTCAGAGGAGCACTGGCCCGGGGGGGTTACAATAATGATGACCCTTGAGAGCGCGACTCCCAAGGGAAAAGAAAAGGCTAGGTGGCGAATGGTAAAACCAAGGTTGGGCCTTTCTGGAGGAGTTTTATTCAAAGCGAACTGTCAAGGGGTTCCCATTATAACCCATCCGCGTAAGGAATGCAAAATCCGGGAATATAACACCGATATGACGAAAACTAGGGAGGCAAGAGTGGAACAAAACACCAGGCATAAGGCCGAGCCTTCCACCCTTTACCAAGTATATAGATGCATTAATTAAATAAGAGATATTGTGATATCCCAACGAGTAAACATGTTCCACCAAGGAACAACATCTCCATGTTACAACAAGGAACAAACTTTAATATTCACCTGCAACTAACAACGCTATAAGAGGGGTTGAGCAAAGCGGTAACATAGCCAAACAACGGTTTGCTAGGACAAGGTGGGTTAGAGGCTTGGTTCAACAATATGGGAGGCATGATAAGCAAGTGGTAGGTATCGCAGCAAAGGCATAGCAATAGAGCGAGCAACTATCAAGCAAAGATAGAAGTGATTTCGAGGGTATGGTCATCTTGCCTGAAATCCCGCAAGGAAGAAGAACGAGTCCAGGAAGAAGACAAATGGACGTAGTCGAACGGTTCCTCACAAACGCGACATTATCGAAACCAACCCAAAGAAGCAACACCGGAAAGAAGCAAACAACATAGTAAACAACCACCACCTAATCATGGCATGAAGCACAATCAAGTATGATGCATGTCCGGTTTAAAGAGGCATGGCATGGCAAAATGCACAAGCAACCCTACAAATTAAGTGGAGCCCAATATGCAACGAGTTGCATATTGACGAAACACCAGGACAAGTTATTTAGTTCGATCTCATTTATGTACCCCACAATATTAAATGTTGTTAAACATGGCAAGAGTGTGACGCAAAATAAAACTACCTATCTAGTCAAGTTTAAATGAGGCCGGAAGCAACGAACACCAATTCCGGTATATCCCCATATGCATATATTAGGTTTGGTGCTGTTCTGCCCTAAACACCATTTTAGGGTTGTTAAACATGCAAAGTAAAGTCACCATGATAAACTAGGCATTTTTCTACCCCATTTATATATAAAGTTTATTAAATTCCAAGCTACGATTAAATAGTTATGAATTAAAGCATTTTAGCATGGCATTAGGCAAAATAAACACAAACAACATTTTAGACATTTTAAACATGGATGAAAAAGACATATTATGAAACTACACAAAGTTCTAAGCAACTTTAATATATTAAGTTTTTACATGTGATGCTTAGTTTGTGAGTTAAAATATGTATGAAGTTCAAGGGTGTTTCTGCAAAACTGGCACTACTCAGGAAATTAGCTAAAACATTCTGCGGAAAAAAATACATCTTGGGCCGAATCTAGCCGGCCCAACCATGGAAAAAAAAGAAAAAAAAGAGGGCGCGCAGCTGGCCTCACCATGGGCCGAGGCCCAGTTGCTGGGGAGGTTGCAGGAGGGCGTGCTGGGCCTTTGCGAGGCAGGCAGGGAAGCGGCTCGGCCTGAGTCAACGCGCAACGACGCGCTCGCTGCAGACGAACAGGGGCGGCACACGGGACAGCAACGGCGGGCTGCAGGGAAGGCCGGCGAGGCGATCGTGGGGAACAGCGGGATGGAGCACGGATCCGGTCGAGGACGAGGAATCCGGGCGCGGGGAGAAGACCAGGACGGCTGCAGAAAGGCCGGGACGGAGCGGGTCACGGCCGCCGGCAGCAGAACTTGCAGCAGCAGCGGTTGCGCATGGCAGCATGGCGCAGGGGCATCAGCGGAACGGGGTCGCGTCGGGGAAGATCGGGGCACCGCGGGCGACGTTCTTGTCGAGGTACTCCTCCGAGAAGAAGACGGCGGCATCACTGTTACAGAGAAAAAATAGAGGGAGTCCAGTGAGGCAGAGAGAGCTTCAGCGACGGAGAGAGAATGGGCAGGGCGGTGAGGACGGCATGCTGGTTCGGGTGAGGAACGGAGCAGCTCCGGCGGTGGCGCTCTCCGGCGGGGTCGCTCGGGCCTGGTGCAGCTCGGGTGCATAGGAGCTCCATGTGGGTGCAGGCTGGAGGTCGAGCAGAGGAGGAGGGGGTTGCGCTGGTTGGTGGGTTGGATCGGGCAGGGGAGATCCCAAGGGGGGATTTGGTCAGATGGCGGTGGCGATGGGACAAACTCCTAGGTTTTAGGGTTGTTGGTTTAAATAGTGAGTGGGTCTATATGCAGACTAATGGAAGCCCTTCGATCTAAATCGGACGGCTGAGAAAAATATAGGTTAGGAAGTCCAATAAATAAAACGGAGATGTTTTATAGATGTTAGGGGATGATCCGGACACAGCGGTAACGACTGTCCGGGTCGGGTCCGGGACAGTTTCGGACATGCACGTGAGGGGTTCGAAGCACTATGCAGAGAGGGTTTCAGGGCCTGACGGTTGTCAGCGGACTGTCAGAAGGGCTCGAGCTGAGAGAAGAGAAGAGAGAGAGACCCGGCGACTGTTTCCGGAGACCGAAAACGACCGACGTTTTGACCGGCTACTATTGCCGCTATATTTATCCGTTGGGGCGTCAAACGGATTCCGAATGCGATGAAACTTGGCAGGCGGTCTACCTACACTATAACAAGATCGCACGCCAACTCTCATCCCATTCCGGGAACATTTTCCGGCCACTTATAAAATACTATTTCGGACTTGCCACGGGCGCGTGCAAGTGTGTCTGGGCTCAGAACGGACAACGGACGGATGCAGGTTTTGAAAACAAGATGATGCAATGCACATGATGACATGACAAGATGCAACACGCAAGCGAATGACATGGCAACAACAGCGAATAACTGGAAGACACCTGGCACATCGGTCTCGGGGCGTTACAACACTCCACCACTATGAGAGGATCTCGTCCCGAGATCTAGAATGGCACCGGAGGGAAAAACAGAAGGAAAAGAGAAGAGGTAAAACTAAGTTGCTTCTTTGACAAACGAGTGAAACCACGAGCCTTGAGAGGTTGACCAAATTGAAAGAAAGAAAGCAACGAGAAAGAGCGAAGTTGAAAGCACTCCGCTAGGAAAAGGAGCAAGGAAGAACCAATTCGAACAACACTCCGGTTGGAAAAATATGCAAGGCTTGGTAAAAATGAAAGAACTTGAGCAGCAGGCACACACTCCGGTTAATGGATAAGCATGAAAAGAACACGATCCCAAATGATGAGAGAAAAGAGCAACATCACAATGGCTCCGGAACAAAAGAATAGAAGATAGATAATTGAAATAGAAGAATGGGGAAGAAAATGCCAACTTGTGCCACAATTGAGCTTGAGAAGGCATCCTCAGGAGAAGGGTCGGACAGAGTTGTCGAAAAACCAACAACGAAAAGGATTATCTTGATATGGTCCAATGGAATACATCTCAAATTATGAGGTGACAACCTGCCACTCACGGGAAGAAGAACTGGATTGATAAGAACAAGGAGACGAGAAAGCTATTTCACCGAGAGAATAAATGAAGAACTTGGATCATTGATAAACACCACAAATAGCAACATCCTCACGGAAGGCTTTAGGTGAAATATAACCCAAGGTAATTCCAATGAAGAGATTGATGGATTTAAGATACCTCATTCTTGACAACATGTGAATCATGAAACATGAACTCAAGTTATGAAGAATGACATAGCACCACCTCAAATGATACGGTAGAAGGAATTACACTTCGGGATGCAAGATGAAGAATGCTTGAGCTCCTTTGAAAAGAATCTTGATGAACACTTCTAGAAGGAATTAAATCTTTGATGAACCATCATGTAGAACCTCCATGAAGAACTTCAGTAATAAAAGAATGATCAAACGAAAGGAAAGAGAGGTTGAAAACACAAGGTGAATCCTTGCAATGATTAGATGGATCTTCGCGATGAAATAATTGGGAGAACTCGGAACTCCGGTAAAAGAAATATGAATAATTGAGATCAAGAATTTTGATGAACCTCCGAAATAAGGAATTAATCACTTGGCTGAAACAAAAATAAGAATTACGTTATGTGTATCCTTCACCAATTAAATTGATGACAATCAACGGATTTGGCATATTACTTATTCCTGTAGAAAGGATTAAGATAGATATAGCACAAACTTGAGAATGTCTTCAATGATTCACCAGTAGAATTTGAAAAGCACGAATGCATAGATATGATACACGAAGGAAGAAAACTCTTGAACGAACCACCGTAGGAATTGGAAAGAAAGAGTCATTTGAGATTATAACGAAGGAAGAAGAATCTTGGAAGAACCACCGGTAAAATTGAAAATGCACGAAGTAAAAGGGATGAATCACTGGTGTGAATTAGAGAATGAACCGGGATACTTTAGGGGATTTAGAAACATAAGAACGAAGAGGTCATGAGTTGACAAGAGAATACTTGAATGATGCACCGGTAAGATTTGGAGAACAATGGCCTTCGGAGTAAAGAAATGGAAAAAACTCATGAAATGCTCCGGATAGGTGAAAAGAATACTCACAATGAAAACAATTATGAGAGGATGGCAACAAGCTAGCACCATGAATCTTTGAGAGAACAGATAAGGTATGGAGGGAAAACTCTTCTTCGGTCTTCAAAATCTGAGAATGACTTCGAGAAACACCACCATGAATTGTTGAGGCACTCCGGAATGAAAAAAAAGAAAGGTTGAACCAACGATGAAAAGAATTTGAAAGATCTTAGAGGAGGACATTTGACTGATGGCAATTCATTCTTACATCAAACTTCGAAAAGAATTTTAAGGATATCTCCGGGAGAATTAGAAGAGTCAGGTAAGATCCTGGAAAAGACCTGTGGGTTAGGGCCCACTCAAAATAAACATCGTAGAACGACTCAAAAGAGAGAAAGCACCGGTTGAATTAAATGACTTGAATGAGGGAACATCCTCGAAAGAGCTTGAAAGAATGCAGAGTGGAAGCACGAATCTTCGAGACATCTTCAGCACTCCAGACCAATTAAATAGGAAACGGGGAATGATTGAGAGGTACACCGGCAAGAGAAGACATTTAAAACGAGGAAAGGATGTGATCAACACAGAAAACTTGAATTGAATCCACCGAAGAAGAAAAAGAACGAATAATGATGAATTTGAGGCTCCGTTAGTATCTTCATGAGCATCACCGGATAAGAACATTGACGGAAAAGAATGGAGAGGCTTCTCATCAATAACAAGATAGTTGATTAAGAAATCTGAGTCCTTGAAGAAAAAAGGGTGGGTGGGTGGGAAAAACAAAGTCAACTTGGAACGGATGAAGACAACACCGTTGAGAAGAACTGATACTTGATCTTGCGGATGTTGAAATGATCGGATCCACTTGAAGAGAAACACACCGGTTGAAAAGGATTGACATGACAAACTCGATGATCGAGAAGGATTAGTATTCAAATCGGAGTATGAGAAACACCGTTTAAGAAAGGTATGGAATCAACACTTGACTTCGAAGCAACTCGAATACCACAACTCAAAACAAAACAAAGTTTTGGCTTGCAGAATAAGCCGGAACAAACATATGATAGAGATTTCATCCGAAGTTTCGTGGTGGGGCCTACACGGGCTCGATCGTACAGCACCATCATGTACAAGGCAGTGCACATGACATACGAAGCATCCCCGAGTCGGCATTGCTGGGGAACGTTGCAGAAAACAAAAAAATTCCTACGGTTTCACCAAGATCCATCTATGAGTTCATCTATCAATGAGTGATCGGATTGCATCTACATACCTTTGTAGATCACGCGCGGAAGCGTTCAAAGAACGGGGATGAGGAAGTCGTACTCGACGTGATCCAAATCACCGGAGATCCTAGCGCCGAACGGACGGCACCTCCGTGTTCAACACACATACGGTCAGTGTGACGTCTCCTCCTTCTTGATCCAGCAAGGGGGAGGAGAGGTTGATGAAGATCCAACAGCAAGACGGCGTGGTGGTGGATGCAGGGGTCACCGCAGCAGGGCTTCGCCGTTCTACTACAAGAGGGAGAGGTGTAGCAGGGGAAAGGGAGGTGCCAAGACTCAAGGGTGTGGCTGCCCCTCCCTCCCCCCCTTTATATAGGCCCCCTAGGGGGTGCGCTGGCCCTAGGAGATGGGATCTCCTAGGGGGGGCGGCGGCCAAGGGGTGGAGTGACCCCCAAGCCAGGTGGGGCGCCCCCCCCACCCTAGGGTTCCCAACCCTAGGCGCATGGGGTGGGCCAAGGGGGGCGCACCAGCACACTATGGGCTGGTTCCCCTCCCCACTTAGCCCATGGGGCCCTCCGGGATGGGTGGCCCCACCCGGTGGACCTCTGGGACCCTTCCGGTGGTCCCGGTACAATACTGGTGACCCCCGAAACTCTCCCGATGGCCGAAACTACACTTCCTATATATAATTCTTCACCTCCGGACCATTCCGGAACTCCTCGTGACGTCCAGGATCTCATACGGGACTCCGAACAACTTTCGGGTTACTGCATATTCATATCTCTACAACCCTAGCGTCACCGAACCTGAAGTGTGTAGACCCTACGGGTTCGGGAGACATGTAGACATGACCGAGATGGCTCTCCGGTCAATAACCAACAGCGGGATCTGGATACCCATGTTGGCTCCCACATGCTCCTCGATGATCTCATCGGATGAACCACGATGTGGAGGATTCAAGCAACCACATATACAATTCCCTTTGTCAATCGGTACGTTACTTTCCCGAGATTCGATCGTCGGTATCCCAATACCTCGTTCAATCTCGTTACCGGCAAGTCACTTTACTCGTACCGTAATGCATGATCCCGTGACCAGACACTTGGTCACTTTGAGCTCATTGTGATGATGCATTACCGAGTGGGCCCAGAGATACCTCTCCGTCATACGGAGTGACAAATCCCAGTCTTGATCCGTGTCAACCCAACAGACACTTTCGGAGATGCCCGTAGTATACCTTTATAGTCACCCAGTTACGTTGTGACGTTTGGTACACCCAAAGCACTCCTACGGTATCCGGGAGTTACACGATCTCATGGTCTAAGGAAAAGATACTTGACATTGGAAAAACTCTAGCAAATGAACTATATGATCTTGTGCTATGTTTAAGATTGGGTCTTGTCCATCACATCATTCTCCTAATGATGTGATCTCGTTATCAATGACATTCAATGTCCATAGTCAGGAAACCATGACTATCTGTTGATCAACGAGCTAGTCAACTAGAGGCTTACTAGGGACATGTTGGTGTCTATGTATTCACACATGTATTACAATTTCCGGATAACACAATTATAGCATGAATAAAGACAATTATCATGAACAAGGAAATACAATAATAATCCTTTTATTATTGCCTCTAGGGCATATTTCCAACAGTCTCCCACTTGCACTAGAGTCAATAATCTAGTTACATTGTGATGAATCGAACACCCATGGAATTCTGGTGTTGATCATGTTTTGCTCTAGGGAGAGGTTTAGTCAACGGGTATGACTCCTAGGTCGGTGATGAACTCCTTCACCCAAATTGCTTCATGCGCTGCCTCCGAGGCTTCCATGTACTCCGCTTCACATGTAGATCCCGCCACGACGCTCTGCTTGCAACTGCACCAGCTTACTGCCCCACCATTCAAAATATACACGTATCCGGTTTGTGACTTAGAGTCATCCAGATCTGTGTCGAAGCTAGCGTCGACGTAACCCTTTACGACGAGCTCTTAGTCACCTCCATAAACGAGAAACATTTCCTTAGTCCTTTTCAGGTACTTCAGGATATTCTTGACCGTTGTCCAGTGTTCCTTGCCGGGATTACTTTGGTACCTACCTACCAAACTTACGGCAAGGTTTACATCAGGTCTGGTACACAACATGGCATACATAATAGACCCTATGGCTGAGGCATAGGGGATGACACTCATCTCTTCTATATCTTCTGCCGTGGTCGGACATTGAGCTGAACTCAATTTCACACCTTGCAACACAGGCAAGAACCCCTTCTTAGACTGATCCATATTGAACTTCTTCAATATCTTATCAAGGTATGTGCTTTGTGAAAGACCTATGAGGCGTCTTGATCTATCTCTATAGATCTTAATGCCTAATATATAAGCAGCTTCTCCAAGGTCCTTCATTGAAAAACTCTTATTCAAGTAGGCCTTAATGCTGTCCAAAAGCTCTATATCGTTTCCCATCAAAAGTATGTCATCTACATATAATATGAGAAATGCTACAGAGCTCCCACTCACTTTCTTGTAAACGCAGGCTTCTCCATAAGTCTGCATAAACCCAAATGCTTTGATCATCTCATCAAAGCGAATGTTCCAACTCCGAGATGCTTGCACCAGCCCATAAATCGAGCGTTGGAGCTTGCACACCTTGTCAGCATTCTTAGGATCGACAAAACCTTCCGGCTGCATCATATACAATTCTTCCTTAAGGAAACCATTAAGAAATGCCGTTTTGACGTCCATTTGCCATATCTCATAATCATAGAATGCGGCAATTGCTAACATGATTCGGACGGACTTCAGCTTCGCTACCGGTGAGAAAGGCTCATCGTAGTCAACCCCTTGAACTTGTCGATAACCCTTAGCGACAAGCCAAGCTTTATAGATGGTCACATTACCATCCGCGTCTATCTTCTTCTTAAAGATCCATTTATTTTCTATGGCTCGCCGCTCAACGGGCAAGTTAGTCAAAGTCCATACTTCGTTTTCATACATGGATCCTATCTCGGATTTCATGGCTTCCAGCCATTTGTCGGAATCCGGGCTCGCCATCGCTTCTTCATAGTTCGAAGGTTCACCGTTGTCTAACAACATGATTTCCAAGACAGGGTTGCCGTACCATTCTGGTGCGGAATGTGTCCTTGTGGACCTTCGAATTTCAGTAGGAGCTTGATCAGAAGTATCTTGATCATCATCATTGACTTCCTCTCTAATTGGTGCAGGCACCACAGGAACATTTTCCTGAGTTGCGCCACTTTCCGGTTCAAGAGGTAATACTTCATCAAGTTCTACTTTCCTCCCACTTACTTCTTTCGAGAGAAACTCCTTCTCTAGAAAGGATCCATTCTTGGCAACAAAGATCTTGCCTTCGGATCTAAGGTAGAAGGTATACCCAATAGTTTCTTTAGGGTATCCTATGAAGACGCATTTTTTCGACTTGGGTCCGAGCTTTTCAGGTTGAAGTTTCTTGACATAAGGATCGCATCCCCAAACTTTTAGAAACGACAGCTTAGGTTTCTTCCCAAACCATAATTCATACGGTGTCGTCTCAACGGATTTCGAAGGAGCCCTATTTAAAGTGAATGCGGCAGTCTCTAAAGCATAGCCCCAAAATGATAGTGGTAAATCGGTAAGAGACATCATAGATCGCACCATATCTAATAGAGTGCGATTATGACGTTCGGACACACCATTACGCTGAGGTGTTCTAGGCGGCGTGAGTTGTGAAACTATTCCACATTTTCTTAAGTGTGTGCCAAATTCGTGACTCAAGTATTCTCCTCCACGATCTGATCGCAGGAACTTGATTTTCCTGTCACGTTGATTCTCAACCTCACTCTGAAATTCCTTGAACCTTTCAAAGGTCTCAGACTTGTGTTTCATTAAGTAGACATACCCATATCTACTCAAGTCATCAGTGAGGGTGAGAACATAACGATAGCCACCGCGAGCCTCAACACTCATTGGACCGCACACATCAATATGTATGATTTCCAATAAGTTGGTTGCTCGCTCCATTGTTCCTGAGAACGGAGTCTTGGTCATTTTACCCATGAGGCACGGTTTGCACGTGTCAAATGATTCGTAATCAAGAGACTCTAAAAGTCCATCTGCATGGAGCTTCTTCATGCGTTTGACACCTATGTGACCAAGGCGGCAGTGCCACAAGTATGTGGGACTATCATTATCAACCTTACATCTTTTGGTACTCACAATATGGATATGTGTAGCATTACGCTCGAGATTCATTAAGAATAAACCATTCACCATCGGAGCATGACCATAAAACATATCTCTCATATAAATAAAACAACCATTATTCTCGGATTTAAATGAGTAGCCATCTCGTATTAAACGAGATCCTGATACAATGTTCATGCTCAAACTTGGCACTAAATAATAATTATTGAGGTTCAAAACTAATCTCGTAGGTAAATGTAGAGGTAGCGTGCCGACGGCGATCACATCGACCTTGGAACCATTCCCGACGCGCATCGTCACCTCGTCCTTCGCCAGTCTCCGCTTATTCCGCAGCTCCTGCTTTGAGTTACAAATGTGAGCGACTGCACCGGTATCAAATACCCAGGAGCTACTACGAGTACTGGTAAGGTACACATCAATTACATGTATATCACATATACCTTTCGTTTTGCCGGCCTTCTTGTCCGCTAAGTATTTGGGGTAGTTCCGCTTCCAGTGACCACTTTCCTTGCAATAAAAGCACTCAGTCTCGGGCTTGGGTCCATTCTTTGGCTTCTTCCCGGCAGCTTGCTTGCCGGGCGCGGCAACTCCCTTGCCGTCCTTCTTGAAGTTTTTCTTACCCTTGCCTTTCTTGAACTTAGTGGTTTTATTCACCATCAACACTTGATGTTCCTTTTTGACTTCTACCTCTGCTGATTTCAGCATTGCAAATACTTCAGGAATGGTCTTTTCCATCCCCTGCATATTGAAGTTCATCACAAAGCTCTTGTAGCTCGTGGAAGCGACTGAAGGATTCTGTCAATGACTGCGTCATCCGGGAAATTAACTCCCAGCTGAGTCAAGCGGTTATGTAACCCTGACATAGTGAGTATGTGCTCACTGACAGAACTATTTTCCTCCATCTTACAGCTGAAGAACTTGTCGGAGACTTCATATCTCTCGACCCGGGCATGAGCTTGAAAAACCATTTTCAGCTCTTCGAACATCTCATATGCTCTGTGTCTCTCAAAACGCTTTTGGAGCCCCGGTTCTAAGTTGTAAAGCATGCCGCACTGAACGAGGGAGTAATCATCAGTACGTGTCTGCCAAGCGTTCATAACGTCTTGTTCTGCAGGGAGAACAGGTGCTTCACCTAGTGGTGCTTGTAGGACATAATCTTTCTTGGCAGCTATGAGGATGACCCTCAGGTTCTGGACCCAGTCCGTATAGTTGCTGCCATCGTCTTTCAGCTTGGTTTTCTCTAGGAACGCGTTGAAGTTGAGGACAACGTTGGCCATTTGATCTACAATACATGTTGTAAAGATTTTAGACTAAGTTCATGATAATTAAGTTCATCTAAATCAAATTATTCAATGAACTCCCACTTAGATAGACATCCCTCCAGTCATCTAAGTATAACATGATCCGAGTTAACTAGGCCGTGTTCGATCATCACGTGAGACGGACTAGTCAACATCGATGAACATCTTCATGTTGATCGTATCTTCTATACGACTCATGCTCGACCTTTCGGTCTTCTGTGCTCCGAGGCCATGTCTGTATATGCTAGGCTCGTCAAGTCAACCTAAGTGTTTACATGTGTAAATCTGTCTTACACCCGTTGTATGTGAACGTTGGAATCTATCACACCCGATCATCACGTGGTGCTTCGAAACAACGAACTGTCCCAACGGTGCATAGTTAGGGGGAACACTTTCTTGAAATTATTATGAGGGATCATCTTATTTACTACCGTCGTTCTAAGTAAACAAGATGCAAAAACATGATAAACATCACATGCAATCAAATAATAATAGTGACATGATATGGCCAATATCACATAGCTCCTTTGATCTCCATCTTGGGGATCCATGATCATCTTGTCACCGGCATGACACCATGATCTCCATCATCATGATCTCCATCATCGTGTCTCCATGAAGTTGCTCGCCAACTATTACTTCTACTACTACTATGGCTAACATGTTTAGCAATAAAGTAAAGTAATTTACATGTCATTTCTCAATGACACGCAGGTCATACAAAAAATAAAGACAACTCCTATGGCTCCTGCCGGTTGTCATACTCATCGACATGCAAGTCGTGATTCCTATTACAACAGCATGAACATCTCATACATCACATATATATCATTCATCATTCATCACAACTTTGGCCATATCACATCACAAAACACTTGCTGCAAAAACAAGTTAGACGTCCTCTAATTGTTGTTGCAAGTTTTATGTGGCTGCAATAGGGTTCTAGCAAGAACATTTTCTTACCTACATGAAAGCCACAACATGATTTGTCAACTTCTATGTACCCTTCATAAGGACCCTTTTCATCGAATCCGCTCCAACTAAAGTGGGAGAGACAGACACCCGCCAGCCACCTTATGCAACTAGTGCATGTTAGTCGGTGGAACCGGTCTCACGTAAGCGTACGTGTAAGGTTGGTCCGGGTCGCTTCATCCCACAATACTGCTGAAGCAAAATAAGACTAGTAGCGGCAAGAAAGTTGACAACATCTACGCCCACAACAAATTGTGTTCTACTCGTGCAAAAAGAACTACGCATAGACCAAGCTCATGATGCCACTGTTGGGGAACGTTGCAGAAAACAAAAATTTTCCTACGGTTTCACCAAGATCCATCTATGAGTTCATCTAGCAACGAGTGATCGGATTGCATCTACATACCTTTGTAGATCACGCGCGGAAGCGTTCAAAGAACGGGGATGAGGAAGTCGTACTCGACGTGATCCAAATCACCGGAGATCCTAGCGCCGAACGGACGGCACCTCCGTGTTCAACACACATACGGTCAGCGTGACGTCTCCTCCTTCTTGATCCATCAAGGGGGAGGAGAGGTTGATGAAGATCCAACAGCACGACGGCGTGGTGGTGGATGTAGGGGTCACCGCAGCAGGGCTTCGCCGTTCTACTACGAGAGGGAGAGGTGTAGCAGGGGAGAGGGAGGCGCCAAGACTCAAGGGTGCGGCTGCCCCTCCCTCCCCCCTTTATATAGGCCCCCTAGGGGGTGCACCGGCCCTAGGAGATGGGATCTCCTAGGGGGGGCGGCGGCCAAGGGGTGGAGTGCCCCCCAAGCCAGGTGGGGCGCCCCCCCACCCTAGGGTTCCCAACCCTAGGCGCATGGGGTGGGCCAAGGGGGGCGCACCAGCCCACTATGGGCTGGTTCCCCTCCCCACTTAGCCCATGGGGCCCTCCGGGATGGGTGGCCCCACCCGGTGGACCCCCGGGACCCATCCGGTGGTCCCGGTACAATACCGGTGACCCCCGAAACTCTCCCGATGGCCGAAACTGCACTTCCTATATATAATTCTTCACCTCCGGACCATTCCGGAACTCCTCGTGACGTCCAGGATCTCATCCGGGACTCCGAACAACTTTCGGGTTACTGCATATTCATATCTCTACAACCCTAGCATCACCGAACCTGAAGTGTGTAGACCCTACGGGTTCGGGAGACATGTAGACATGACCAAGATGGCTCTCCGGTGAATAACCAACAGCGGGATCTGGATACCCATGTTGGCTCCCACATGCTCCTCGATGATCTCATCGGATGAACCACGATGTCGAGGATTCAAGCAACCACGTATACAATTCCCTTTGTCAATCGGTACGTTACTTTCCCGAGATTCGATCGTCGGTATCCCAATACCTCGTTCAATCTCGTTACCGGCAAGTCACTTTACTCGTACCGTAATGCATGATCTCGTGACCAGACACTTGGTCACTTTGAGCTCATTGTGATGATGCATTACCGAGTGGGCCCAGAGATACCTCTCCGTCATACGGAGTGACAAATCCCAGTCTTGATCCGTGTAAACCCAACAGACACTTTCGGAGATGCCCGTAGTATACCTTTATAGTCACCCAGTTACGTTGTGACATTTGGTACACCCAAAGCACTCCTGCGGTATCCGGGAGTTACACGATCTCATGGTCTAAGGAAAAGATACTTGACATTGGAAAAACTCTAGCAAACGAACTATACGATCTTGTGCTATGTTTAGGATTGGGTCTTGTCCATCACATCATTCTCCTAATGATGTGATCTCGTTAACAATGACATTCAATGTCCATAGTCAGGAAACCATGACCATCTGTTGATCAACGAGCTAGTCAACTAGAGGCTTACTAGGGACATGTTGGTGTCTATGTATTCACACATGTATTACGATTTCCGGATAACACAATTATAGCATGAATAAAAGACAATTATCATGAACAAGGAAATACAATAATAATCCTTTTATTATTGCCTCTAGGGCATATTTCCAACAGGCATAGCCAAGGACTCTTTAAGACACAACGAGACCACTGTAAAACCAACCATGGATAGGCGGACCACTAGACGTCGAACCCCAATTTCATATCATACATTTGTCGGAAAGATATCCTAAGAGCTACTTGAATTCCCACTTATAAACTCCCGAAACTTTCCGGTTATGCAATCAGGTGTTGGGGATACAGGGGAAGCATAATATCTCACCCAAAACTAGCAAATCCTACATCCAGTTGTATCCATCCTTCAACACATAACCAAGAAACCTTCAGAAATCATCTACCTCAACCTTCGAAAAGCATCCGTTATATGAGTTATGGCAATACTCCCGAACTCCCGCCCCAGTACTGGGTGGCGTCGAGGTTATCTCACCAACAACTGCACAAAAGAGATTTTCGATGTCGGCGAAACTAAACTCAGGTATTCCAAAACTGCAACGATAAAATTGTGACGACAACACCTTGGAGCTCAACTCCCCGGGACACTGCCACAACCCCTAAATGTCAGGAGGCACCAAGAACAATGTTCTCGTCACAAAACCATCGGAACGATTCCAAGATACCCGCGTGATCTAAAATTTTTTTAGTGAAATTTGAGAAGAGAAGAACGTCAGGATGCCTCACCAGAGCGACGAAGGGACTGGGCAGTAAAAAGAATTCCTAACTCTCCGATATACATAATCCTAAATGACTCAAAACATTTTTCTAGACTCAACAACGCCAGCTATTCGATCAAGCAGGGGGCTCCTAAGGTCGGGGAAGGCTCTGATACCAACTTGTAACGCCCTTGATGCGGCTATATCTCCCACGTGTCGAAGCACGACTTAGAGGCATAACCGCATTGAAAGCAATGTCGCAAGTGAGGTAATCTTCGCAAACAACCCATGTAATACAATAAGGGAAAAGATACATAGTTGGCTTACACTCGCCACTTCACACAATTACATGAATAAAGCATTACATCAACCAGATACAATCAAGGTCTGACTACAGAACCCAAAATAAAAGAAGACTACCCCAAATGCTACACAGATCCCCGATCATCCCGACTGGGCTCCACTACTGATCAACTAGGACGAAACAATACAAAGGAAAAGATCTTCATCGAGCTCCTCCTTGAGATTGTTTGCGTCACCTTCTCGGTAACATCGGCACCTGCAAACTGGTTTTGGAAGTATCTGTTAGTCACGGGGACTCAGCAATCTCACACCCTCGCGATCAAGACTATTTAAGCTTATAGGTAAGGTAAAAGGTATGAGGTGGAGCTGCAGCAAGTGACTAACATATATGGTGGCTAACATACGCAAAAGAGAGCGAGAAGAGAAGGCAAAGCACGATCGAACAACTATGATCAAGAAGTGATCCTAGAACAACCTACGTCAAGCACAACTCCAACACCGTGTTCACTTCCCGGACCCCGCCGAGAAGAGACCATCATGGTTACACACGCTGTTGATGTATTTTAATTAAGGTCAACTTCAGGTTTTCTACAACCGGACATTCACAAATTCCCATCTGCCCATAACCGCGGGCACGGCTTTCAAAAGTTCAAAACCCTGCAGGGGTGTCCCAACTTAGCCCATCACAAGCTCTCACGGCCAACGAAGGATATTCCTTCTAGCGGGAAGACCCGATCAGACTCGGAATCCCGGTTACAAGACATTTCGACAATGGTAAAACAAGACCAGCAAAGCCACCCGAATGTGCCGACAAATCCTGATAGGAGCTGCACATATCTCGTTCTCAGGGCACACCGGATTGTCCAAACTTCCGGTAGGCCAGCCCAGAGTTGCCCCTGGTGGCCACCGGCGGCTGACAAGGTGGACCAACACTTAGAGGAGCACTGGCCCGGGAGGGTTACAATAATGATGACCCTTGAGAGCGCGACTCCCAAGGGAAAATAAAAGGCTAGGTGGCGAATGGTAAAACCAAGGTTGGGCCTTTCTGGAGGAGTTTTATTCAAAGCAAACTGTCAAGGGGTTCCCATTATAACCCATCCGCGTAAGGAACGCAAAATCTGGGAACATAACACCGATATGACGAAAACTAGGGCGGCAAGAGCAGAACAAAACACCAGGCATAAGGCCGAGCCTTCCACCCTTTACCAAGTATATATATGCATTAATTAAATAAGAGATATTGTGATATCCCAACGAGTAAACATGTTCCACCAAGGAACAACATCTCCATGTTACAACAAGGAACAAACTTTAATCTTCACCTGCAACTAACAACGCTATAAGAGGGGTTGAGCAAAGCGGTAACATAGCCAAACAACGGTTTGCTAGGACAAGGTGGGTTAGAGGCTTGGTTCAACAATATGGGAGGCATGATAAGCAAGTGGTAGGTATCGCAGCAAAGGCATAGCAATAGAGCGAGCAACTATCAAGCAAAGATAGAAGTGATTTCGAGGGTATGGTCATCTTGCCTGAAATCCCGCAAGGAAGAAGAACGAGTCCAGGAAGAAGACAAACGGACGTAGTCGAACGGTTCCTCACAAACGCGACATTACCGGAACCAACCCGAAGAAGCAACACCGGAAAGAAGCAAACAACATAGTAAAAAACCACCACATAATCATGGCATGAAGCACAATCAAGTATGATGCATGTCCGGTTTAAAGAGGCATGGCATGGCAAAATGCACAAGCAACCCTACAAATTAAGTGGAGCCCAATATGCAACAAGTTGCATATTGACGAAACACCAGGACAAGTTATTTAGTTCGATCTCGTTTATGTACCCCACAATATTAAATGTTGTTAAACATGGCAAGAGTGTGACGCAAAATAAAACTACCTATCTAGTCAAGTTTAAATGATGCCGGAAGCAACGAACACCAATTCCGGTATATCCCCATATGCATATATTAGGTTTGGTGCTGTTCTGCCCTAAACACCATTTTAGGGTTGTTAAACATGCAAAGTAAAGTCACCATGATAAACTAGGCATTTTTCTACCCCATTTATATATAAAGTTTATTAAATTCCGAGTTACGGTTAAATAGTTATGAATTAAAGCATTTTAGCATGGCATTAGGCAAAATAAACACAAACAACATTTTAGACATTTTAAACATGGATGAAAAATACATATTATGAAACTACACAAAATTCTAAGCAACTTTCATATATTAAGTTTTTACATGTGATGCTTAGTTTGTGAGTTAAAATATGTATGAAGTTCAAGGGTGTTTCTGCAAAACTGGCAGTACTCAGGAAATTAGCTAAAACATTCTGCGGAAAAAAAATACATCTCGGGCCGAATCTAGCCGGCCCAACCATGGAAAAAAAGAAAAAAAAAGAGGGCGCGGAGCTGGCCTCACCATGGGTCGAGGCCCAGTTGCTGGGGAGGTTGCAGGAGGGCGCGCTGGGCCTTTGCGAGGCCGGCAGGGAAGCGGCTCGGCCTGAGTCAACGCATGACGACGCGCTCGCGGCAGACAAACAGGGGCGGCGCACGGGACAGCAACGGCAGGCTGCAGGGAAGGCCGGCGAGGCGATCGTGGGGAACATCGGGATGGAGTACGAATCCGGTCGAGGACGAGGAATCCGGGCGCAGGGAGAAGACCAGGACGGCTGCAGAAAGGCTGGGACGGAGCAGGTCGCGGCCGCCGGCAGCAGAACTTGCAGTAGTAGCGGCTGGGCATGGCAGCATGGCGTAGGGGCATCAGCGGAACGGGGTCGCGCCGGGGAAGATCGGGGCACCGCGGGCGACGTTCTTGTCGAGGTACTCCTCCGAGAAGAAGACGGCGGCATCGTTGTTACAGAGAAAAAACAGAGAGAGTCCAGTGAGGCAGAGAGAGCTTCAGCGACGGAGAGAGAATGGGCAGGGCGGTGAGGACGGCATGCTGGTTCGGGCGAGGAACGGAGCAGCTCCGGCGGTGGCGCTCTCCGGCGGGGTCGCTCGGGCCTGGTGCAGCTCGGGCGCATAGGAGCTCCATGCGGGTGCAGGCTGGAGGTCGAGCAGAGGAGGAGGGGGTTGCGCTGGTTGGTGGGTTGGATCGGGCAGGGGAGATCCCAAGGGGGGGATTTGGTTAGATGGCGACGGCGATGGGACAAACTCCTAGGTTTTAGGGTTGCTGGTTTAAATAGTGAGTGGGTCTATATGCAGACTAATGGAAGCCCTTCGATCTAAATCAGATGGCTGAGAAAAATATAGGTTAGGAAGTCCAATAAATAAAACGGAGATGTTTTATAGATGTTAGGGGATGATCCGGACACAGCGGTAATGACTGTCCGGGTCGGGTCCGGGACATTTTCGGACATGCACGTGAGGGGTTCGAAGCACTGTGCAGAGAGGGTTTCAGGGCCTGACGGTTGTCAGCGGACTGTGCAGAAGGGCTCGAGCTGAGAGAAGAGAAGAGAGAGAGACCCGGTGACTGTTTCCGGAGACCGAAAACGTCCGACGTTTTGACCGGCTACTATTGCCGCTATATTTATCCGTTGGGGCGTCAAACGGATTCCGAATGCGATGAAACTTGGCAGGCGGTCTACCTACACTATAACAACACTGCACGCCAACTCTCATCCCATTCCGAGAACATTTTCTGGCCACTTATGAAATACTATTTCGGACGTGCCACGGGCGCGTGCAAGTGTGTCTGGGCTCAGAACGGACAACGGACGGAACTGGGGGAACCCGGACGGATGCAGGTTTTGAAAACAAGATGATGCAATGCACATGATGACATGACAAGATGCAAAACGCAAGCGAATGACATGGCAACAACAGCAAATAACTGGAAGACACCTGGCACATCGGTCTTGGGGCGTTACAACTATCCCGCAACTAACTCATTAGTTGCATTGCTTGCAAGGCTTATAGTGATGTGCATTACCGAGAGGGCCCAGAGATACCTCTCTGACAATCGGAGTGACAAATCCTAATCTTGATCTATGCCAACTCAACAAGTACCAACGGAGACACCTGTAGAGCACCTTTATAATCACCTAGTTATGTTGTGACGTTTGGTAGCACACAAAGTGTTCCTCCAGTATTCGGGAGTTGCATAATCTCATAGTCATAAGAACATGTATAAGTCATGAAGAAAGCAATAGCAATAAACAAAAACGATCAAGTGCTAAGCTAACAGAATGGGTCAAGTCAATCACATCATTCTCCTAATGATGTGATCCCATTGATCAAATAACAACTCATGTCTATGGTTAGGAAACTTAACCATCTTTGCTCAATGAGCTAGTCAAGTAGAGGCATACTAGTGACACTATGTTTGTCTATGTATTCACACGTGTATTGTGTTTCTGGTTAATACAATTCTAGCATGAATAATAAACATTTATCATGAAATAAGGAAATAAATAATAACTTTATTATGCCTCTAGGGCATATTGCCTTCAATGCCAATCATTGAACTTCCAAAAATGTTCAACTTGAATGGATATTAGTTCAATGAGTTATATGTTGTTATGAATTACCAAAACCACCCGGAGATTAACTGCACTTTTTCAAGTGCGAAGACATAGTTTCTTTTGTAGTTTAATTTTCTTCTTTATTGAGTCATAGGAACCACCGAACTGTTAAGTGGGGTCCAAGTGAACAAAGTCAGAAGGCTGACGTGATGCTCAACCCAAATCCTATGTCTTCGAGTGAAGACAATGAGAGTAAATCTTATCCAGAGTTGGATGAGTAAGCTTTGCTTGTAGCCCAAGTCAAGCTGTCGCGTATGTTCTAAATCCGACCGTTGGACACGTGTCAGTTCCTTAGTGACCTAGAGTCATTTCAGACATATCATGTTGGGTTGCCTGCTGACTATAAATATCCCACCCCCTCCACCATAAATTGGTGGCTACTCAGAGTTAGTGCACGGCTTTTGTCGTTTGAGAGCAACGCACCTCCGAAGACTTTGAGAGAGAATCCTTATGAGGACAAAGCCCAAAACGAGCCAAAGAGTGTTAGGCATCACTGAAGTCTTTCTGTCTGCGTGACCTGAAGACTTATTGATGGAGTCACGTACCTAGGGTAGGGTCACAGACCTGATCTAAGTACCCTGCCCGAGGACACCCTTAGAAGAGATCACCTTCCAGTCGACCTACGAGGGACTCACTCGACTGACTTGAAGGACTCGACCACGAAGACTCACTCGACCACCAGAAGGTCAAGAGGCACTCTGCACTGCAACGGCCTGTAATTAAGTAGACTTTATGATAGTAAAGACACTTTATGTGGGGCGTTACCTGTAACGCCCCGGACTTAATACACCTTAAACCCTTCATTACGTGGGCTGGCTGGGGTCCTGGCGCACTCTATATAAGCCACCCCCCTCCACAGGCAGAAGGGTTCGGCACCTTGTAATCCATATACACATAATCCACTCGACCGCCTCCGGGCTCCGAGACGTAGGGCTTTTACTTCCTCCGAGAAGGGCCTGAACTCGTACATCTCTTGTGTTTACAACCTCTCCATAGCTAGGACCTTGCCTCTCCATACCTACCCCCACTCTACTGTCAGACTTAGAACCACGACAGTTGGCGCCCACCGTGGGGCAGGTGTTTTAGCGATTTTGTGGAGAAGTTGCGATTCTTCCGAGTACTTTCATCATGGTGGCTGCTGGAGTTTTGGTCGAGGGTCGAGAGATCCGTCTCGGTGCTCTCACCTTCGTCGCCGACGACTCCGCCTGGCTCCAGGAGGCTCCACTCGACGTCGATGTGCTCCCCGTCCGCGGTGCGACGCATTTTCGCGCATGTGTCCGCGGCGTTCTGCTGCGGCAACCGTCGACCCCGTATCGGTCGACTCCCCCGTCGGCCACCCTCCCGGTCTCCCGCCAGCGTAAGCGCTCGGGACGGTCGAGGCTTCAGCGGTGGGTGAGGCACGCGGTGGCTCGCCAGACGGCCACCACCCAAGTTGCGGCAATCGAGCCCGACGAATCTCTCTATGGCTTGTTCGATCTGTCGACTGGCTCCGTAGAGACTGCATCCGAGTGTGATAGCAGTGATCCAGCGGCGGAAATCCTGATGGTCGACGGGCCCCGCAGTCCCCCTGGCTTCGCCCGTGATGGTGGGGCAGGCGACGGAGGCGACCCCGCACGAGACCACGAAGAGTACCAGCCCGAGCCACTCGACTCTCTGCAAAGAGAGGAACTTCGCCGCAGGAACGTGGATGCCCTGCGTACTCCCATCGCAGGAGAAACCCCCGAGGCTCGCGCCTTGGAGGAGGCGCGTTTGGCCAATTTGGCCGAACGCACTCGACTGGAGAATCTTCAGCGAGCACTCGATGAGCGCGCGCGGCAACGAGTTCCCGACACCAGTCGACGTCAACTCTTCCCGCCGACTCAGGTATATCGAACCCCAGTCCAGAATTTAGCAGTTGCGACCCGTATTGCAGAGTCCATCCAGCCCTCTCAGTCGGAAGCTGGCAGAGGCTTGATGCAGATCAGGGATCTGCTCCGGGCAGCAGGCGATCAGAATTCGGCCGTATCGCAGTCGCGCAACAGAATTCACAGTCGATCCGTCGCTGCGAATACTGTTCAGTCGGCTCACAGCCCCAGATCGCCTCCGCGGCGTGAAGGGCGCGAGAATCGGCGAGACCAATATGGAGACCGACACGACCGAGATGATAGGCGTCGAGTGCCCAATTCCCCTCCGAGGGGTGGGTCTTACGCTCCTCGGTAGCAAGATGACAGACGTCAGCTCAGTGCGGGGCGAAGAGTTCCAGTCAACCCTAGAGAACCTGGCTTCGACGCGCGATCCATTATCGTGCAAGGCTTGGTCGACCGGAACAGAGCCCATCGAGGTGGACTCGACAGAGATGCGCCCACGAGCAGTCGAGTGCATGTTTCTGGTCCTGAATGTTTCAGCAGAGCTATCAGAGCCGCAGTGATCCCTCCCAATTTCAGGTTGGCAACAGGAGTCAGCAAGTTCACTGGTGAGTCTAAGCCTGAAACTTGGCTTGAGGACTACCGAGTGGTGGTTCAGATTGGTGGTGGGAACGACGAGGTGGCCATGAAGCATTTGCCCCTCATGCTGGAAGGTTCTGCCAGGGCATGGTTGACTCAATTGCCTCCTAGCAGCATTTACACTTGGGAAGATCTGTCCCGAGTGTTCATCAGAACGTTTGAAGGAACTTGCAAGCGACCGGCTGGATTGACGGAGCTGCAAGTCTGCGTGCAGAAGACCAATGAGACCCTCAGGGAGTATATTCAGAGATGGATCACTTTGCACCATACTGTGGAGAATGTGTCTGATCATCAGGCAGTCTGCGCCTTTAAGGATGGTGTCAAGAACAGAGAATTGAGTTTGAAATTTGGTCGAACCGGTGACATGACCTTGAGTCGGATGATGGAGATTGCTACCAAGTACGCCAACGGCGAAGAAGAAGACCGACTCTGAAGCGGCAAGCACAAGCCGAGTCAGTCGGAAAAGGGAAACACCAGTCGGAAACAGAAGCGGAAGGCTGAACCGGCAGCTCCTGGGGAGGCTCTGGCCGTGACTCAGGGAAAGTTTAAAGGGAAACCAAAAGGATCCTGGAACCCTAAGAAGGTAAAGGATAAAGAAGGGAACGACGTGATGGATATGCCGTGTCACATCCACACGAAGAAAGACGAAGAGGGGAATATCATCTACCCGAAGCATACCACTCGCCAATGTCGACTCCTGATCCAGCAGTTTCAGGGAAAACAGTCTAAAGACAAGGAGAAGGAGTCGGACAAGGCCGAAGACAAGGAGGACAATGAGGAAGGATATCCGCATATCAACTCCACTCTGATGGTCTTTGCAGATGTGGAAAGCAAGAGTCGATTGAAAGTTATTAACCGTGAGGTGAACATGGTTGCCCCAGCAAAAGCAAATTATCTGAGATGGTCCCAAGCACCCATCACATTCGACCAATCTGATCACCCGACTCATATTGCCACCCCTAGGAGGCAAGCTTTGGTGGTCGATCCAGTTGTCGAAGGCACTCGACTGACAAAAGTGCTGATGGACGGTGGAAGTGGGCTGAATTTGTTGTATGCAGACACACTGAAAGGAATGGGCATTCCGATGTCTCGACTGAGCACCAGTAACATGAGCTTTCATGGAGTTATACCAGGGAAGAAAGCCGAGTCACTCGGCCAAATAGCTCTGGACGTGTTGTTTGGTGATTCGAAACATTTTCGCAAAGAGAAGTTGACGTTTGAGGTCGTGGATTTTCAGAGTGCATATCATGCCATTTTGGGGAGACCAGCTTATGCACGGTTCATGGCTCGACCGTGTTACGTGTACCTCAAATTGAAGATGCCCGGCCCCAAAGGAGTGATCACTGTCACCGGTGATCGGAAAAAGGCAGAAGAGTGCTTTCAGAAGGGCTCAAAGATTGCTGATTCCCAGGTGACAGCGGTCGAGTTCGAAGAATACAAGCAAAATGCAGATCCGAGTGACTTGCTGCGATCCAAGAAACCCGCCACATAATCTGCATTTCAGTCGTCCGGTGAGACGAAGCCTGTTCACATTCACCCGACCGACCCCGATGCAGCTCCGACCCACATCTCCACGACACTCGACCCGAAATAGGAAGAAGCGCTCATCCAGTTCCTCCGTGAGAACTGGGACATTTTTGCATGGAAGCCCGCTGACATGCCAGGTGTTCCCAGGGGACTGGCTGAGCATCGCCTAAGAGTCGACTCATCTGCAAAACCAGTCAAAGAGCATCTTCGGCGGTCCGCCGTCCAGAAGAGAAAAGCCATTGGTGAGGAAGTGGCTCGACTGTTGGCGGCAGGATTTATCCGAGAGATATACCACTCCGAGTGGCTCGCTAATGTCGTCATGGTTCCTAAGAAGGACAAATCACTCCGAATGTGCATTGATTTCAAGCACATCAACCGGGCCTGCCCGAAAGATCATTTTCATCTCCCTCGCATAGATCAAATTGTTGACTCGACCGCGGGATGCGAGAGATTGTCTTTTCTAGACGCCTACTCCAGGTACCACCAGATCCGTCTGTACGGACCCGACGAGGTAAAAACAGCTTTCATCACTCCATTCGGGTGCTTCTGCTATATCACCATGCCATTCGGCCTCAAGAATGCCGGAGCCACATTTATGCGAATGATTCAGAAGTGTCTACTCACTCAAATCAGTCGGAATGTGGAAGCGTATATGGATGATATCGTCGTCAAGTCACGAAAAGGTTCTGACCTGCTCGCTGACCTCGCCGAAACATTTGCCAACCTCAGAAGGTATGATATCAAGATCAATCCATCAAAGTGCACATTCAGAGTTCCTGGTGGCAAGTTACTCGGTTTTCTCGTTTCCGAGCGAGAGATCGACGCTAATCCAGAGAAGATCGGCACTATTCTCCGAATGAAACACCCTGTGCGAGTGCACGATGTCTAGAAGCTTACTGGATGCTTGGCCGCATTAAGTCGATTCATCTCACGACTCGGTGAAAAGGCACTGCCTCTTTACCGACTGATGAAGAAGGCAGACAAGTTCGAGTGGACTCCATAAGCTGATGCAACGTTTGCCGAGCTAAAAGCTCTGCTCTCCACCCAGCCGGTGCTTGCTGCTCCAATCAGCAAAGAGCCTTTGTTGCTTTATATCGCAGCCACAGGACAAGTTGTCAATACTGTGCTTACGGTCGAGCGGGAAGAAGAAGGAAAATCTTTCAAAGTTCAGCGCCCAGTGTATTATTTGTCTGAAGTCTTGACTCCATCCAAGCAAAGATATCCTCATTATCAGAAGCTTGTGTATGGAATATACATGACCACAAAGAAGGTTGCTCATTATTTCTCTGATCATTCCATCACAGTCGTCAGCGACGCTCCACTATCAGAGATCTTGCACAACAGAGATGCAACTGGTCGAGTGGCTAAATGGGCGATTGAACTTCTTCCCCTTGATATCAAGTTTGAGGCAAAGAAAGCCATTAAGTCCCAGGCAATAGCAGATTTCCTTGCCGAGTGGATTGAACAGCAGCAGCCGACTGAAGTTCACTCGGAGCATTGGACCATGTTCTTTGATGGCTCTAAGATGTTGAATGGTTCCGGTGCTGGGGTTGTCCTGGTTTCCCCCAGAGGAGATAAGCTCGGATATGTGCTCCAGATTCACTTTGATTCCTCCAACAATGAGGCAGAATATGAGGCCCTCTTATACGGATTGCGCATGGCCATTTCACTCGGCGTCCGTCGCCTGATGGTCTATGGCGACTCGGATTTAGTGGTCAACCAAGTGATGAAGGAGTGGGACGTGAGAAGCCCAGCCATGACTGGATACTGCAGTGCAGTGAGGAAGCTGGAAAAGAAGTTCGAGGGGTTGGAGCTCCATCATATACCCCGACTGAAAAATCAAGCAGCTGATGATCTAGCAAAGATAGGTTCCAAGAGAGAAGCCATTCCGAGTGGTGTGTTCTTGGAGCATATACACACTCCGTCAGTCAAAGAAGATCCTTTCACCGAAGAAGCTCCACAGTCCAAGAGTGCCACAGATCCGACTGAGGTTGAAGTCCCAGTAGTGGTCGACTTGGTCATGGAGGTCTTGGTGGTCATTCCCGACTGGACAGTTCCATATATCGCGTATATCCTGAGAAAAGAGCTCCCGGAGGATGAGGAAGAGGCTCGACAGATCGTCCGTCGATCTAAAGCTTTTACCGTAATCAAAGGACAGTTATACAGAGAAAGCGCGACTGGAGTTGGTCAGAAGTGCATAACACCAGAAGAAGGTCGAATCATCCTTAATGATATCCACTCGGGAACCTGTGGTCATCATGCGTCCTCTCGGACCATCGTGGCCAAAGCATACCGAGCCGGATTTTACTGGCCAAAGGCGAATGAGATGGCAAAGGAAATAGTGGATAAGTGCGAAGGATGTCAGTTCTACTCGAATATGTCACACAAGCCTGCATCAGCTCTGAAGACCATTCCACTCGTCTGGCCTTTCGCAGTATGGGGGTTGGACATGGTCGGTCCTTTGAGAACAGGTCGAAGTGGCTTCACGCATGTACTGGTGGCAGTCGACAAGTTCACCAAGTGGATTGAGGCTAAACCAATCAAGAACCTTGACGCCGGTGCTGCTGTTAGCTTCATCAGGGAACTGATATTCAGATATGGAGTCTCGCACAACATCATTACGGATAATGGGTCGAACTTTGACTCGGAGGAATTCAGAGATTTTTGTAACTCTCAAGGCACACGAGTCGACTACGCTTCAGTCGCCCATCTGCAGTCGAATGGACAAGCAGAGCGAGCCAATGGCCTGATTCTCAAGGGATTGAAACCCCGACTGATGCGTGATCTCAAGCATGCAGCTGGGGCTTGGGTCGACGAACTTCCCTCGGTGCTTTGGGGACTGCGGACCACACCTAATCGGTCGACCGGAAGAACTCCATTCTTCTTGGTCTATGGAGCTGAAGCAGAAGCTGAACAAGCGCGGCAGGACGCAGTCGACCTTTTAGAAGAAGAAAGGGAGATGGCTCTGATCCGGTCGACCATCTACCAACAAGATTTGCGTCGTTTCCACGCCAGAAATGTGAGGGGTCGAGCCTTCCAGGAAGGAGATTTAGTTCTCCGAGTGGATCAGAAGAAACAACACAAGCTTGCTCCTTCTTGGGAAGGACCCTTCATCGTCACCAAAGTTCTCCACAACGGGGCGTACCGTCTTTACAACGTCGAACATAATATCGACGAGCCCCGAGCTTGGAATGCGGAACTACTCCGCCCATTTTACACTTAAGTTTAATCACTCGGATGAGTTGCAATAAAGTACTTCTGTAGTTCATGGATCTCAAAATAATAGTGTCATAGTTCCTCCATGATTTTTGTCACTTTTTATTTTGTCCAATAAAATTTTCCCCTTAGTGGGTGGCTTAGCCGCGAATCCGTTTCGCCTAAGTTTGTAAAAATCCTACCGAGTGGTGAGCCAGACTCCCACTCAGAGGCTTAGTTGCGAATCCGTTTCGCCTAAGATTAAATAAAATCCTACCGAGTGGTAAGCCAGACTTCCACTCGGAGGCTTAGCTGCGAATCCGTTTCACCTAAGATTAAATAAAATCCTATCGAGTGGTAAGCCAGACTTCCACTCGGAGGCTTAGCTGCAGTCCAAGTACTCGCCTAAGATATAAAAATCCTACCGAGTGAAGAGCAAACCTCTCACTCGGAGGCTTAGCTGCAGTCCCAGTACTCGCCTAAGTTATGAAAATCCTACCGAGTGAAGAGCAAACCTCTCACTCGGGGGCTTAGCTGCAGCCCAGTGCTCGCCTAAGATATAGAAATCC